>NW_015505539.1:50293-82800 GCF_001515645.1 Sinocyclocheilus grahami | reverse complement strand
TATATATATAGTAAGAAAATTACATAAAGTAATATATAAGACTGTGTGTGTGTGTTTGAACTTATATATGCATATATTTTGTCAAGTATTTTAATTAATTTTAAATTGTATTAATTAGTGTAATTATTTTCTAGAAATATTTTCTTGAAGAACACAAAAGTATTATTTTGTCAGTGTTTCACAGTCTGTCATGCTCCATAGCAAATTCATGTCTGGCAACAAGGCAAAGTTTCACTTGTCCAGCAAAGCAAACACATTCCTTAAACACATAAAAACTCATGTCCACTCTCCCATGTATCATCCTCACATATGCGCCTGCTGTGGCACCCCTGAATATATAGAGTGCAGCCTCATAAATGGATCACATCAACAATCCTTCAGGCTACATGTCTGGAGGCTCTGAGAGGGTTTAGTCAATGAGCAGCGAGTGAGTTGTTGTGCGGCACAATCGGAGGCACTCTGTCATCATTGACTTTGTTGCAGCTGTGACGGATGTGCTGCTGAATAGCTGGTGGATCTGGTTAAACACGATGAATGAAAGATTTACAGCCACTGGTCAGCAAGGTTTACAGAGGTCCCTGCAATGCTCCACTGGTTTGTTCTGTGTTCTGCTCTGCGTAGTGTTAAAGCCCAGGCAAAGTGCTGAGGTGGTAATTGGCCCTGAAAACCCGGAGCAAAAGGTGACTTTGAAGCGAAAAAAGGCAATTTATTAGGATGACATTTTGGACTTCTTACTGATGGGGGGGCAAGCATTGCTTTGTGGCAGTAAATTGACATTCATCTGCTGGCAATATGTTAGTCAAAATGAGTTAAAATTTGTGTTGCTCCAAAGGTTGATGTGCTGACTTTGGTAAAGTGGGGACACCCAAAACCCATTTGCCAAGAAAGTTAGGAAAAGTACTTTTTAGATGGTATTTCCTAACTTTTAAAAAATGTTTAAACTTCGGGCATTTTTATGTCACAGGATTTGACTTCCATTGTAACTAATAAATATTAAAAATAACTAGTTGCTTTTAAACTATACATTGTTTTAAATATAATTTAAAATATAATTAAAATTCACAAAGCCATTCAGTATCTATAGTGTGAAATTAAAATGCATAGTTCTATTTATTTCTGTGAATCATTATTATTACTTCATACCAGGAAAAAATATATAAAAATTATATATATATATATTCCTTAAATAATTAGTGAGAGTGTGAAAAATGTATTTTAAGAGATGATTTAATACCAAGTGCACTCCCCTATGCATTTACTATGCAGTCTGTTATGTATAAGTTATGTATTTTGTTAATATATAGGACATTAATTATACAATAAAATAAATTCACTATGTAAGTGAGAATCAGTAAAAAAATATTGTATTGTTTGTTATCCTGAAGCTGCAAGCAACAGTATGTATTTCTCACTATAGGAACAAAAAAAGAGCAGGAAAAAAATGAAAGACATTCAAAGAAAACAAAGACATTCTGCTTGGATTTTTAGATGCAGTAGACACTCCCAGTGTTCCAGTTACTCCCTGACAATTATTCTGAATTAATGCAGGTTCTTGCCCAAGTTCAACAAGCAAAGCCCTCCTAGTGTACGCTGTGTTATCTAGCAACAAAACTAATTAGCAATCAAAATCTCAAGCTGCTCCAAGAGGTTATCTCCCTAAACAAAAACCGCATATGAAAGAGAACGACGAGTTGTGTGGATGCGAATTGGCTTCTGCTCGATATGTTACAAGCTCTCGCAACCCAGACCCACAATCTTTTGAGGGATACCCTCAAGTTCACAGCAACAAATGCACTCAATCACTAAGGGAAAAGCTTTTTCTCTCAATAGACCAATTACTGGTTTCTAAAAGCCTGGGGCGTCCAGCAAACTTTGACACTTGGAAATAAAGACCAATCTGAGAGAGAAACATAACGGCTATTAAAATCTTTATAATTCTACAAATCGCAAGTGATTTGTTTTGCCCCGTGGCTTGTTCAGATAGATGCTTACCACTATTGCAGGGGTCATGAGTGTACCACAATGGAGGAGAGCAAGCTTATTTTTACCACTCAGCCTGAAAGGAAAGGCTGGTCTTTTTTCATGTGCCGGGTGCCTGGAACAGTCAAAGATCTCCTGTGTGTCATAATTGCCTGAAGTGAGGGAGCAAAGGCCCACAAATCCTGATAGAGGAGGGTGTCTTTCATCAGGGCAATGGAGTCAGAACTTCTTTTAAAGGATCATTGTCCATTGAGGATTTTACACCATGTTTTGTATATAATAAAGCACTTTGAGAGAGATGCATGAGCGAGTAAACTCTCCACTTTTTTTTTTCTCTGGCGCAGATGCCCTTTCATTCTCTTACACAAATTGATTTCCAAAAACTATCATGGTGTTGTTGTTGTTGTTGTTGCTGCTGCTTTCATTATTCTTGCAAAGAGTTAATATTTCCCTTGAATTAATTACATTTTACAAGTTAAACATTGCATTTTTCCAGATACTATGTGAATTAATTAACCATTTACATAGTGGCGTTAGATTACTTATCTCAACAAAGTGAAAGCCCAAAGTGCCAGAGAGGGTCATGTAATTATGTATAAAATCACTCCAATAAAACATTAGCGTGTTAACTTTTGGAGTGCTCACACTCAGCTTTCAACTCCACATAATATAATTAGGAATCTACTTTATAAAAGCCCGAAATTAGATGCAGACATTAACAGTGTATGGGCTTATCCTGTGATGGTTTTAGGTTAAGAATGGCACTCTAACTCTGGCTGCCTTGCCGCTGGAGAGCTGATAGCAAGCAGATGAGGGCCCTGAATGAGGAGCCTCTCATACTCCTCTCTCTAATCACCGCCGTGTCCCCTGTGCCCAGCTGATGGACCACATGGGTCGCAGGAAGGGTGTCCCACCCATAAATCAGAAGGCTGGGGTGACAGCACACAAAATAGGTGAATTGTTCTTGGGATCCCAGGCTGATGATCATCCATGTCTCCGGAACACACGCTCCACCCCACCACGCTATATTTTTCGCAGGGGGGATCATACAGATGCCACCAAACCAGCTTCTCTAACCCCCTCTCCCATCT
Organism: Sinocyclocheilus grahami; assembly: GCF_001515645.1. Classification (NCBI taxonomy): domain Eukaryota; kingdom Metazoa; phylum Chordata; class Actinopteri; order Cypriniformes; family Cyprinidae; genus Sinocyclocheilus; species Sinocyclocheilus grahami. The sequence continues at coordinate 79,729 of NW_015505539.1, read as the reverse complement.
GCTCCCACCCCTATGACTTCGTTCAGCCAAGCACCAGCTATGAACTGCTTCCAGAGTCAGTTACTGGTGTAATTGAAAGTGCTTTGTCATGGCTTTCAGGCCAACACTGATGGATGTGAAGTTGAATGAGCTTTAGGTTTTGTACAGGGGGAAGTCGGGGGAAGATTTATCATCTCTGACTCGTGAGGCCACCAGGAGCCATTGAAAGTGCAACATCCCTCTACCTTGCTGTGATCTGTTAATTATAACTTAGTTAACCTGGCCCACTTAAATCACTGTGCTATATCTTGTCTGGCGAAGTTAAAGGGGAATATCAGCTTTTATTTTTATTCATTTCATTTTTTTCTCTCAGTAAATGGAGGAATGAAAAAATAGAATTGGAATTTTATTCTGCTTTTTCTTTGTGTTGCAACTAGGGAGAAATAGTCATGTAATGGAACCTTTATCGCCTCCAGATTTAAAAAATTAGAGTAGAAAAACTGTTACTTTATGATAATACAATAAAAAAAACTATTTAAAAATAATACATAGAAGCAATACCAATCAGGTATATCGTACATTCAGCCAGTCACCAGTCATTAGCATAAAATAAACCCTGATAGGATTATCAGGACCCAACACGGAGTAATAACATGTACTGTAGGATACTCACAAGTTAAATAAATACATGGACATGACATATTGATTTGATATTAAATAATGCCATAATTGTAATTGTACATTATACCTTAATGTTTTTGCTTAGAAAAAAATATCCAACTACAATATACAGTACAAAATAATTAGCTTAACAACAAGACGAATACTGTTATATATTAATACTGAAGTCCTCTGAGGTCATTTGCAAAACAATCGCTAATTAAGGAGCAAGATGGCGCTAGTTGTGGTTGTATGAAACAAGATTGCAAGTTTTGCTTTTGAAATGAGAGATATGAAAGTTGTGCCTGAAGTGGACTGATATATAATGTTGAAAAGGTTGACAGAACTTGACACTAAGTATTATAAAATATCAGATTGTGTAATGACCAATCAGAATAGAGTATTCTATAGAGCTATGTAATCATAAAAATCAATATCAATTTAAAGTGGTTGTTCACCCAAAAATAATAATTCTGTCATTAATTACTCACCCTCATGTCGTTCCAAACCTGTAAGGCATTGGTCTCAAACTCAGTTTCTGGAGGGCCACAGCTCTAAACAGTTTAGCTCCAACCCTAATCAAACACACCTGATCCAGCTAATCAAGGTCTTCAGGATTACTAGAAACTTCCAAGCAGGCGTGATTTGGAGCTGGTTGGAGCTAAACTCTGCAGAGCTATGGCCCTCCAGGAATTGAGTTTGAGACCACTGCTGTAAGGCCTTTGATCATCTTTGGAACACAAGTTAAGATATTTGAATGAAATCCAAGAGCTTTCTGACCCTGCATAGACAGCAAAGGTCCTACCATGTTCAATGCCCAGAAAGGTAGCAAGGACATCATTAAAATAGTCCATGCGACATCAGTGGGTCAACCTAAATTTTATGAAGCTACGAGAATATTTTTTGTGCGCAAAAAAAACAAAAATAAATTATATTATTCAACAATTTCTTCTCTTCCGTGTCAGGCTTTGACGCGGGTTCACGACAGTACCACGTATACGTGTGCATTCCTCTGCTTATAAACAAGGCGCAGTGCATTTGTGTCCTACGTTCTACTTCTCCTGTGTCAGCAAGCATTGTGGTACTCACGCGTGAATGCACGTCGACTGACACCAAAGAGAATATATTGAATAAAATATTATCGTAGCTTCATAAAATTAAGGTTGAACCACTGATGTCACATGGACTATTTTAATGACGTCCTTACTACCTTTCTGGGCCTTGAACATGGTAGTTCTGTTGCTGTCTATGCAGGTTCAGAAAGATCATGACATGAGGGTGAGTAATTAATGAGAGAATTTTAATTTTTGGATTAACTTTCCATTTAAATAATGTAAATAATAATAAAAAAAATATATATATTCCCCAGACATTCAGGAAGTGTGACGAAAATGTATTGTAAAATCAAAGTAAAAAATTAGTATATAGCCTGTATAGCTTTGTGGGTGTTATGTCTCATTTCAAAAGCACATTCATTAGTTAAGCAGTTAAAAAGTACAACTTTCATAACCCACAATGCAAGGCTCAGGAATCAGTGCGTTCTCATTGTCTCCTTATTAGAGCACGCCCCCAGCTGCCTCAGCCCTGGCGAAGGGCCAAAGCGGGGCCAGCTTTGCTCTGATCTGGGCTTCTTTGTGAGGCGAGGAGTGTAGAAGTTTTGCTGGGGCTGCTGTCCTAGAGCCATGTTGGAATGTTAGAACAGCAGAGGAGGTGCAGAGGAGGGATGTGACCCTGCCGTGTGATGTGTGTGCAGGGGTCATGCCGTGAGGTTAGCCAGATTATAAATAAAGCCGAGCTTGATCTCTTTGCCATGGCGATGAGGAGACAGAAAGGTGAATGCCAGCGCTAGAAGCAGAGTTGTAAAAGCCTACCCGCACTTGCTCCAAACCCTTGGCTCAAGGCACAGAGGCAACATATGTGAGATGGATGTTACTCTATATGGTGTTGGGTAGAAAAACCCAGTAGAGGCCTGTATCGAAAACGTGTCCTGTAGGCTTCCTAACCCTAAGTACTCCAAAATCGGTTCAAGAATGATATTTGATACATGATAAATGTTAAAGGTGCTATCTGCAATAAAGATTCGTTTTTTTCAATAGTTGCGTCTTAACAAGTAATGTAATCCAAAGAAAAAAGGGCCTTGTTGTAGTTTAGTTCTCGGCGCTCATGGGAGTAGTTTTTACATTCCATAAGAAACCCAGTTGGAATGCTAAGTCACAGAAGAGGTTGTCCAAAGCTCATTCGTTTGGCTAAAGGCAAATAAGTTGTGGGAGGTGAATGATTTTGGGTCATTGCGTGTATGTAGTTCATGGATAGAACCAGATAAAGAGCGGTATCACATTCACCAAGGCCCAACTGATCCAAGGAGACAGAGAAAGATAGAAAAAGATAGTAGGAGAGGCAAACAAAATCAAGTCTACCTCAACTAGCCTCCTGAATATGCCTTGCTTAGACCCCTTGTTAACTTCCTGATGTAAAAACATTTTCTTTTATAATTCTTAAAGTGCAAGCATCCGATAACCATGTTTTAGTGTAGTGCAGTTTTTGACAACCTACTAATTATATACTCGATCCGGCGTTGTCCAGCTTTGTGTTACATGTCATTTAGTCTGTTCTTAAAAATGAAGAAATCCCCCAAGTAGAAATGGATAGACTGTTACCTTTGGGAAAATTAGCATGGTAAATGAATATTAACTTGCAGATGGTTGGGTATAGGGCACAGCAGTAGCTCCTAACTAACAATTGATTAACTTGTAAATTCCCATCGCCCAGCTGTTATTCAGGCTGTTTACCATAAAGAACAGAAAAAGGGGGTAGAGAGAGGATCCAGATGCTACGGGTACAGAGGCAAAGGCAATCTGTCATTGAGAACTAACACTGATGGATGCTGCTTTGAATGGGTATTGGTTTTAGTTAAATATGACAGAGTGAAGAATGATGTGTCATTGGTCACACAGGTCTGACAACAACTCCGCACTGGGTTTATTTTCCGCCTAAGACTTCCTGACAATGTACCAGCAGCAAGTTAAGTCAAACAGTTTTCTTTTTCTTTCTTCCTTTTGTGTGTGTGTGTGTGTGTGTGTGTGAGTGAATGAGTTTAGGTATGGGGAAACAAAATTATGAACAATGTGGTATCATATTTAATATATAAAATATTTTAAGTTTGCATTTTAAGCACTTAATGTCCTTAAACCTTAATGATTCTAGACAAGTACAATTTTATTTTTAAAATAAAAAACAATACTATATTAAATATTTTTTTAAGCAAATTACTACTACAAATTACTACTTTTATTCAGCCAGGAACCAGGATGCATTAAATTGATCAAAGGTGTCAGTAAAGACTATTTTATAATGTTACATAACATTTCTATTAAAAATAAATAAACTGCTGTTTGAACTTTCTATTCATTAAAGTATCCTGAAAAAATATATCAAGGTTTCCCACAAAAATTAAGCAGTAGCAGCAGCTTTGCCATTACCGGAAGAATTTTTTTTTTTCTAAAGTATATTAAAATAAAAAGTTATTTTAATTCATAATGCTATTTCACAATATTAAACGTGACTTATTTCAAAAACAATCTTACCAACTCCAAACTTTTGAAGAGTAGTATATATTGTTTTGGTTATAAACTTTATAAAATAAAATAGTTTGGTAGTCAGTTTTAATTCCTACCAAAAACCATATACTTAATCATAACCATATACTATATCTATGCACAGTGCACAAAAGTCTGGAATACACATTGCGACAGCCCCCTAAAAACACTGAGATTATGCGTTATAGCAAACACATGGAAAATACATAATTTGGATGAAACTCTTAGATCAGCACAGCTTGGCTTCCAAACAGGCCAGAACGAGTCGTGAAGCATTGGATGGTCTGCTGCACCTGACACCCCGACCCACAGTTCCTCAGGGTGAGGCCAAGTACATGTGGAACCTTCCATCCAGCTGCACAGGATCAGACGTACAGCATGTGAGAGACACCGCTAGGGACCCTGCATGACAACAAGCCAATCCATGACCCGACAGGCAGGCCTCCTAAGCCGGCCCCAGGTGACGTCTGGTCAGCCAAACACAAGAGCAGAGTCTGGGGAGTGTCTCCATGGGATTGTATAAACAACACTTCTGCAGAACTCATCTCCCACTGGATGCCAAATCTCGTTAATGTTTTATCTCCAAACCTTAAGAGTATCAGGAGTCATAACACATATTTGAGGAGGAAATATAGATGATGGACTGCAATTGTATTTTCTTGCCTTTCATATTATGGAACACTGAAAACACCCTGGGCACATTGTTATGATATGTATTTGGTGAGGTCCCCTAACAAGAAATCAATCGCTTTTTTACATTTAAAAAGCCTTGGTATGAAAATCCATTGCTACACGCAAACGATTAAGTCGTCGTTTTGTTAATACATGCCAATTAACAAACCAAGATACTAATCATAAAAGTGTAGTTATTTTTCGAATTTATAATACTACTGTACATCTAGACATTTAAATGAGACACCAAGCCAATATATTTACTAAATACACACACATGTATAAATATAGAAGCTACATGGCATAGTTTCATTCTAAGTGTATGCAACTCCAGGTGTCTGTTGTTTAAATGAGCACTGTCAGGTCACATTGGAGGTTATTGGAAAAAGGTCAAATAAATGTTAATTCATGTTAATATGGCAATTATATCAGCGTAACTAAAATGCACAATAGATCATTATTCAGGTATTGCTTGTAAACCACATATTTTACAATACATTGCAATACATTGACTGAGTGTAAAACTATTTCCCTTTCTGTGGTGTACTGGGAAATGTACTTTATAAAACAGTATGGTAGTCCTTGCAAATACATAAGTTTTCAACCTAAACAGTGGGGAATTAAAGAAGACTAAATAGCCCAATCTGTAGGCGGATGTGAGATGCGGCCCTTTAAGAGCGAAGAGCTCTCTGATCGAAGCCCTTGAGGCTGCGCTGCTCTCGGACATAACCACCGTCGGCAGCAGGTGAAAGAGTACAGGAAGAAGGACTCACTGCTTTGGTCGAAAGGTAGATGGGTGAAAAAAGAAAAGTAGCTGAGAAGCTTTTCAGCTGGTGAGCTTCAGATGGGAAGACTCTGGAGGAAACAGGAGAAAGCCATTAATAACCACAGTATCACGGTGATCTATTTGCATGGATGAGCTACAAGCGGATAATGAACTAGCCTTAACATTTCTCCTTTTCTCCGCGTAGCTGTCTCTTTGCCTCCTTCCAAGCTTGTAGAGCACCACTGGGAGAGCTCTCGCCTGTACAAAACAGCATGACAAATCAATGCCTTATTCCAAAATCAAGGGAAAAGGTTATTTTCTATCTCCATGGGATTCGGCGCTCCCCTGTATCTTTTGCCCTCCCCTTCTCCATTTAAAAACCAAACAATCCTCAGTCTTACCCACACTCCCTAATTAAGAGTAGGGCAGTGGGGCGTTTTTTGTCTTTTTGGTTACGCTTGCAGTGCTAGTGTGGGGAGTGTGAAAACAGAACTGATGGACCGCATGCCCCCGGCTCTACTCCACCCAAACTCCAGCAGGTACGGCAGCATGATTGACAGCTCTCAGGTCAGCCACCCATCTTCCAGACTGTTGTAGGGTGGGCGTTAAAGAGATTTGGAATGCCTGGGACCCTGATTGCTTTATTGCTGGGCTGTCAGAGCCATTGTATGGGTTGGTATTATTAGGGTTCGCCATGACTCCCCGTCTGGGAGGCATCACGTTCGCTGCTCTCAACATAAAGAGGCAACACCACACCATTTATATCTCTTCTTTCTCTTTGGCTGAAAGAAAGAGAGAGGGAGAGAGGGTGAGAAAAAGAAATAGAGAAAAAGAAAAAGAAGGGAAACAGAATCGTTAGTGTCCCTTGGGAAAGCAACCAAATGCGGTGGAACTCACACCAAACGTTCTTTGTCTTTGACAATAGAGAATTTTCAATCAATAATGCAGCAGCTTGTGCAAAATACACAGATTCAATGAAGCTTATTTTTATTATTTACTTAACAGGTAAAGAGTCAACAAAAAATATAATTTGTATTCATATAATTAATATTTAGTATCCTGCAATTTTAATTACAATGTTTTGTTTAAAGAAGAGTTTTGTTGAGCAAGTAGTAATTTCTTGTCAGATTTACAAATTATTTTGGAATTTTATTCCAACCAAAACTTATGTTGAAGATTCAAATTCTTCCCTTACATTCCCTTACGTTTATTTCATTTTTATTTTTTGGTTCTTAAAAAAAGGGAACCACACAAGTGAAATAATACCTGAAATAAGCAACACATTATATTATGCATGTTGCATTTAAAAAAATAGTAATAATTAAGAAAAGCAAAAAGCATTCCCGCAATAAACATGTTAATTTATAATGCAACATATGTAAACAAGTTCTTCCTTTGGCAGATTTTTCTCCAGTCATCTCATTCCCGCAGGTAAAGATAGTGTGCATCGGTTCTAAAAAAAAAAAACAAGCAAGAATACATGTTCTTTTTTTACCCCCATCTCTTCCCTCCCCTCTTAATTCCCCAGGCGGGGATGACAGACTGACAGGTTGCTGGAGGTCAGTGGAGCAGTGGCCCTTCTCTCCCTGGGACTGGGCTGATAGTCCATACAGGTCCCCGGCACTCCTGGCTTCCTCATGTATTTTCGCTGGAACCCTGCCGATGACTCGATGGTGTACCAGCCTCCTTGGAGACATGACAATGGGCGGGGTGCTGCGTCGCCGACTCGCACCTTTCTGGTCAACGCCTTTCTGCGTCCCTGTGGGGTAAGCCGGGGCCAGCACCACTCACTCACTCAGCCTATTCACCCCCCTTTCCTGCTAGCACATAGGATATCCCGGCTTCAGTCGGGCCCTGGCGCCCTGGCACGGTCAGCCCTGTGAGATTTGCCGGGATACGGCGCCTGAGATGTTGGTTCAGACCTGCGAGTCTGGGCAGGGCCTGAGAGGGGCGGCGGTGCGTTGGGACGGCCCAGACTGTGGCTGCAGATCATGCTCCATTATGTTTGGACTCAGGGGGTGTGAAAGCATTACGGTCCCCAACGTCTCTCCTCCTAAAAGATCATCAGTTGGCTGTAGCTGGAGGCGATTGCGGCCCCTAATTCACTTCATTATCCCCATGTCTTTGTTTAGGCTTTTTGGGATGTGCTTTTGTGGTACGCAACGTTACCGTATATTCAGTAACGTCTGGCGGCTTCTCTGATGGAAAACGTGTGAGGAATAGGCGGTAGCGCATCCGGTGCTGACACCGGTATTGATTCGAACAAGTCGTGACTCCTCCGCCACGTGTCTGTATGTCTTTTCATCTGAGAAATAAGTGTTAGTCTCTTCCTCACTGTACTCCATTGTGTCCTCAGCAGTTGCCATATTGATTTTGTTTTTTCTTTGAGTCCTCCCATTGTCTGTGCCCTTTACCGCTGGGATTAATCTAATTGTTTATCTCTGAATCTTTTTCCTGCCTTCACTCCCTTCTGCCTCATTATGTGCCAAGATTTGACAAGTTGAGTCTCCACACTCTCCAATCACATTTTACAACATGTCGATCTTCAGAACACTACAGATGGCCTGCCTCTCAACAGACCCTCCCACATGGAATGTAACAAACATGACAACGCTGCACATTCTAACATGGCAACACGCATACACGTTCACATGCGTACACAAACACACATCCACACTGGCATATACTGTTGGATGCACTCGAGCACACACACATGCAAGCGTTCACACAAGCAACACGTTGCGAGATGCAGACGCGCACAGACGCACTGACCAACCTTTCGCATTAATACGGGATTGAAAAAAAATCTGCTTTTCCTCACATCCCTGTGAATTTCTAAGAGAAATTCCAGTGGGTGCACTCGAGGAGATGACAATATGCGCAACATCTCTGAACACTTGTCAGTCCACATGGTAAAGTCGACAGCATTGTAAGTGCATAATGCTGAAGAAATATATAAATAATGCCAGCCAAAAAGACAAAACTGTCAAAGAGCTTCGTCTCTCCAGACTGAGGGGACGTACAGGCAGCGATCTTTTTCCACTCGCTTTGTGTTTCATATTTTTTTCTCTCCCGTTGTTTTTTTCAACAGCATCCCGAACGCTCTTGGGCCCATGGAAGCCCTGTGGTCAGGTTTTATCAGTGAGTTAACTCTACAGAAGTGGGCCAGATCAATACAGGCATTCTCTGAGAGACGGGGTGCAGTCGGAGCCTTGTGCATGTAGATATGTGTGTGTGTACGATTGCCTTCAGGAGCAGATCGATGGGCTGACAGGGCTCCGCTTTGTTCTCACACAGTGCTCAGATGTTCGACGTGCTTTACATGATTGCTTAAAGGTTTTTGTTTGCCGTCTTGTTTGTTTGCTACATACTTTTTTTCAGTCTGCTTATTCTTCATTATGCACTTTGCTAGCACAGCAGAGTTTACAACTAGTTATTTTTTTATTATCAGGTTTCCTCTTTATAATAAAATACTTCAGATATACGGCTCTACAGAACAATGGGGAACACTTGTATTCTCGGATAGTAAACCAGTGGAAATCTGAGCACAGTGTTAAATGTCAAACAGTATTGGTCATAGTGATACACGATTGACCCTTTGCTAAACCTTGCCTTAAAATGTTACGGACCAATTGATTGAACCTTAGCAACTGTTGCCATCTGCCATTTTCTCGGCTTTTGCTCTATGGACAATCTGTCTTTAATTAATTGTAAACACAATTTTATGGAAATTGTCAAAAAATACATAAAAAAAATACAAAGTTCTTTTCAGATTTTCCAATAAATCTTTTAAATTGTGTATTGAATTAGGTAATTTGAGTGTAGAAAGTTCACAATACCATAGTGAATATGTGGTAGGAACAGTTCTGTTAATGTGCATTAATTTGATTGCTTTCAAATTAGGCTTTTCTTTTTTCAGTTGACTGTCAGAAGCATTTGGCTCTATTAGCAGTCTCTACAGCTCTGTTAGCAGCCTTTTTTTAATCACGTTACTGCGTAATTTAACAATTTTGGCAGATAAAAGTGCTCAATTTATGTCACAATTAATTCCTGCTTATAAGAAAAATATCCAATCAGTTTTTAGCACTTTAGGAGCACATAAAAAAAAAAAGACATTACATTACATTAATCTCTAGTTAATTACTATGTGATGTTCTACACAGCTCATCTGAGTTAGCAACAGAAACAAAGAGGGGCGGAGCTAAGAAAAGAGTAAATTGCATTTTCATGTGATTTGTTACTTTAGAACACACAATTGACTGCAATTTACGATAATTTTAGAATAGAATTTACTATTTCCAATATGTAGTAGTTGTAAATCATAAAAGAAAAGTAAATTACCCCTTCATACATAGTCACAATTTAATTTGCATGATAAATAATAATATCTACCCAAACTACTTTCAAAATAATAAGCAAAATCAGCAGGCCTCTTGTACACAAAAAGGAGATGTCGTCCAACAAAATTCGCCCACTCCACTTCTAAACAACTGTCATAATAAGTGCTTCCGAGAGTGGCGACGCTTGAGAATAAGAGTCCGCATACTTGCTGTGCACAATTCTTCATCTGAAGAACTATTTTCGTCCCCTGACAGGGTTGGCCTTTGACATCCTTTGTCATCTTTTGAGTCTGAAGAAATTTTTTTTTGTGCCAAATTCACCCACTTCCACTGTGGCCTGCATGGTCACCTAAAGCAAGTTAAGCACTTGCCTCTCTAAATAAGCTGCCTGAAATTACTTCTAATAAGAACTTGTGTGCGTAGGCTGGCCCTCCACTGAAAGGCGTTGACCACCGAGGACAAGTAGGTGTCAATAGATTTAGTCTCCGAGCCTGTGGGACTTTGAGAAGCATGAGCTCTTCTTCAGGTCTTAATAAGACAGCACAGATGCACCCTTGTCTGAGCGTGGCCTCTGTGTCTTATTGTACTTTGGCCTCCCAACCACGGAGCCCCCTAACAGGGCAGGGCCGGGACCACTTTGGCTGTGTAAGAGGGTCTCATTAAGAGAGGCAAACGAAAACCGGGGTCAAGGTACATAAAGGTGCCCTGAGCTAAGGAGCATGCCGCTAAGATGAGCTAGGAGCTTCTCCACAGTTCAGGGCCGCCCCTCCAGACCTCTGGCCCTCCCTGTCGTGACCTCCTATCTCCAGCATTATTTGATGAAGCAGAGCTTGATAATTATTTTGCGTGGATGGAGAAGAGGGCAAGGGTGTGAAAGGAGAATGTCATTCGGAGGGAAAGGATAGCAGGGGATGACAGAGAAGAGAAAGAAAACCAGAAGAGGAGAGGAGAGAGAAGAGAAAAAAAAGATCAAAAGCAGGCCTTTCGCTTTTCATGCCTCAGAAGGCTCCAAAGAGGATAAGGAACAATCAGGCCTTGGGTCTCCTGTCCTCTCTGGCAATTAGACTCAGCTGATGAAGTGAATAGGATGAATGGCAGGGTTCAAGGCCTTTCTAGGATTCACACAACAGGGTGTGTTTTTCCCCTTCTCCTCCTTTATCTCTTTCTCCCCTCCGAGTGGCACAAATGCAGCTGAAATATTTCCAAATGAAGACAATGTGGTCCAAGGTGCCAAATCTTAATCACGGTGGCTGATGAGACTGAAGAGGAGAAAGAAAAGAGGGGAGGGAGGGAGAGAGAGGGTGTGAGAGCTGCTCAGGAGAACAAACACATACATTCAATGCAGTGCATCTTTGCACCTTATCAAACCCCCCTACCCCACCCCACCCCACAAAAAAAGAAGGATTTACGTCTCAAAATCCCCTTTGTGTGTTTGCCGTTGTTCGGGTATACCAAAGAAAACAAATAAGAGCGAGGGAAAAATGTATCTCTCGCATCACGACAATCGCCACAGTTCTCTAGACTGAATGCACCTCGCAGATGGCGCTTTGTCTGAAACTGATAGTACGCTGAAAATCTGGACGTGAATGTACGGCGACTACAGACTCTAGACATTCTAGGATAGATAATATTGCATTTACCACTCAATCCCGGAAATAAAATGCTATATTGTAAATCCACAACATGTGCTCTGTAATGACTGGAATTCTGGAATTCGGCGAAATCCGCAATAACAATAAACACAGCAATCAGTCTCCCTTTAACCTTTACTCCTTTTTTTCTAGATCATTCCTCCTATTCTATTTCATTTAACCCAAACTTAATTTACCATGAGCGTGAGGCTTTTTTTCCCACCAACCCCTCTGGTGTGTTTTTTCAGCCATTCCTAATACAGTATATGGCAGTAAGTGGCTCCGGAGGCCCGGTCCATGCCGCCACACTGCACTAAAACCTTAAGATGCTTAGTGATATTCTTTAATCTGGCCCACTGATAATGTGTTTAAAGGAGCAATTCAGCTTTCCAAACTTTGAGGGTTCAAAGTCTCTGAGGCATGGGGTCAGAATGCCAATGAGCTAAATAAAGAGTAGCCAGAATGGGCTTTGGGAAGGATTTGAAACTTGGGCTTCTCAATCTCTTTGATCTAAATAGAGTTTCAGGCCACAATGATGCAGAATATCAAAAGCTAAGAACTGCGACTCGGCCTGCATTTGCTGTGTTTGGTATGTTGGAGCCACGGAATGCTCAATAGTGTTTACATAATGAGCTTATTTCGGTGGTATATTGGTATAAACAGTCTATTGTTATTAATAATACTATTTTAAAATGCTGGATTAAATTAGTAATTTGTATTTTAATTGAATTATCAGAATGTCACAATCAGAGCAAACTAATTTATTTCATTTTTAATTTTCATCCAGCCTTTAATTGTCATTGAGCAACAAAGTGAACAAAAAGAATGTTATTAACTCATAATTGACAGAAAGATCACTGAAGGACATAAAAAAGTGCTGCACCAACAACAGCTGATTACACAAAACAATACAGTATTTGTTTTTTATAAGAAAACAAATTTCAATCAATGTAATTGTTTAAATCAGAAGTCACCTTTTCCACAAGAAAATATTTACATTCTGCACAAAGGACAATTAAGGTTATGCTTCTGTTAGAATAAACCTAAGCTTGAAAGTGTATGTGATTACACATATTAATATTAATTTGACTATTTACATTTTTAAAAGCACTTCAGTCCCTTAGACATTTTGATTTATGTTATTTTGTTACATATTTTGTTACATAAGCCTGTAAGTGTATATAATGGACAAATAAATCAGGCAGAGTACAATTATAGTAATTAATTAATTTAGGTTACAAAACTGTGTACTCCAGGTCAGATTGTGTAATATCATACCCCCATATATCCTACAACGATCCCATTGTTTTAAATGAGTCATTGATTCTATAATTGTACTTGTAGTTTGTGTGAAGATCATTCTGAATAACACCAATGATATGTGAATGGGAAGTGAGGATACTCTAGATAATAGCTGTCTATTTTTAATTGTTCACATATTTTTTCTTTTCCTCAGTGACATGGCCATTACTTGGCAGTCAACACTTATCGGCAAAATCGTCCAGGATTAATGGTCTAACTTGGGCTGGTAAAAAAATGTTGAAGTTGTCCCGATTATCAGTGAAGGAAAAATAATAATGGTTATTTGTCATTGTGTTAGGCTGAAAGAAAGAGTAATCTAACAAAACACAAAGTTAAGTACACTATTAACCCTTCATCGGGAACACATTTAGTGGGGGAAGAGGATGCCCAGATTGCTCTGTGTACAGCTCTGTTGCTTTTCTATAGTTGCCAGTAGTGAGGCTTGAAAAAAGGACAAAGGGTCATCTCAATCTCCAAAAAATTACCAAGGTTAGCACCCATTGAACATGTCCAAATTTATTTCAGAAATACATTGCATGTATACATTATGTTTTTAGGGCACTTATTTCACAAATCAGCAGGATTTACCAATGTAGCTTGTTTGTCAAAATATATGCAGCATTCAATAACTGCAACCAGACATTTTCTTACATAAATAAGCAAGACAGATTCTGTATATACATACAGATATAAAAATAAATATTTATAAATACATGTTTAATAATTCCTCACTGTAAAGGATGCTATCGTACAAAGAAAGTCTGATTTGGTGCTTAGGGTTTACTTTATCAAGCCCTTAGTTGAATTCAGATGCATTATCTGACAATAAATGATATGAATCAGCTATAAGATTTCCCAGTATGATATTTAAAAGCGCTGAACACTACAGCCTGTAACCATGGTCACCCCAGCCTGGCCCACAGGACAGACAGGTCGTGACTTCCTGAGAGGGGGGCTATCTGTATGGCAGTGTTTCCTCTTCATCCCAGCCGCAGAGAGCAGCCATGTCCCTGCCTCATTAATTTTTAACAATAATTTTTCTTGTCTCCCTCCTTGGAAGTATCTATTAGCTGCTCACTGCTATCTGTTTGTGGGCTATTTTCTTCCCTTTTTCCCCATGAATGTTTGATATATTGGAGAGAGAATGATTGTTCACTGCAATGAGGCCAGCCCATGGCCCCAGTAAGACAAATTGCTCTATAACGCCTAAATGGCAGTCAATGATAACTCATTGTAAGGAGTGTAAGTGACTTCCAATGGAGTGGCTGGAGAAACTGAGAGTAATGGTGGTGCATTGGTGAAAAATAGATGTTTGGTTCTCTGTAATTACTCCATTAGGGGGCTCTCTGTTAATCCACCAAACCACAGCAAGTGTTTTCACAGCAGTTCCCAGTAAATACAACTGGATGGAGACAAGAGGAGCCGTTTGTTTCCTTTATTTTCCTTTTTCTTTCTTTCTGTTTTTTAAACTAGAGTGCTGTAAAAATGCAACATTTGCTTACACCTTTGGGATTGCATATGTATCTGGCTGACCTCCTTTTAAAATAGCAATAAATAAATGCAAATACAAATTTCAGAGTAATAAAATGAATTCCAAGAGCAATTCTGCCTCATCATATACTGAAGACCTTCACGTGTCTGGGCAGATTTGACCCTCTCTATTCCTCTCCAATGTGAGAGCTGTTCAACTAGAAAGGAAAGCGCTAGCAGGACAAAAGAGGACAATCTGTCCTTTCAGGAACCTAAGTAACTCACCCTTCCCATCCCCAGACACACATAATGATAACAATTTTTAGACCATTTGGTGTCTGCTCCCACTGCCTGTAGCACTCTGGACAAAGACTAAGCAAAAACTGCAGCAATATGGTCTTAAGGGTTTGATTTGACCAAACAATCTGCTTTCTTAAGTAGACTTTTAAAAACACAGCTACAAGCAATGCCCACAGCTTTGCCACTAAGTCGAGAGTCGACCCTATGCCCTTCTCAGACTGTACATCCCATCTGCTTGTATGCCCATCTTGAATTCACTCTGATGGGTTTAAACCTGTATCCCTCTTGCTCTAATTTCTGATAACCTGTGCTCGTCTTTTACATTTAACAGAAAAAAACTGCCTGCAATATAAAATAATCACTGAGTCACTATCTAAACCTGTGGTTCCAGAGTGGTGGGTTGTGACCCAAAGATAGGTCACAGATCTAAAAGTGAGACAAAAAACAAGCAAATAATAAGATGCAAGTAAACTGAATAAAACACAATTAATAAGCTTACCAACTTTCAAAAGGAAGGAAGAAAACCTTCCAATGCCTTTTTGTTTTTGACGGCAAATCAAAATCTACAGTATTTTAATGCAAATTCATCTGTCACTTGGTAGAATCTAGACAGGCAGATGCCCTCATCATCAACAACCATGAATAACCGTGCAAGGTGAAAGGAAATGCGATCCAGACTACAGCAAATACAACTACAATGTATTTTGTGTTTGTAGGATATTATTGCATGAAACTACTGAAATTTAATTTTGTGCAATAAATAGTTTTGGGTCCTGAAGCAAAACCATTAGAGAATCACTTATCTAAGCCACAATGATTCTGAACATTATATGAACATTACAGAGGCAAGCTTTGTTGAAGACTAAAAACATTCTACTGTACTAACCCAAAAGATGCCAAAAGACATAGGCCCTATGTGGTGTTCACCAGAAGTCTAAAGCTCACAATCCTATGGCATTAGTATAACATATACAGTATTTCTGTGTATATATATAAAAAATTATAAAATAATTGTATTCGCTATTTTAATGTATTTAATTATATATTATATATTTATTATAAAAGGGGAAAAAGCAAACTCTTTATTAAAATCAAATGCCACTGAAAATGTCAATGGTGTGAAATGACAGCTTATATTTTAACTTAAAATGTTCACAGTGTTCCTACCTGAATTTCATGGGGTGGCAGATGCAGTTCTCTATCCGTGGCTGCAGCAGTGAAGCGCCTCGCTCTCCTGTCACCTTGGATCTTTCCCGCGAGCGCGCTCTAACACACATCATTTTCATGGGCTATAGCGCCGCTCAGTGGATACATCTGATTCCTCTCTACTCGGTTACATAGTTTATGAGGACCTTGGAGGACAAACAGAAACGTCCTGTCCTTTGGCCGCTTCTTTTCTTGTTTAAATGTCTGCATTTGTAATAGTCACTATGTCTAGCAACTATAATGACCCTCATAAATGTCATTACGCGTGATGTTTACGCCGTACGAGGACCACGCGGTGTTTACTGAGCGATGCAAGTAATATAGTTGAAAAATCAGGTGAGTTCAAACACTTGTAACACCTGTTTCTATGCTGTCCGAAAATGATTTCATAACAAAAGTCGTTTTGATGCTACGGAACTTTGGATGTTTACAAACTGTGAGCTGTGTGAGTGTCCAGGCAGCCTACCCATTTTTGGGCCTCACATGCTAGTTAAAATGTTGCCTAAGTAGGCAGTTTATTATATGCAAAAAATGCTAGTAATTGTAATGAGAAAGTAATGTAAAAGCCTGTTATATGGTGTTATATTTGGCTATATAATGTATGGTTAAAAGAGGTATTAACATAATTCCCTGTGTAAGCCATCACATGTATTTGGATTTTATTTAAAGTAATTTTTTCTTATGTTGTTATTATTTTATCTATATTGGAGTGTTTTATGATACATGCTACAACGGGTTGCTTAAATGTTTACTGCATTATTTTAGTGTTGTGCGTGTTTTAGTGTCGTGTATTATCCAATTTTGATTTATTTGAATTTTGTGCCATCAATTTTATTATCAGTACAGCTTACAGAAACTGAATACTTATTTTGAGTTTAAAAATCTTAAGTTGTATATATGATGTAAAATGCATAGTCTCCAAAATGCCATCTTGTAATGCTTGTAAAATTATCATTGCGCTTTTTACGGTAACATTCTGGCAATCATAGTTGTGTGTTTTTACTGTACATTTAAGAAAAAAAGGTGTAGTTTTAGAGACATTTAGGCACATATGGCCACTTTCACAAATGTGTACACTAATGAGATGGAAAGGCCTGCATTTTATTGTTTCTGCTCAATTGTGTAGGATTTATTTTACACAGTTGATGTGGATAAATGCGATACCTTATGAAGTGCTGCATTTTTATTTTTACTGCTCATTTTGGCAGTAAAATCAGCCGTAAATCGAGGCTACTGGTGTAGGATGCTTAAAACGTCTCTTGTGAATTGCCAATTTGGCCACTCAATGCAAAACTAGCCTACTGAGTATAAGTAGTGTTTTGAAAACCCCTACAACTTGGATATTTTCTTATATACCGTAAATCGGATTGTTTTTAAGAAGGGCAAGAGGAAAAGTCTTCGGGAGTAGAACAGTGTCTGTTCTGACCTGCTTGAAGAGTGAGGTTTACCTTGATTAGCTTTGATTGATTAATTAATAACAGATCATTGAACATACATGCTGAGATCTAACTGATTACTGGCCCTGTGTTAGGGTGGGGGTTTGCTTGAACGCTTGCTGGGGTTGTAATTGTGTGCAGCTGGGTGGCCGGGTGCTTTAGGAGTAATGGAGAGAAAGCGAGAGAAAAGAGAGAGTGGCCTCCTGCTCTTTGAAGCAGCCTGTCGCAACACGTCTGCCTGATATCACCTCTCTCTGACACCTCACCATACAGGATGAGACCGCACAGATTTAATGGTTTCAAGCCATATGTTGAATAGCATTGTGGTGTGTATGTAAGTCTTGTATGCAATTTTAGCTATTGATTTGGGAATTTTAGCAAATGTTGGGCCAATATGTATATAGTTTCGGTTATTATTGCTTGATTATTTAGACTTGGGCCAAATATATATTTTTAAACCTGTAAGATTTTATTGATTGATTGATATTTAACATTACATTTTATAATTTAGGGATGTCTCCTCTTCATAGTCACCACTAAATAACATTTTAGGCATTTTTGGGCATCAGAGCGCCTGTGGTCTGGTTTCTCTGGGCTTGCTTTGTATTAGATCAGTGTCCTTTATCTAACATGACTCTGAAAAGATTTGCCTTTAAAGGGATAACAGTCTGTTTAAAAAGGCTCAGCGACGTGTTTGAAGCTCTAAGTGCAACAGAGGAGGGCCGGAGATTGGCAGGCTTCAGGATGTGTGAAGGAAGAACAGGCAAATTGCTTTCTTTCCTCACCCAAAAGGAGAGTATGTGGCCAAGCTTGATTATCCAAGATGAGAGAAAAGGATTGTTAAGTTCTAAAAATCTCACACTAAAGTTGTCCAGCGTAACATAAGATGTAGCACTCCTACTTTCTAGTTTTCTCACTCTTATTTTGGGATTGCATGGTTCGAATTGTCTCGTTTTCACCTGAAAATTATGTTTGTCAATAATAATTGCATTTTGCATATTGAAATTGCAATATTATTACATGCATAATGTTATTAGTCGCCTGCCAACATTTAACGCTATAACCAAAAATATTCCAGCGTCATCAGGCAGCGGTTTGCCAACTGGTTAATGTTGGACATGCAACATCTGGTTTGTTCAGCATTAATTCATATCAAAAGCAAAATGGAATTCATTTAAGTGTGCGATTGATCAATTTGGCAAGTATACTGATGATGTTATGATAGATTTGGTTTAAATGCTTTTTGTCACTCAACACAACCGTTGCCAAAATTGTTCTTCATGATCAGGCCATTGTAAACTCACTACGCCTAATGAACACAGACTACTCGCAGCGTTTAGCGCAAGCTAGACTGCTCCGTTTGTGAATCTCTGCATCGCGACAGCCTGGTAATAACACAGCTGTGGCGTTATGTGTCATCTCCAAGCATGGATCCAGGATCTTTGCTCCCTGGGTTTCGGGTGCCACTCAAGCCCTCCCTGTGAAAAGCTATTTTTCATTTGATGCTCCAGCCGTTGGTTATTGTCAGCATATTCAAGAGGTCCTAAGTCCCGAAATGAGTCCTGTATTATTTTAGACTGTCTTGAATATTGCACGGCGGGAGGCTGAAAATGAGACCTTCCATCAAAAGATTGCCTGCAGCGCGTTCTACTCTGTGCAGCATTCGGGAGGTCTCACACAGAGAGAAAACACACTCTTTGACCACACAATTATATATTTATTATCAATTCCTTTGATTTTTTCCCCCTCTTCTCCACTTCTATTCTTTACCTGATTTTGGTAGCTGAAGTGGGCTAGAATGGAAGAGCTTCTAAGCTGCAGTAAGAATGTGGGCGGCCTTGAGGTTTTGGGCTGTTAAAAGATTAGAGAAAATGCAGACCGCTAGTGCAGGCGGAATCAAGTGAACCGTAAAATAAGGTGTTTTCTCACCTCCCTCGACTCAGGTGCACATCTCAGGCAAGGTTTAACAATCTCGCAGTGCCTGTTTTATAATTGAATGAACCGTAGCAGTTGTTCAGGAGGGTTCGCCAGATGTGTTCCTAATTCATATTTGTAGTAAGAGTGATTGTACTGCTGCCTTTTTTGTTATTATCACTGGCGATTTATCACATTCGATTTATAGACAAGCAAGATATATATCAGGAAATTATCAGAAGAGAGATCAGGAAATGCCACTATCCTGATTCGAACTTGCATTACCCGCAAGAGCACCACAGCTCGGTATGTTGCAGGCTAACCACTTGGCCACAACTCTGACATCCTGTTTTGAGTTTTGAATGTAAAGTTGTGTAGCCTCTTTGTTCCTGCACCGCCTGTGAACTTAAATTCAGATCACATCATCGTTTTGTGATATCGAGCTGCGGAAGACTGCTGTGCACAAACATCTCTGTATTATCTGTAATACATCAGAGGTTATTGTAAGGTATTCTGGGTTGAAATTGATGGATGTACAACAAAACAAATGACAGTGTTTGTTAATTCTCCAAAGCTTGTCTCTTTTAGCAGTAACCAACAAAGCACTTCAGCAAAGATTGAGGTTTGTATAAAAAAAAAAGTACCTTTGTTTGTCAAGCCATAAGCCTTGATAAGAATAGAAGAGAAGAATACATGTTGAACAAAAAAAAATAGCTGCCATATTCCAGAGCTTCTCATTTAAATTTCATGAAAATGCCTGTCAGTGCTTTACAATATCTACTGACCTATTGTAAAGGCTGGTTTCAAATTGGCTTCCATTAAAGACAGGAGATGCCATTTGCATGGAAAAGTCTTGCTTTCAGCAGGGGAAAAGTCAGACAACAAAACCTTGGACTTAATCAAGGCGACTTCAACTGCCTGCTACCTTTGGGACGGATCCATATCTCTTTTCCCTGGAAGAAATGGTGATGATGGCAGGCAGAAGTGTCCTTTGTGTCTAGTGAAGATATCAAGTGTTTGAAGTGTTAACGCGAATACTAAGCCTCTGGGGCGAGCGGGTGAAGGCAGCGTGTCACACTACGGGATGGGACTTGGATCTTTACTTCCTCTCTACTGACCTATGACCATGGCTGGTTTTCAGGGTTGCGCTGGTTCCCAGTCCTCCAAGGCAGTGTCTGCTTTGATCAGATCACAAATTGTAGTAAAAAAAATTGTTACCACATGCTAAAATATATTTTTTCATATGTGTGTGTGTGTGTGTGTGTGTGTATATATATATACAGTATGTGTGTGTATATATATATATATACAGTATGTATATATATTAATTAGTGCTGTCAAACGATTAATCGCAATTAATCACATCCAAAATAAAAGTTTTTGTTCACATAGTATATGTGTGTGTACTGTGTATATTTATTATGTATACAACCATGCATGTGTATATATATAATATAAATTATATGAATATAAACATTAGGGCTGTGCAATATATAGAAATTATCGAAATATCGCAAATGTACATATCGCAATATGCATATCGCTACAGCTTGCAATATTTGGGGCCATGAACAAAAGACAAAGACACTGCTTTTACCTAAATAACTTTTGTAGCTAAATAAGAATCAGTGCATATTGCATTCAAAGAGTAAATACTACGCAGTGTTTTATTTTTCCTTTTTATTATTCAGTTCCTAAACTCATGTTAAAATGACATTTTTATGTAATGCTTGAGGAAAACACTACCGTTCACTTTCAGAAGTTGTTGTAGGGGTGCTTTCTTATGGGGTGCTTTCTTATTAGAATCAGAATCAGAATGAGCTTTATTCACCACTTAAGTGTGTGCAAACACAAGGAATTTGTTGTGGTTTTAAGTCAAGTCAAGTCAAGTCACCTTTATTTATATAGCGCTTTTAACAATACAGATTGTGACAAAGCAACTGAACAGCATTAATTAGGAAAATAGTGTCAATAATGCAAAATGACAATAGTAAACACTCATTTTTCAGTTAAAGACAGTTCATCATTGAATTCAGTGATGTCAACATCCAGCTCAGTTCAGTTTAAATAATATCTTTGCAATCATGTCAACGATAACGCTGGAAATGAAGTGTCCCCAACTAAGCAAGCCAGAGGCGACAGCAAGGTTTTACAGGAACTCTTGGCACATACATACATACAAATAACCATATATATATGACACAAGATAGTTATAGAACTGACTCAGCAACAGCTGAGTAAAACTGTTTCATCTGAGCATGTGGCACTTTAAGCATTATCGTATCGCATATTGAATATCGCATTATTTAATGAGTTATCGCATATAGCATTTTTCTTCAATATCGCACAGCCCTAATAAACATATAAATGTAAATACATGTAAATATTTTCAAAATATATACTGTATGTGTGTTATTATACACAGTACACACAGATATATTATGTAAATAAAAACTTTTATTTTGGATGCGATTATATAGCATATATATATATATATATATATATATATATATATTAGATAGATATGAAGCGTAAAATATATGAGCAAAAATACATGTTTTTAAGATATACATTTCCAATATTTTCGGCAGTGCTTTACTTTTGAAACCAATTTTCTCTATTAACTAGTTGCATATTACTAGCATATTGGCTGTAATAAAGCACTTATAAAGCACATATTAATGCCTTATTCTGCATGACCATAGTTTAGATCCCTTAATCCTACCCCAACAACTACCTTACTAACTTTTAATAAGCAGCAAATTAGGAGTTTGAGAAAAACTTTTATTTTGGATGTGAGTATATATAATATATATATATATATATATATATATTAGATAGATATGAAGCGTAAAATATATGAGCAAAAATACATGTTTTTAAGATATACATTTCCAATATTTTCGGCAGTGCTTTACTTTTGAAACCAATTTTCTCTATTAACTAGTTGCATATTACTAGCATATTGGCTGTAATAAAGCACTTATAAAGCACATATTAATGCCTTATTCTGCATGACCATAGTTTAGATCCCTTAATCCTACCCCAACAACTACCTTACTAACTTTTAATAAGCAGCAAATTAGGAGTTTGAGGCAAAAGTCGTGTGTGTGTGTGTGTGTGTGTATTTGTATATTTTTTTTATGGAAAATCACACTTTATTTTAAGGTCCAATTATGGCAATTAACAAACCATTACGACTTTTGCCTCAGTAAACCGCTAATTTGCTGCTTATTAATAGTTAGTAATGTAGTTGTTAAATTTAGGTATTGGGTAGGATCAGGGATGTAGAATATGGTCATGCAGAATATGTGCTTAATAAGTACTAATAAGAAGCCAATATGTTAATAATAGGCATGCTAATAAGCAATCTATATACTAGTTAATAGTGAGAATTGGTCCCTATACTAAAGTGTTACTGAAAATATTGGAAATGTAGCCTACTGTATATCTTAAAAACGTGTGTTTTTGCTCATATATTTTACGCTTTATCTTGTTAAACCAAAGATATTTGTTGGACACTCTTACAAGCACCTCGTGTTTACATGTTCTTTTGTGCCGCTGTTTGTGTAGTGGCCAGGCTGACATGATCCATTGAGGCCACACATAAAACATCTTGCCATCTGCACTCCAAGCGTGGTTTTCGGCTGCATTCCCCCATCCTTGCTTTTTCCTGCCTGTGTGCAGCCTGACCCCTCTCTTTCCTTTTCCAGGCTACAGTGGCCAAATGCAAAGAAGCTTTCAAAGGCACTGTCTGCTCAAATCAAGTCAGGGGCCCTTTTTAGACTCGGCTCAAAGATCATAGCAAGTTGAAGTCAGGGAGGAGGATGACCCTTCCCTTCAGGCTTGATCGGATCTTGGCCCAGTCAAAGCCGGTAGGGTTGTGTCTCTGTTTGGCCACGTCTCTATGGGACCGGGCTGTGTGATAGTGGGAATGAAAGAGGGCACCAGCCTGAGCTGCAGTATTGCCGTGTCAGGCCCCGTGTCCCTGCGGTCTCCCAGAGCAAACGGGGGAGGCAGAGGACACAGCCAGTGGGGCTGCAGGCCCCCAGCCAGACCTACAGACTGTGACATGTCATACCATGGCTGTCCTAGTGCTTTTACTTCTGAACTTTGGGATCAGGTTAGGCCTGTGATGAAGGGCAGACAAAGAAGAAAGGAAACAAAGGACCATGTAGAAATGCTGAATATTCAACAAGACTGACATTAAAGACTTATCTGCAGTTAATAGAAACATTGAATTGAAGCACGACTAGGACTGGGTTACGAGAATCGTTCTTATTTACGAGTTCCATTAAAAAAATATAAATAAATAAATAACCCACACCAAATGATGTTGTTTTTATACTTTTTAATGAGTTACAGTGCAAATACAGTGCAGTCAATGTAGTGAGATTCCAGAACGGATGTTTTTTTAGTCTATTAAAAAAATGCAGTTTACAAGTAACAATGGGACTTTTTGTAGTATCTAAAATATATAAACATATTAAGTAATTTTTTTGTTCTGTTAGTGAAAATCCATTAAAATTATCTGGTATTCATTTAAGTAATTTAGGTGAAAAGTCAAGTGTCCATTTTTGCATCATGATTGCAGTAAAATCATGATTGATTGGTTGGGGCATGTGGGGTTGCAAAAGTCATAAAATGTTGTACCATTCAGATGAAGATTCAAATTTTTTTAATCTGTAAATGATATCCCCCACCCTCCTCTTTTTTAAATTGACAAAAGAGTGTCCTTAAATTATTTAACTAAAATGATTACAATTAAAAGTAAAATAATTAAATTGTAGTTTTCCCTCTTGGTTGAGAACCACTGGTGTAAACACAGTTTTTGAAGGAACGGTTTTAAATGTTTTTATTTTTGAAATTATGTTGTCATTTGGCAGTGGTATTGTATATCTTTTTTTCTTTTTTTTCCTCACCATATCCTTTTCCATTCCTTTCTGTTGCTTAGCCATTTACTTTAAGTGACTGGCAACGCAGACTAAATTATACTTTTTTTTCAGTGTGTGTGTTTCCTGGGAATTAAACCCATGACCTTGACTTTGCTAGTGCCACACTCAAGTTTGAGGACACCCTAGCTGGGGTTTGAGCCTAGAGCTTTACCCACTGTGCCATACAACCGTCTTTATTTCAGTAAATATAATGTCGAGTGCTATTAGCATTCAGTCGTACCCCATGTTCGGTCGTATTCACCTGCAGCGACAGGCATGTATAGATGCAGTAAGACAGTGTAGGACATTGTTGGCTCACACGAGTTTCACTGCTGAGTGCAGGCATTAGTGTGCAGTCTCATACTTCAGTTGTGCATAGATTAAGCCCATCAAAGCCAGCCGCTATGCCAGGCTACTCTTCACTGTAAATTTAGCTGCAGGTTGTGATGGTGGGAGCTAACAGTCCTCATGTTGACACATAGGATTACTCCCTCTGTGATTTTGACCCTGTCCCTGCTTGACTGGCGCAAAAGACGCAAGCCCATGCGCACAAGCTCCCAAAAACACACACATACACAAACATACTTTCTCTCTCACCCGAGATCAGTATATTCATTAAAGCTAACATATTGGCTTAAAGACGGCCTCTCTTTACATAAAGGCATGCAGGTTTTGTGTTGGGACCAGTGTGTGAGGTAAAGGGCTGAATTTTAAACGTGACAGTGCCTTGCCTTCCCATTGACCCCGCTGAAAAAGCTCAGTGATCTCATTCTCCGCTTCACTAGAATGCTGCTGATTCTCTCCCTCGCAATGTTACCCTTGCTTTAAAGAGAGCCTCTGTAGAAGCTGACAATAGCATATCACTGCAGGCTACTTTTCTCTGTATTCCCTTAAAATAAGAGTAGAGGGAACATGGCTTAATTCGTACGCCTTTGATATGGAGATCCAGGCTGACCTCCTGTTTAAGCGCTTCAAAGAAAGAAATTAACTGCCAGAAAACATAATCCATCTGAATATGTGCAAACTTCAGACTTGCGGGAGGTACAGTGAGAGCTGCGTCGCAACTTTGTGCTCAGCCGATCATTTGCGAGGACTTGCGAGTTGGTGTTATTGTTGCTAATTTGTTATTATTCATCGTAATGGCTTTTGTAACACAAAGCTGATCGAATTATGCTTGTAGTCATCAGATTATTTTGGGTTTTGAGAGTTTATTGGCAATACCTCTTAGTGAGATCATAATGATATGTCGCTTCTATAAACTATTCGATTTAGATTACATCCAGCACTGTGGTGATCTCCCTGCCCCCGTAGCCCGTGTCCCAGCAGGGGATGGCGGTAAACTGATATAGCTAGGCTCCATTGTGTGTAAACTGACACTGAATTGTCTTCAGGATTGGAGACCTGAGGTCAGGAAAGGGCAAGGAGGTAACTGTCATGCATGAAGGATGCATTATACCATCGACTCACATGGATCAAAGGCTCAGATCAGATGGACTTGAACTGCTATACCGGAGCCGAGTGTGTAAAGTTGCACTTCAGGCTCTCTAGAACTGAGGATGTGAACATCCTGGTCCATCCACTTCCATCCTCTCTGCTGTTTTGGGACAAACAGAGTTAATAGGGTGTGTCTGAGACATTTGACAACAGTTCTTCAGGGGAATCAGGCGGTCCGGGAAAGAGGATACCTTCAGCTACCGCAGTAGCCGTATACATAACAGTGCACACAATGGAGAGTGTTTGACTCGGGCAGGAGTTTGCCTCATTTCCCGCACTGAATGAAAAGAAGATGTAGCGTCAGCTCTTGTATTTTCAGTCGTGGGAATTTACTTTTATGAAGCGCTTGGGGAAACCTGGTGTGCCTTTAAGTGGTATTTCCCTTTCGGTTTTAAACACGGGCACGTACATTAAAGTGACACCATTCTCAATTGCAATTGACAATGTTTTTAAGAGTTACTAGCAGGCATCACAGCACCACGCCAGTCAGGTGAGCATAACTAAGCAGTCAGTGTTTTGAGAGACCCTGCAAAGGTATTTTAGACACTGGTTAGGCCTATTTGTTGTCAACACATTGCTCTTTCAGGAAATGTAAAAAAAAAGTATTCTTTTAAGTCGTATTTTCTGTGGTCACTGTCCATAAATCATTAGAGATTTAACAGGACACTCTAAAGATAAACTTTTGTGAGGATGTATGGCATGAAATGTGTAAGTTATTTTTGATCCTACACAAAAATAAGAAATAATTACAAATTTTAAAAGTTGGTACAAAAAAAAAAGAAGTTTGGGATCAATTCAAGTGTTTTCAGTACTTATTCCCACAAGAATGCATTACATTGATCAAAAGTGACAGTAAAGACCTTTACAATTTTACAAACAACTTTTATCTATCAAATAAATGCTGTTCTTTTGAACACTATTCATCAAAAATAAAAAGTATTGCACAAAAATATTAAGCAACGCAACTACTTTCAATAATGATAATAAGAACTGTTTCTTGAGCACCAAATCAACAAATTAACTACTTGCATAGTTTATGTATGGTTTACGGTCAGTAAGATTTTATTAAGAAATTAAAATGTTCATTCAGCAAGGACACACCGATCAAAACTGACAGTAAAAGCTTTTACATAATTGCAAAAGATTTGTATTTCAAATAAATGCTGTTCATTTGAACTTTCTATTCATCAAAGAATACTGAAAAAAAGATGTATCACAGTTTCCACAAAAATATTAAGCAGCAACTGTTTTCAATATTGATAATAAATGTTTCTTGAGCACCAAATCAACAAATTAAAATGATTTCTGAAGGATCATGTGACAGTGATGACTGGACTAATGGCTGCTGAAAATTCAGCTTTCTTATTACAGGAATAAAATTATTTTTAAACAGTTGTTTTAAATTAAAATACTATTTCACTATTACTATATTATTGTTTTTTTTAATCAAATAAATGAAGCCTTGCTGACTAAAAACACAAGCACAGATGTCTTTTAATTGTTACTCCGTTTTGGTTTTTAAGCTTTTTAATTGCATAATGTAGACTGATATTAAAAGTGTAGCTTAACATGAAATTCTTAGCGTGGCCAAAACACAGACATTTCCCTGAGAGACCCAGCCTTAGGTCAGAGGTGAAAAGTCACCCCATTGTCTAGTCATGTTTCATTCCCCATCACTGTAATGACCTTTAGATGGAGACATCAGTAAATGGAGGACTTGTGATACCTCTGCATTGTCACTGGCAATATGGTGAGATGGTTATCAAAAACGGCCTCTTTTGGCCACCCTTGGCCTCTGACACGGCCCTTGTCATGTGGAGGGACAAATGGTTTCATTTTTGCCCTTTGCAGAATTTAGCTGGAGGACAGGATGATGAGACCTTCAAAAGATGAGGGCAATGTGTCACTCAGAGGCATTTCAAATGTGTGGATTTATTTTTAAACTGTAATTAGTGTAATATCAGCTGTAGATAGAATGAGAAATAATTTGGGGAAAAATATTTAATTAGCAGTGGCTGGTTAGAAAAGATTCTGTAAAGATCATTTCGTTGACCTTTTTGAATACTAAATGCATTCAAATAAAGTTGTATTTTTTTCCTTTATATATATATATATATATATATTATTATTATTATTTATTTATTTTTTTTACATTTCTATAGCACTTTTTAAATAAATATAGTTGATTAAATTTTAAAAAGTCTTTGACAGAGCTGATTGTTTTATTTTTTTTATAGATTTTTTTATGTCTTATTTACTACACCAACAGCTTCACTACTCCATTTTAAATAAAGGCACTTTTTTTTAACTTACTGCAATAAATTGTAACAAATAAGCCATCTTAGGTATATATGTAGATATTCTGTAGTATAATATGTATTACTTACCTCTTTACATTTAAGGAATGTAGCGTGCACAATATTTTTAAATGAGGATGATTTATGGTTCTTGAAAGGCACACAGGGAGCGATTCTTTTGGTCATCTCTCTGGCCCAGCGGTTGCCAATTTAAGTCACCTGATCAAAAGCATGTTTACTTTATCGGTGACCTCAAAGGTCAAGTAATCGATACATATGATTGAGCGGCCCACTGTGATTTGGCCATTTTAAATTACACCCCCTCATTTTTTATCTAGGCAGGTAGCCTGTGTGAAAGACCAGCACAGATCTACCATTAGCAACAAGAAGTTCGTATGATGTACCACACATTTTGTGCATTTGTGATCTTGAGTTAAAGATAAATTCCAGTCTGTTAGGACACACATATTTCTTGTTCATATTTCTGCATTGGCTCTATATGCAGTAGGGCTGTGCGATATTGAAGAAAAATGTGATATGCGATACCTTGTTAAAAAATGCGATATTCGATATGCGATACGATATTGCTTAAAGTGTGTCAAATCAATTTCAATTATATTTTAAAATATTTAAAAATGAAAATTATATAACCAATTTGTTTCACATTCTTTCTTGGAAAAGAAAGAATCACTACAACTTCTGAAAGTGACCAGCAGTGTTTTAGCATTACATAAAAAGTAATGTCACAAATCAGAAAATGTCATTTTAACATTAAAAAAAAAAGAATGAAACTAATTTTATATCATTGTAACTTTGCTTTCCATACACTTTAAGTACTTCTTCATACCACAGCAAAAACTATAGTCTGAGAAAGTTCAAACATGATTAAAGGCAAGTGAACAGTCAGTAAAAAAAAAGAAAGAAAAAGGAAAAAAAGAAATACACAATTTACAAGCATAGATAATATGAACAGTAGTATTCAGGTACAGAAATTTAATAATTAAGTGTAAAATAACACTGCATGGTGTTCACTGTATGAATTAAATTTAGATTCATCTTTTTTATAGCTGTTTTATTGTTTGCTTAACATTAGTGACATATTCAGCAGCACATATTTATAGGCTGCTGTCCCTTTAAATTTGACTGCATGGATCCAGTATAATGATACACATCCGATTTCTTTCTCAGCTGTTTACATTAATTTAAAACATAACTGACTGCGTTTACGAGAATGATCGTCGAGATGGGCACTATTGACATAATTCTGTGTGTATGTGTCTGTTCAAACATAAGGAGGAGATGCGAAAGACGAATCAACTCGGGGTTCGCGCGCCGTCTGAAACGCGTCTCTGTGTGTGCGCGTGCTTTTGCATGTGTGCGGCAGAACGGAAGATACACTGTCAAGTCAAGTCAAGTCACCTTTATTTATATAGCGCTTT
>NW_015505539.1:44618-50283 GCF_001515645.1 Sinocyclocheilus grahami | reverse complement strand
TTGGGATTAAACGGGTAAGATTTCATGACATTTATGATGTCTACTTTACTCACAGTGATATAGCTATGCTGGCTACCTACAAGGTCTGCTAGGGTCGATTACGTTAGCTAACAACACAGTTGACTTACCCTTCCAGTGACGACATAGCAGGTTGAATATTTATCAAAAAATTAGATTGCGTCCATTTGTACCCCTCCAGGCTTTTGTAGGCTTTTAAAGAGTCTCCGGAGTAACGTTAGGAGGGAAAGTTGATGAGGTATTTGTAGATATCAGGATACTGCAGGTCAAGAAATCTATACGTTCCTTTATTGAGACACGTTTAAAGCACAACGGGGGCATTATAGGGATCTGTATACTTAATCTATTAAATTTTGCCAGTTGTTAAGCCTGCCAGCATAACCGATCTAAAGTTGGTTCGAGGTTTGTCAGAGATTCAGCCTTGGAAATCTTCTATTGTTCTTTAATGATTTAGCACAAGGACAAGAAACATAATGTGTTATAATTGTTTTCAAAAGTAGAAGAGAACACACAATGTGTTTTGTTTTAATCTGCCTTAAGGTATTGTAACTGATAGACCTTATAATGTAAAAGTGCAGGATAGGGACCGTCTGCAAAATACCCGAAGTGCAATGGTGCTGTATGTCAGCGCGTTGCCCACAAGGCTATCGGTGTCAACACACTTTTTATTTTTTAAGATTATTTGCGAATCGAGTTTGCTCTTCCACAAAAGAGAGGTGCGGGGTGAGCAGAGCTCATTAGCATGTAAAGAGATATGCACGGAAACGAGTCGCTGTGAACAGAGCTGTTTTTGAGAAGGTAAAAAGGGTGTTGTTTTACACGACCACTGAGACCATTTCAAGAATACCCTAAAGAATCATACCAACGTGGAAAATGGGCATCCGATGTCCCCTTTGAAGCACAGCCACCACAAAATCAGACTTACTTTAAAATCATTTTAAGGTTAAATACATATTTAAAATCATAACAAGAAATAGTTTAATAGCTATGATACTGTTTTTGAAATCAAATCTTTGCATAGACAGGAAACACTGGAATCTAACAATGCCTTAGAAAAAAACAGTTGATCTTAAAAAAATAAAGCATATACATAAACCCTATCGGATAAGCATGTTATAAACTTCTGAAACATTGGTGTAATCATTTGTAATCCTTAACATTTTCATAAGTAACTGTAGTTTAATTACATATTTTTTCTTAGTAACTGTAACTGATTACAATTACTTTTATTTTGTAATTAAATTACGTAATTCCATTACATGTAACTAGTTACTCCCCAACACTGTTGAAATGTAAACACATACATCAATACATCAATTATACAAATACTCTTTTATTTCAGCTTTATTGGGTGTGTCTTGTAATTGTTTCCTATAATGACATTTAGATATTTAGATGTTTTCACAAAAGTGTAACACAACAATAGCTATTGAATTGTAAAAACTGAGAAAGAGCTCGGGAATCTTCCCAAAGGGTGTGCAGTAAACCGCCCCCTAGAGGAACACACTACAGTTGCTTCGACTGAGTTTGATATTCAGAAATGTGAATAAATAAATTAAAAATACACAAAGTCTGACATGTCAACTTTAAAGTGTGTGTCTTGTTACTGGTTCATAGAACAACATTTACATGCTGGTTTTATTCGCGAAACTGCAACACAGCAAAAGCTATTGAAATGCACAGAACTATTGAAATGGCAACAAATTCAACTATTAATTTCTAATAAATACGCTCTTCTGTCCCAATTCTAAGGGACATGTTACTGGTTCATGGAACAACATTTACATGCTGGTTTTATTCGCGAAACTGCAACACAGCAAAAGCTATTGAAATGTAAGGATTGAGCAAAAAGCTCACTAAGCCTTTCACAGATTGTGCACTACACTGCCCCCTATAGGAACATTGCATTTGTTAAGACCCGATGTCCCCTTTGAAGCACAGCCACCACAAAATCAGACTTACTTTAAAATCATTTTAAGGTTAAATACATATTTAAAATCATAACAAGAAATAGTTTAATAGCTATGATACTGTTTTTGAAATCAAATCTTTGCATAGACAGGAAACACTGGAATCTAACAATGCCTTAGAAAAAAACAGTTGATCTTAAAAAAATAAAGCATATACATAAACCCTATCGGATAAGCATGTTATAAACTTCTGAAACATTGGTGTAATCATTTGTAATCCTTAACATTTTCATAAGTAACTGTAGTTTAATTACATATTTTTTCTTAGTAAC
The DNA here is from genome assembly GCF_001515645.1 of Sinocyclocheilus grahami. Classification (NCBI taxonomy): domain Eukaryota; kingdom Metazoa; phylum Chordata; class Actinopteri; order Cypriniformes; family Cyprinidae; genus Sinocyclocheilus; species Sinocyclocheilus grahami. The sequence continues at coordinate 48,023 of NW_015505539.1, read as the reverse complement.
TGTAACTGATTACAATTACTTTTATTTTGTAATTAAATTACGTAATTCCATTACATGTAACTAGTTACTCCCCAACACTGTTGAAATGTAAACACATACATCAATTAATAAAAAATACAAATACTCTTTTATTTCAGCTTTATTGGGTGTGTCTTGTAATTGTTTCCTATAATGACATTTAGATGTTGGTTTTTTTTCACAAAAGTGTAACACAACAATAGCTATTGAATTGTAAAAACTGAGAAAGAGCTCGGGAATCTTCCCAAAGGGTGTGCAGTAAACCGCCCCCTAGAGGAACACACTACAGTTGCTTCGACTGAGTTTGATATTCAGAAATGTGAATAAATAAATTAAAAATACACAAAGTCTGACATGTCAACTTTAAAGTGTGTGTCTTGTTACTGGTTCATAGAACAACATTTACATGCTGGTTTTATTCGCGAAACTGCAACACAGCAAAAGCTATTGAAATGCACAGAACTATTGAAATGGCAACAAATTCAACTATTAATTTCTAATAAATACGCTCTTCTGTCCCAATTCTAAGGGACATGTTACTGGTTCATGGAACAACATTTACATGCTGGTTTTATTCGCGAAACTGCAACACAGCAAAAGCTATTGAAATGTAAGGATTGAGCAAAAAGCTCACTAAGCCTTTCACAGATTGTGCACTACACTGCCCCCTATAGGAACATTGCATTTGTTAAGACTGAGTTCGACATTCAAACTTTTATAAATTAATTTAAAATGCATACAGTTTTCCATCTCAACTTCAAAAGGTGTGTCTTGTTAATTGGGCCTAAAAGAACATTTCCATGCAGGTTTTACTCTCATTTGTAATTCAGCATACATGCTATTGAATTAAATTCAAGTCTGCTAATAAATTAATTTAAAATGCATGCAGTTTTCTTTATCAAATCCAAAGGGTGTGTCTTGTTACTGATTCCTAGAAGAACATTTTGATGGTGGTTTTAGCCACAGAACTATAATAGAACACATATTACAGACATTTAAACTGATACATAATTTAGTTTAAAATAAGTACAATCTTCTACCTCAGCTTCAAAGGCTGTGTCTTGTTACATATTTCTCAAAGAATATTTTCCAGTTGTTTTCGTTGTCAAAAGCGATGCAGAAGTCACGCTATTGACATTCAAGAATCGCTTGCAAAATCTTCCAAAGAGTCTCCAGTATTACTGCCCCCTAGAGGAAGATACTGCAGTAGTTTTGGCTGAGTTTGACATTCAAACCTTTAATAAATTAATTTAAAATCAATACAGTCTTCTATTTCAACTTCAAAGGGTGTGTCTTGTTTCTGATTCCTAAATTAACATTTCAGTTAAGGGTTTACTCTAAAATGTAATTCAGAACACATGCTATTGAATTTAATTAATTAAATTAATTTTTGTATTAGTTGTTCATGAGTCCCTTATTTGTTCTGAGCAGTTAAACTGTCCATTACTCTTCAGAAAAACTCTCCAGGTCTCAAGGACTCTTTGGGTAAATTGTACTAATTTTGTCTTCTGGGAAACATCTGGGTTTCTTCTGAAGCTTCTGACATAATTTAGCTATTATTTTGTCTTGTGGACTATATGTAAACATCTTTGATGCAAAATATCTTACTCAGGACAGTACTAAAAAAAATAACATGCATTTTGTGTGATCCCTCTTAAAAACATTCAAGTGTTTTTTTTTTTAACAAACAAACAAAACCCTTTGACAATGAGCTCGAAAATTGAATTTTTAACTAATTGATGTATTGATTAATCAGCTTAATAAACAGTTTAACTGGCTATTCAGTTTCAATTGAATGTTTTCTCTCATATTTCTGTGACTAAAACCAACATCAAAAGCTGTCTTGTTACTGGTTTCTAGAAGAATATTTTATTCAAAACAACTGCAGTATCTTCCTCTAGGGGGCAGTAATACTGGAGACTCTTTGGAAGGTTTCGCTAGTGAATTTTGAGTATCAATAGCGTGACTTCTGCATCTCTTTTGACAATGAAAACAACTGCAATATGTTCTTTAAGAAGTCTGTAACAAGACACAGCCTTTGAAACTGAGGTAGAAGATTGTATTTAGTTTAAACTAAATTATATATTGGTTTAATTTTCTATAGTATGTGTTCTGTAAGAATCCGCCCGCCAGCCCAAAACAGTGGAATCCAGCGGCCTGGTCGAAGGTTTAATGCGTATTCAGTCTTTTACTTGCACTTCTGAATTTATCAGGATTTGTTCAAATTTTAGTCTAGCTCCGTTTTCAATCTGACCCCAATTTTAAGTGATCATTAAATTTAGGCAATGTTTCTAATTAAAAGCTGATCACAAATATCGATTGTTTATTAATTGAGATATTTGAGTATTCTGGAAATCCCATACTTTCAATTATTCGTTCATTAAGGACCTAACATCGCTCAGAAATTCACTCAGCCAACTGTGAACGCACGGACACAAACTCGCCAGTTCTGTAACTTACTCAGAGGATACAGGGTGATTTATAATACCTTTATGTGCCGCACCCTGCTAGCAAATAACAAAAAGTGTATTTTCTTCTATAATCACGAAAACTGTAACTTGTTAAGCCAGAGTGACAGACAGAAATCAGAAGAACCCTAATGGAGAGCCCCCTGCCCTGCTCATTGGTACTTAAGTATCATCTGTCCTGGACGCAGATTTGCGGAAATGTTAGACTACACAATCTACTTGAAAAATTATTTCAGAAGAGATCAGAATAAATCAAATATAACAATTTAGTATTTGTCAGGTAAAATTGTATCATGCCAATTACATAATGAAACCATTAGAAGCCAATTTAGAAAAGATAATGCAATTGTGAATCACATTGTTGCTGCGTGGCAACTCCACTCCTGTACATAGACACTGTAGCCATATGGGAAACAGCCAAGTGTTCCACGCAGGACACAAACAAATTTAACATAGGCACATGTAACCGTTATCCTAATTTAACAGAAGACACACGTTCTAAAATGCATAGCAAAGCACACAGGTGTTTTAGAGAATAAACTTAAGTAGCCTATGTGCACATGTAGTAGCACAAACAAATATAGTGTGCTCTATGGGCACAATGTGTTTAACACAATTACATTTTTGAATCATACCTGTAGCGTCTGCGTGGAATCATGCATGATTTTTGGGGTGTTTATGGCTTAAGAGACCCTTTTAGCCTTTTGACATTTGCATATAAATTACAGTTCTGGTCAGAGACTTTACTTATAATGGGGGTTTAAATTGCCAGATGGTTCTTCGCCATCAAGGAGATTCTAACCAGTCCCCCCCACTATTATCTCCCCCATCTGACTTCAAACACGGTCCAAAGAGCTGTAAATGATCCCGATGGGCCTGGCTGGCCAAGTAAACTAACACACACACACACACACACACA
>NW_015505539.1:34079-44244 GCF_001515645.1 Sinocyclocheilus grahami | reverse complement strand
TTATTTTTATTTTTATTTTTTTATTTTATTTTAATTAAAAAAAAAAATATATATATATATATATATATATATATATATATATATATATATATATATATATATATATATATATATATATATTTTTTTTTTATCAGGGTTCTCTCTCACTCTCTCTCACTTTACCACTCACTTATTTAAATTTAGTTTAAACAGTGTTTGAATTCAAATTTAAAGTAAATTTCTGTATTCTAGCCATTTTTGTTCACCTACAGGTAACACTCCCTCTAGTGCTTAGTTGGTGAAGTGACAGTTGCCTCCACGGCGGTCACAAGGTGCCACGGGATCCAAACTGAATCACCTCAAATCATCACTTAGCCTAGATATAGAATACTAACCCATCCAGTTGTCATAACCCCTAACAGCAGTAAAAGTCTTAAATCTGCTCTCTCCTCTATCTCTCCCTGTGTTTTGATTTGTTGGTTTGTTTGTTTTTAATTTTGTTCTGTTTTGTTTGCCTAGAGACCAAGCCTTTGAGAAATCATCAAAGAAAGCTGAGTAATAGATTGACGACCCAAGCTGCCAAAGTCTTTAGACGATCACGCTGTCAACAATCTGAGTTAGATCCGTTCCGGGGCCGCCCCCCACAACAATTAGACACACCTCGCCATTTGCGACCGAGATAACAGGTGTCTGGTCTACGCTCACACTGGTCTAAAACTGTTTGTTTTCCTCAAGCAGACCGTGCATAAAACATATAATTACTATAATCGCAGCCTGTTAACGCTGTAAATACTTGCATTGGCCTTTTCGTGCTGTCCCTCTCTCCCTCTCTCTCTCTCTCTCTCTCTCTCTCCCTCTCTCTCTTCACCAGTGAGCCAGCATGTCTCGCTCATCCAGCCCTGATGCCCACTGGGATCGACTAGAGTCCTGGCTGAGTGCCATAACCGGTACACACCTGTCTGAAGCAGCCGGCGGCCTGCAGCACCTGAGCCGGGAACAGCTTGACGACAACCTGAGCGCCCTGATGTCACACGATCCGACACAGGACTACAGCCACAAAGATCTCACCAAGATCATCGGGCCCCTCGCCCACAACCTCCTCGCTCAGGCAAAGCTGGGAGAAACAAGCACCTCCCGCATGGAACAGGAAGCAGCAGCGCTGAAGCTCCAGGCTGAGGAGGCTCAGAGAAACCTGGTGCTTGCTCAAAGTCAACTGGACCAGCTAACGTCGGAGACTCAGCACCAGCACAGGACGGCGGATGAAAAGGACCCAGAGCTGCAGGAGGAAGTAGAGAGACTCCAGAAAGCTTTAACTGATCTCCGTGTAGACACAACACGCCGAGAGCAGTGGGAGAAAGACACCAGAGAGGAACTAAGTGAAAAACTTCAGCGAGCCGAGGCTCTCCTGATGAGAGCAGAGACTGAACTCAAAGAGAGAGATGCTAGGGCCAAGGCCAGCGAAGGCCACCTGCAAATTTCCCGGGCTGAAGTCAGTTGATACGGTTCACCGAGAGCTTAAATATGCATATAGACTGCAAAGTGACTCTGAAAGGGAAATGCACACCACAGAATTTCCCCTAACCAGCAGATTGATACCAGCTAGTCAAGGGTTTCCAGTTCGAAAGGGGGGTGAGAGCCCACTGCTCAAGACATCACCTGCCAGCATCCCTGAACCCCCAGCAGCAGCAAGGGGGTGGGAACCTTTTCAAAGGCTGTTTTCCAGTCACGGCGTGTCACCTAAAGAATTGGATAAGCTGGCTAGAAACATTCCCACTTTCACTCCAAACCCTGCAGGGGGCCACGATGTGCACGCCTACTTAAAAGACATTGACTTTCACTTGCAAACTGTTGCCAATGTTACCACAAGAGACAGACTCTATCTGCTCCGAATCACCGCCAGCCGTGAGGTGAGGAGCTTTCTAGACAGGCAGCCAGAAACGGTCGAAGGGGATTACCAGCAAATGCAGCAGGCTCTGATTAAGGAGTTCTCTGACCCAGAGTCAGAGCAAGGACTGATTACTGCCATGGACCTTAAACAGGGCAGACAGGAAACCACACAGGCTTACTACAACAGGCTCAGACAGGCCTACTTCGGAGCACGAAACGAGCCAGGAATGGAACAGGATTTCAACTTCAAAACTCTGTTTCTCCGGAACCTGCACCCAACAGTGAGCCACCACTTGGGGGTTCTGGCTTGCCCACGGACTATGTCCACCCAACAGCTGCGAGATTTGGCCCACAAGGCCTATGTTAAACAAAAGACTGTTTCTGAAAAGACAGGAAAAACCCCCACAATCTATCCTGTCACTAATCAGAGCTCTGAACTTGCTCTAGAGGGCGCCGAGCCAAGCCACACTGACAAACCTGTCAACACAATGTCAAGGTCCTTCCCAACCAGCAGAGAGCAGCATGGCCATGGTGGTGCCCGTCCTAAGCACCAGTATGAGCGGCCCGAGAGATCCTGGGACAGGTCACAACCACCCCTCAACCGAAGGGGTGGAGCCACATGGGAAGCCAAGAGACGGCCCAAGGGGAACCGATACTCACAGACACAAGCACCGAGCTCGGACTGCCAGCAGCAGAACCCCTCTCAACAGGCCCTTGATAAGCCCAAATATAAACCATCCATAGAACAGAACCAGAAAGCTACATCTGAATCAGCAGAGATCATGAGACTTTTAAAGGAACTCCTCCAAGAAAAGCACCATAAGGAAAAGAAAAGGGATGAGTCAGACCAGCTCTGACTAAGCATTAGCTCTGACCCCGACACCCACTCAGAGTCCCCTCAAAATGAACTTCCCAACCAGATCACTGCTAATCCACTGTTAACCACAGAACCAGATATCTCATCACCAAGTGGTGACATCACTCAACCACCTCAGCTGACGGTGGAACCGCCAGAACCAGCCAACATCCCGCAACACACCTCCAGCCAGGACCGCAAAGTACCAGAAAGCGCGGTTTTGGTGGTCTGCCTCCCTGACGAGCCACACAAGACCAGCTCTGACTGCTTGCCAGTCATCACACAAGCCCCAGTGCCGAGACTCCTAGGGGACCTAATCGAAAGGGGGGTGGCCAAAAAACTCTACCTGGCCATCACATTAGAAAATGAGTTGAGGCTGGAGGCCCTATTGGACACTGGAGCTGACCTCACGTTAATGTCAAGCCAACTTTTTGACAGACTTCAAAGTGAAGCCAAGAGACAGAATCGAACTCTTAAGTATCAGAAATGTGTGCTGAATGTGCAATCCTACAGCCAAAATGAGGTCCAACTTGAACAGGTAGCTCCCATTCACCTGACCATCGGCCCTATGAACTTTGTGCACCCTGTGTACATTTCTCCATTTGACACATATCCTCTCCTCATTGGCAAAGACCTGCTAGATCGCTTTGAACCATTGCTAGATTTTAAACAACTGAAAATCTGGGCTCAAGTGCGAGAACCTCTGCCTCTTCAGTCACCAAGTCCACCCCAGACAGACTGTCAGGTCACAAAGGTCGCGGGAAATCTCGCCGCCAGCCGCGGGAACGTCTCGTCCCAAGAGCAAGGTTCAAGGTCGCTGCTCTGTACTTTCCAGTTAGCCAAAGACTCTGACACATACGGACCCCACGTTAAGGGGGGCTTACAACTGAATGATGTCACAACAACAGACCCCATACTAGCACTGTGGGCAGATAATTCAGCCATCAGCCTCTCACAGTTCAATGCTCTCAAACAGCACACAACGAACATTCCTTTTGCTAACAAGCGCACACGATTCCCCTTGAATCCCTGTCCATCAGCTATGGTGACTGCCAAGGGCACCTGTGCCTTGAACTTGAGGTGGAATGACAGGTGTCTAACCCATTACTTCCTGGTCCTTACAGACGCACCGCATGATGTCTACATCGGAGCGGACATTCTGATTCGCCTCAGGGCTCACGTGGACATGATCAATGAAGTGATATGGGCTCCAATGACCTCACAGTCACCCACAGTTCCTGTCAACCATGAGAACCTCCTGTCAGGCCAAACCATCCCTGAGGCCTGCATGCTAATCAATGAAAAAGAGACTGTAGTACCAGCTTACACCAAAGGGGTCGCTGTTCGACTCAACCTGCGAAGCGGCCAAACTCTCAGTCACACCCTAGGCTTCTTCCAACCTTCACCCGAATGTGGGGAACTGGGCCTCACTTTGGAAGCCACACCCCTCGTCGAAGTGACATCTCGGGCAACCTACATCTTGTTCAATAACTGCATGGCAACGGATGTCAGAGTGCCTAAGGCGTACCGTCTGGGTTGGCTAGTGAGCTATGACTTTCATGACTTTGAACTAATTCTACCAATTATTGGACCCATCTCAGATCCAATGATTCCAGAAGAAAGCTCAGGCCACACAGTGTTAACAGCACCCTTCAAGATCATCACCATAACCTCAGTCATGCCAGTAGTCAAGGAGCAGGTGTGTAGAACAGAACTAACAGAAGACCAACACTTTGCCGTGTACACGGTCTCTAACAACTCCACCTGCATAAATGACAGCTCGTCTGCACCTATGACCGCCCACAGCACAGAGGAATTAACGACAGCAGAGCCATACCCAGGTTTTGAGACACAAGTCCAGCAAATTCTGAAAGATGCTGATGCCATACAGGAGGATGCAGACCGCCACAAACTCCGTCAAGTCCTTTACAAATACAAGGAATCATTTGCCAAGGACTCTTTAGATTGTGGCCTCACTAACCTCCATGTTGTGCGTGTCCCAACGCACCCAAAAGCTCCACCCACTTTTGTCAAGCAATACAAGATCCCCCTTGAATCGTACGAACCCGTACAGGAGATCATCAACTCTATGCTTGAGAAGGGTGTCATTCGTCCGTGTAATTGCACCTACTCTGCCCCCATCTGGCCTGTCATCAAATCAAACGGCAAGTGGCGGCCGACCATCGACTATAGGAAACTGAATCAACAGGTGCCATTGTCGCGATGGCCGATGACCCAGCTGGAACAGGAGATACCAAGAATCAGAGGAGCCACAATCTTCTCCACTCTTGATGTGGCCTCAGGATTTTGGACTATACCAGTGCATCCAGATGACCAACACAAGCTGGCTTTCACCTTTAGCAATCGGCAGTACACCTTCACCAGGTGCCCATTCGGCTATGCCAACTCACCAGCCGAATTTAACATCTTCCTCAACAAAGCATGCCCGGATGCCAGGGTAAGAGGGAACTTAATCTACTGTATGTTGACGACCTTCTGATGAAACACACGACGGTGACTGATAACCTGAAAGAAATTGACCACGTCCTGCACTAACTGACCGCCGCCGGTGCCAAGATTGCCCTCCACAAAGGACAATGGTGCAAAACCAAGGTCAATTACGTGGGCATACTCATCGGACCACGAGGTATTGAGCCACAAACCAGCCGAATCCAGGCCATTCAGAACATTAAACCACCTGTCAATGTCTCGGAACTCCGAAGTTTTCTAAGCGTGTGCAACTATTCAAGGCAGTTCATTGAGAACTATTCGGACATTGCACGCCCTCTCACTGCCCTTCTGAAAAAGGACTGCCCCTTCGCCTGGACAGATGAACAGCAAAATGCCATGAATGAGCTGAAACAACATCTGTGCATTGCTCCATGTCTGGCTTACCCAGATCCACAGAAGGAGTTCTACTTGGACGCTGGATTCTCCAGCCACTGCCTCAGCGCTGGTATATACCAACGGCATGACCAGGACAAAAGAGTGGTCGCATATGCCAGCAAGACTCTTCTTCCCCCAGAGTGCAAATACTCAGACTGTGAGAAAGCCCTGCTCTGTACTGTATGGGCCATCCAGAGATTCTCCAACTACATCGGAGCACAGAAAGTGATCATAGAGACTTGTCACCAGCCTGTCACTTTCCTCAACAGCCAGCGCATCCGCGACGGTGTGGTCACAAACGCACGCATAGCGACATGGCTCATGGCTCTCCAGTGGCGCAATATTGAAGCACGATATGCTCAAAATCACAAGTCGGCGCTGGGAAACGGGGAAACGGCCTGCCAAAGCTGCTCCGATGACACACCGACTGAGAGCATAGAAGCAGAAAGGCCCCAACCACCGCCACCTACCCACCTACCTTATTTTGACGAAAATGTCTGCCAAGGCATGCCCACAGCCTACGTCGATGGATGTTCCTACAACCACGAGGGCATCCTAAAGGCAGGTGCAGGTGTTCTCTGGCTAAATGAATGACCCTGCCCACCACAACACTTCAAGCCACAATCGTCACAATATGCTGAGATAGCAGCTATTATCATAACCCTGCAGATAGCATCAACCCATAACATCAGAGAACTGCTCATCTGCACAGACTCCAACTATGCCAGACTTGGCTTCACATGCCATCTTCCAGGCTGGAAGCAAAATGGTTTCAAGACAGCAAACAACAAACCAGTTAAACACCAACACCTGTTCCAGGCATGCGACGACATCACATGTGAACATGATATGATCGTCTATTGGAAGAAAGTGAAAGGACACTCAAAGCAACCTGGTCCAGACAAGGACCTCAACGACCAAACGGATACCCTAGCCAAAGCAGGTGCACTACATGGCGAGTTATGGCCCCCCCCAACCCACCACCCCACCCATAACGTGGCAGCCATAACCCGCAGCAAACACACTCAACCCACCACAATGCCCACCTCACAGCCGCTTACGCTGGCCCCTCAAATCTCCACTAATGACATTACCGACATGCAAGCTTCTGACTCCGCCATCAAAACCATCCTTCACCACCTCTCTGACCCCTCCAGCCACCCTATCACACCAGATGAACTTGCTGCTTCCCCAAGCCTCAAACGCCTATACCACCTAACACACATGCTGCGTGTGATAAACAACATCTTGTTTTATGCCCCTGATGACCTCACTGCACCAAGGCTTGTGGTGCCACACTGCCTAAGGGGGGTGATGCTGATGTATGCTCACGACGCACCATGTGCGGGACACCACGGCACAAGAGCCACTTATGAGACACTCAAACAAGTGGCATACTGGCCCGGCATGCAGCAAGATGTGGCAGAGTACGTGAAAGGATGCCTTGTCTGCTGCCAATTCCAACCGTCTAACCCAAATCACAGAGCCCCACTGCAGCGCAGAGGAGTCACGTTTCCGTGGTCAGACCTTCAAATTGACTGGGTCGGACCCTTACCCAGGTCAACAAGAGGCAACAAGTATTTCCTCACAGTCGTGTGCCAATTCACAAAGTGGGTAGAATGCCTCCCAGCACCCAATGACACTGCTCAAACTACAGCATATCTCCTGTTGAATCACATTTTCTCCAGGTTCGGGCTGCCGCTGAGAGTCAACTCAGACAGAGGCACCCATTTCACAGCTGAGATCATGCAGCAGATTTGGAAACTCCTGGGAGTACAAGCACAACTGCACATCAGTCACCATCCAATTTCTTCGGGCCAAGTGGTCGCATATGCCAGCAAGACTCTTCTTCCCCCAGAGTGCAAATACGGATTCTCCAGCCACTGCCTCAGCGCTGGTATATACCAACGGCATGACCAGGACAAAAGGGGGGTCGCATATGCCAGCAAGACTCTTCTTCCCCCAGAGTGCAAATACTCAGACTGTGAGAAAGCCCTGCTCTGTACTGTATGGGCCATCCAGAGATTCTCCAACTACATCGGAGCACAGAAAGTGATCATAGAAACTTGTCACCAGCCTGTCACATTCCTCAACAGCCAGCGCATCCGCGACGGTGTGGTCACAAACGCACGCAAAGCCACATGGCTCATGGCTCTCCAGTGGCGCAACATGGAAGCACGATATTCTCAAAATCACAAGTCGGCGCTGGGAAACGGCCTGGCAGCCTGCCAAAGCTGCTCCGATGACACACCGACTGAGAGCGGAGAAGCAGAAAGGCCCCGACCACCGCCACCTACCTGCCACAGGTATTTTGACGAAAATGTCTGCCAAGGCATGCCCACAGCCTACGTCGATGGATGCTCCTACAACCACGAGGGCATCCTAAAGGCAGGTGCTGGTGTTCCTCTGGCTAAATGATCGACCCTGCCCACCACAACACTTCAAGCTGGGTCCACAATCGTCACAATATGCTGAGATAGCAGCTATTCTCATAACCCTGCAGATAGCATCAACCTGTAACATCAGAGAACTGCTCATCTGCACAGACTCCAACTATGCCAGACTTGGCTTCACATGCCATCTTCCAGGCTGGAAGCCAAATGGTTTCAAGACAGCAAACTACAAACCAGTTAAACACCAACACCTGTTCCAGGCATGCAATGACATCACATGTGAACATGATATGATCGTCTACTGGAAGAAAGTGAAAGGACACTCAAAGCAACCTGGTCCAGACAAGGACCTCAACGACCAAACGGATGCCCTAGCCAAAGCAGGTGCACTACATGGCGAGTTATGGTCTCCACCAACCCCCCAACCCACCCTTAACGTGGCAGCCATAACCCTCGAAGATATAATCTAAATATTTACTATGAATCATAACCAGTTATAATTCGTCATAAATATTTCCCTTTTTAGAGCTAATAAAATTATTACACCTGACAGCAGAGAGACACACAACAGCGAGAGTTCTGGTGCAGAGCTCCAGAGACTCTCACCCACTGCATGGGGTTTTTCTGACTACAGAATCCCAAAGTAGTGTTTTGTCACTTCCCCTATATACCCAAATAAGAAAAATAAAGAAATCTTCAAATCCGTTGTAAAAACATAAGACCTTCTGGTTTTTTTAGGTTCTGTGATCCAGGGTCACACCTGGCTGGAGCAACATTCCTAAAGAGAACACACCCTCCTCAGCAGAACACAATTCTACAAAAGTTTTAAATATTTCTCATAATATAAGTGACTACTGTGAAATTGAGACCATTTTACCAATCGCACAAAGACTTTTAAATTGATTCCAAACATGAAGGGGAAAAACAACAGGTTCAAAAGATACATGATATGTGGGATAAACATATTCTTAATGAACTTTGAGTGAAACCTTTTGGGAGAAAAGAGGGAGAGGCAGAGAGGGCAGCAGAATCCCAAAGTAGTGTTTTGTCACTTCCCTTAATAAGAAAAACAAAGAAATCTTCAAATCAGTTGTAAAAACATAAAATACCTTTTGGTTGTTAGGTTCTGTGCTCCAGGATTGCACCTGGCTGGAGATAAATAAACATTCTCACAGGCCCTAAAGAGGAACACACCCCCTCCTCAGCAGAACACAATTCTACAAAAGTTTTAAATATTTCTCATAATATAAGTGACTACTGTGAAATTGAGACCATTTTACCAATCGCACAAAGACTTTTAAATTGATTCCAAACATGAAGGGGAAAAACAACAGGTTCAAAAGATACATGATATGTGGGATAAACATATTCTTAATGAACTTTGAGTGAAACCTTTTGGGAGAAAAGAGGGAGAGGCAGAGAGGGCAGGGGGAGAAGGTGGTCGTAAATGAGCTAGGAGAGAGGTGTTGTTTTCTCTCTTTGGAGATCCCTTCTCCAGATAAGTTTTATAGTTTTATTGCACAGCATCTGTCCTGTGTGAGTTCCTGATATCTGGTTTCATGAGGAGTTAATTTCATAAGGAAATAATTTCACTCCTTGTAGTTCTATTATTGTTTTGTGGCTTAAACCACCATCAAAATGTTTGTCTAATCTGTAACAAGACAATTGAAGTTGTGTAATAAAACTGGGTGTTATAAATTAATTTATTAAAAATTAGATTTTCAAACTCAAGTCAAAACAACTGCAAAACAACACTCTTTTGTTGAATTTCAATAGCATGTTTTCTATTATAGTTCTGTGTCTAAAACAAATAAAAATGTTGTTATAAAAACAGTAACAAAGACATGAGGTTAAAACAGAAGAGAGTATTTATTTTAAATTAATGTATTTACTGGTTTAAATTTCAATAGTGTGTACATTTTTGGTGTCAAACTTATGTGAAAACAACGAACATTAAAATGTTCTCACAAGGACCTTGAAAAAGCCTACTGCATAACCACTGGATTATGGAATGATAATGATTTTTAATATTATTTTTCTTTTATTAATATATTTATTAATAGTAATAATATAATAATAACCACTATCACATATCTTGTTTACAATATTTCTTATTTAAATTCAAGTGAGCATTATAAGTGTTTGTCTTTATATCTTTCAAAGA
>NW_015505539.1:20084-30867 GCF_001515645.1 Sinocyclocheilus grahami | reverse complement strand
ATTTATTAAATCCCTTATATTCACAACGGATTGTCTCTGTTTGCTGCTCACAATTCGAAGTCAATGAATGTGTGAACCCTTGCTACATTTTGCTAAATTACTGCTAGCACTGCACAAAGAAGGACAGTTTATTGCTTCCGTGGCCAGGAAAATAAACATTCCATGAATGGATAAATGATTATATTGTCTGCTCGGTGGACGGACAGATCAAATAATTGTAATATTGTTTCTGCTACAGTTAATTCGAAGATATAATCTAAATATTTACTATGAATCATAACCAGTTATAATTCGTCATAAATATTTCCCTTTTTAGAGCTAATAAAATTATTACACCTGACAGCAGAGAGACACACAACAGCGAGAGTTCTGGTGCAGAGCTCCAGAGACTCTCACCCACTGCATGGGGTTTTTCTGACTACAGAATCCCAAAGTAGTGTTTTGTCACTTCCCTTAATAAGAAAAACAAAGAAATCTTCAAATCAGTTGTAAAAACATAAAATACCTTTTGGTTGTTAGGTTCTGTGCTCCAGGATTGCACCTGGCTGGAGATAAATAAACATTCTCACAGGCCCTAAAGAGGAACACACCCCCTCCTCAGCAGAACACAATTCTACAAAAGTTTTAAATATTTCTCATAATATAAGTGACTACTGTGAAATTGAGACCATTTTACCAATCGCACAAAGACTTTTAAATTGATTCCAAACATGAAGGGGAAAAACAACAGGTTCAAAAGATACATGATATGTGGGATAAACATATTCTTAATGAACTTTGAGTGAAACCTTTTGGGAGAAAAGAGGGAGAGGCAGAGAGGGCAGGGGGAGAAGGTGGTCGTAAATGAGCTAGGAGAGAGGTGTTGTTTTCTCTCTTTGGAGATCCCTTCTCCAGATAAGTTTTATAGTTTTATTGCACAGCATCTGTCCTGTGTGAGTTCCTGATATCTGGTTTCATGAGGAGTTAATTTCATAAGGAAATAATTTCACTCCTTGTAGTTCTATTATTGTTTTGTGGCTTAAACCACCATCAAAATGTTTGTCTAATCTGTAACAAGACAATTGAAGTTGTGTAATAAAACTGGGTGTTATAAATTAATTTATTAAAAATTAGATTTTCAAACTCAAGTCAAAACAACTGCAAAACAACACTCTTTTGTTGAATTTCAATAGCATGTTTTCTATTATAGTTCTGTGTCTAAAACAAATAAAAATGTTGTTATAAAAACAGTAACAAAGACATGAGGTTAAAACAGAAGAGAGTATTTATTTTAAATTAATGTATTTACTGGTTTAAATTTCAATAGTGTGTACATTTTTGGTGTCAAACTTATGTGAAAACAACGAACATTAAAATGTTCTCACAAGGACCTTGAAAAAGCCTACTGCATAACCACTGGATTATGGAATGATAATGATTTTTAATATTATTTTTCTTTTATTAATATATTTATTAATAGTAATAATATAATAATAACCACTATCACATATCTTGTTTACAATATTTCTTATTTAAATTCAAGTGAGCATTATAAGTGTTTGTCTTTATATCTTTCAAAGAGCTTGGTGCACAAATTGCTCTTGTTTTGTTAATTGTAAAAAAACATTCATCGTTTTATCCTTTACATGTACTTTGTAGACGGTCCCTAGCTGGCCTAAGCGCTAGCTCGCCACTTCTAGAGACTTTATGCGTTTCAACATATAGAGGACGATTAAAACAAAAAAACTGCGATGTGTGTTCAGTTCTACGTTCTAATGCTTTTCAGATAAGCTATTTTGTATACAATTATACTCATCCACTAAGAATTTATTGAAGTTTTTCGTGGCGGAATATCTGTCTAATATCCAATGTCAAACGTCGAACCAACTTTATATCGGAGCGAGCATGGTGGTGTAATCAGAATGGGTCATGTGACGTCCGGAGCTCTATGCGCTTCAGGAACAAGTTCGTAAACTCGTAAGACAGCAGCTTTTACCAAGTCATAGCCTAATTAAGAGACTCCTCAATGGGTAAAGCAAAACATACTTCCTGTGCCTTACCTACTAAACTACACTGCAGCATTAATGCCCACATATCATTTGGCCAATTATGTTTGGCAGCAATTCATTCAAATGCAATGAAATAAGCATCAACTTCCGACTCTCCAAAAGGAGGCAAGAGCTTAATATGCTTAATAGGATCAAATGGAATATCAGCAGCAGGCATATGAGTTACATTTTCTGCAGAGTGATTAGTTGAAGACACATTTACATGCGTAGGAGTTACAACAGATGGAACGGTAGTTCGCGCACGCTCTTTTTCTTTCTCTCTCTTTCTTTGTCGCTTTATTTGCAACTCCAATTATTTTAACTTTATCTGAAGCAAAGGATCTTACTCGGATGATATAGAATCAGTTGTCCCAGCCGCGTCGAAAAAAAGTGATTTTTTTTTTATTTCACTCTAAATCACTTTCTACAGACAACAAACCTTGCTCGACAAGTTTAGCATAAACTTCAGCTTTAACTACCTTCTTAGCAAATCTTTTTTACGAAATATTAAAAACAATTTATATATTAAATTGTTGTATACTAAGCTTATATGCTCAGATATCTAACTCCATAGTTAGTATTTATCACTGCTTTTTACCCTTTCAAGAACAGCAAGATTAATAGGAATAATTGTTACTCACAAAAAAGATAGACAATGGTACACTTCAGACATTTGTTAACGATACTCATTCTAAATAAAACAGTTGAACAGGTGGACAAACTTCCACTTGTTAAATCAAAAACAAATAAAAGAAAAGAGAAAAGAAAACCTTCATTCATTAAATGAAACATACAAATTAAACAAACTTTAATTCATCAAATTAACAAGAAAACAAAGGTGGATGAGCCCCCATTTGTTACAAATTAGATTAAGCCTCTACTCAAAGATAAACAAAGTTATTTGTAACAACTAACAGGAATCCTCTTCAGAAGATCCCTGGGGCTCCCCGCTCTTATCTCATAAAACAGACATTTGTTGTAACCTGTTGACCCAAGTGAACAATTAAGTTGTACATTATGATTGTTACGATCAGCTCCTCTGTTCTTGACCATTGTAAAAGTGGAGCATGGTAGGGAGGTGGGTGCCTGTGTAGTAAATAAGCTCAACAGGGAAATATTTATGACTAATTATAACTGGTTATGATTAATAATAAATATTTAGATTATATCTTCGAATTAACTGTAGCAGAATCAATATTACAATTATTTGATCTGTCCGTCCACCGAGCAGACAATATAATCATTTATCAATTCAAGGAAAGATTATTTTCCTGGCCAAGGAAGAATAACTGTCCTTCTTTATGCAGTGCTAGCAGTAATTTAGCAAATGTAGCAAGGGTTCAAAACATTCATTGACTTCGAATTGTGAGCAACAAACAGAGGCAATCGATCATGAATATTTGGGATTTAATAAATGAAACTATATCTAACATATAACTAACTAAGCAAAACACATATACTGTAAACAGAATGAAATAAAGTAAGGAAAAGAGAGAGGAAAGTAAAAGAATGGCAGTATTTCACATCAACCTTAAACACAACCTATTGAGAATCATCAGAGAATCAAAAATCACCTTAAAAGGGGCTGAGACTTAAACACGCATCTAAATAATTGTAAACGGTTACAACCTATTGAGAATCATCAGAGAATCAAAAATCACCTTAAAGGGGCTCAAGCTTAAACACGGATCTAAATAATTGTAAACGGTTACTTGCATTGGCTTCGATTGCTGAACGAGAGTCCTGATGCGGTAGACAACGGAGGTTTTTGATGAGTTCGTTAGGAGTGAGCTGGAAGTTTACTTCTGGTTCTTCTGAAAATAGGAAAAGTCCACAGTGAATCGAAGTTACTTGAAGATAAAAAACTGCTGGAAAACAAACTCAAGAGAATCTCAAGAAGTCTTGAGAGCTTTGGAAAGTGTCGTCTCAAAAGAAGAGGGTTTTCTGAGCAAAAATCATTTCGGGCTAATCACTTTTGAGGCTTCCTATTCACCCCCGACTTTGGGTGGGCTAGCCAATACCAGGCGTGAATTTTTGAGCGGGAGAAGTTTCCTTTGTCTCCCTTTATGGTCCATTTGCATGTTTTATGGCCGGTCTGGAAATTGGCATCTCCTTGATAGCGAGGAACCATTTGTCAATTTAGCCCCCATATAAATGTAAAGTCTGTGACCAGGACTGTAATTTATATGCAAATGTCAAAGGCTAAAAAGGGGCCTCTTAAGCCATAAACCCCAAAGACCATGCATGATTCTACGCAGACGCTACAGCCCCCCTTTTGGCTGATGAAGTTCACCTGCACACATCATCAGACAACAGTTTTCATGATGGTCGAACAGCAGGTGGATCATGATGATCGGGTAGCAGGTGGATCATAATGGCTAGATGACAGGTGGATCCTGAAGGGATGTCTTTGAGTCTGTAAATGTTGTCGGATTCAGTGATGGGTAGATTCAGAAGAAACGCCATCTTGCTCTGCTCGGGGTCGATATGTAGCAGGATGGACCCTCCCAGGGAGTAGGCAAGGTGGGCTTGAAGAGGGTCAGCTGGACGGGTAGTAACAGAGGATAACACTGTTTGTACTAGGCTCAGGGGCACCAGATACGGAGGAATTCTACCCATGGCTAGGCTGTCAGTGGAGGAGCTCACCTCACGGAGCATGTCAGACATCAGTGCGGTGACCAGCTGAGTTTGGGAAACATCATTCTGTATAACAGAGAATAACTGTTTCACTGAGTTCACAGTTTGGTACAGCAGGACACAGTGGGTGTTCAGAACCAACAGGGTGCCCTTCAATGATTTGCCTATAGTCTGTAGGGTTTGGCCCTGTAGTGTGAGTTGTTTTCTCAGCTGGGGCATCTCAGTCTGGATCTCCCTTACATGTTGCTTCAGGGTAGATAGGCTCACGGAGTTGACACTGGTCACTCCCAGGTTAAACAGGGTTCCAACAGCAGCAGCAGCTCCGAGCAAGGCCCCTAGGAATCGTTTGTCACGCCTGTTATGTCCGCTTAGCTCTGCTTGAGTGAGAGTCATTTTCTGCAACTGAGAGAGCATGTGTTTGATACCAGCTTCTGCGTGAGCGAGGGTATTCTCAGTCCATTGGGCACCTGCCCAACTGTAGTGTGCAGCTGCCCGGGGATAATGTGTCCGGTAGACATTTCGGGGGTCGAGTCGGACGTACACCTTCTGGGTGTGAGTCCTACAGTTGGTCATAAGAAGTCCAGGTTGGTCCCTCAGTGCAATGCCTGATGCTGGACCTGGTGATGTGATATCGGGTTGCGGCTGTCCTCTGTTTAGCTGGAGGCAGAGGATGGAGAGCCACAGCAGCATCCTGGTTCAGAAAAAAGGAGAAAGGCAGTGGATCAGTGAGGGAAGTTCTTGTCTGTTCAAGACAGTCTTTGTTTGATGACTATAGCAAGGTCTAGTTAGCACTATCCCCCCTGTCTTTCCCTGCCAGCAGCCACATGTCTCTTGATCTGGTTACGATGGACCCATTTGAAAACCGGTTCTTTCTGTCCCCGACTCAGCTTGATCCGATATGCGACAGGGGAGAGTTTGTCCACAATCTCATGCGGTCCTGTCCAGTGTGGCAGAAACTTCTTTGATAGCCGATGAGAGGTTATCTGAGGAGGCTGTGCGTAGCTGTAGTACCAGACCCTGTTGAGAGGTTGTCTGAGGAGGCTGTGCATAGCTGTAGTACCAGACCCTGTCGCCCATCTCCAGTTCTTATTGTGACGCCTTCCGTTCGTAGTATGCTTTCTGGCCTTCTGCACTCTTTTGGAGTCGTTGTTGGGCAAAAGCAAATGTGGTTCTCAAATGCCGGTGTAGTTCATCAAGGTATTGATGAGTGGTGTAGGCGGTGACGAGGTTGGAGTCTCCTGGCTGGTACAGCAGGTGCAAGGGCAATGTCATTTGCCGGCCTGTCATTAGTTCAAAAGGAGGCACACCTGTTGATTCTTGTGGAGTTGCTCTGATAGCCATGAGCACCAGGGGCAGTTTCACATCCCAGTCCTTTTGGTTAGCAGACACATATTTTCGTAGCATGCTGACCACCGTCCTATTCGTCCGTTCCACTTGGCCCGAAGAAATTGGATGGTGACTGATGTGCAGTTGTGCTTGTACTCCCAGGAGTTTCCAAATCTGCTGCATGATCTCAGCTGGGAAATGGGTGCCTCTGTCTGAGTTGACTCTCAGCGGCAGCCCGAACCTGGAGAACATCGACGTAGGCTGTGGGCATGCCTTGGCAGACATTCTCGTCAAAATACCTGTGGGAGTTAGGTGGCGGTAGTTGGGGCCTTTCTGCTTCTACGATCTCAGTTGGTGTGTCATCGGAGCAGATTTGGCAGGCTGCCAGGCCATTTCCCAGCGCCGACTTGTGATTTTGAGCATATTGTGCTTCTACGTTGTGCCCCTGGAGGGCCATGAGCCATGTGGCTATGCGTGCATTTGTGACCACACTGTCACGGATGCACTGGCTGTTGAGGAATGTGACAGGCTGGTGACAAGTTTCTATGATCACTTTCTGTGCTCTGATGTAGTTGGAAAATCTCTGGATGGCCCATACAGTACAGAGCAGGGCTTTCTCACAGTCTGAGTATTTGCACTCTGGGGGAAGAAGAGTCTTGCTGGCATATGCGACCACCCTTTTGTCCTGGTCATGCCGTTGGTATATACCAGCGCTGAGGCAGTGGCTGGAGAATCCAGCGTCCAAGTAGAACTCCTTCTGTGGATCTGGGTAAGCCAGACATGGAGCAATGCACAGATGTTGTTTCAGCTCATTCATGGCATTTTGCTGTTCGTCTGTCCAGGCGAAGGGGCAGTCCTTTTTCAGAAGGGCAGTGAGAGGGCGTGCAATGTCCGAATAGTTCTCAATTAACTGCCTTGAATAGTTGCACACGCCTAGAAAGCTTCGGAGTTCCGAGACATTGGCAGGTGGTTTAATGTTCTGAATGGCCTGGATTCGGCTGGTTTTTGGCTCAATACCTCGTGGTCCGATGAGTATGCCCACGTAATTGACCTTGGTTTTGCACCATTGTCCT
Organism: Sinocyclocheilus grahami; assembly: GCF_001515645.1. Taxonomy (NCBI): domain Eukaryota; kingdom Metazoa; phylum Chordata; class Actinopteri; order Cypriniformes; family Cyprinidae; genus Sinocyclocheilus; species Sinocyclocheilus grahami. The sequence goes on along the minus strand of NW_015505539.1, from coordinate 23,804 downwards.
TTGTGGAGGGCAATCTTGGCGCCGGCGGCATTCAGTTGGTGCAGGTCGTGGTCAATTTCTTTCAGGACACCGTCGTGTTTTTCATCAGAACGTCATCAACATAGATTAAGTTCCCTTTTACCCTGGCATCCGGGCATGCTTTGTTGAGGAAGATGTTAAATTCGGCTGGTGAGTTGGCATAGCCGAATGGGCACCTGGTAAAGGTGTACTGCCGATTGCAAAAGGTGAAAGCCAGCTTGTGTTGGTAATCTGGATGCACTGGTATAGTCCAAAATCCTGAGGCCACATCAAGAGTGGAGAAGATTGTGGCTCCTCTGATTCTTGGTATCCCCTGTCATAGGCCATCGCGACAATGGCACCTGTTAATTCAGTGTCCTATAGTCGATGGTTGGCCGCCACTTGCCATTTGATTTGAGGACAGGCCAGATGGGGGCAGAGTAGGTGCTGTTACACGGACGAATGATACCCTTCTCAAGCATAGAGTTGATGATCTCCTGTACGGGTTCGTACGATTCAAGGGGGATCTTGTATTGCTTGACAAAAGTGGGTGGAGCTTTTGGGTGCGTTGGGACACGCACAACATGGAGGTTAGTGAGGCCACAATCTAAAGAGTCCTTGGCAAATGATTCCTTGTATTTGTAAAGGACTTGACGGAGTTTGTGGCGGTCTGCATCCTCCTGTATGGCATCAGCATCTTTCAGAATTTGCTGGACTTGTGTCTCAAAACCTGGGTATGGCTCTGCTGTCGTTAAGTCCTCTGTGCTGTGGGCGGTCAGAGGTGCAGTCGCGCGGTCCAATTATTGGTAGAATTAGTTCAAAGTCATGGAAGTCATAACTCACTAACCAATCCAGATGGTACGCCTTAGGCACTCTGACATTTGTTGCCGTGCAGTTATTGAACAAGATGTAGACTGCCCGAGATGTCACTTCAACGAGGGGTGTGGCTTCCAACACGAGGCCCAGTTCCCCACATTCGGGTGAAGGTTGGAAGAAGCCTAGGGTGTGGCTGAGAGCTTGGCCGCTTCGCAGGTTGAGTCGAACAGCGACCCCTTTGGTGTAAGCTGGTACTACAGTCCCTTTTTCATTGATTAGTGTGCAGGTTTCAGGGATGGGTTTGCCTGACAGGAGGTTCTCAAGGTTGACAGGAACCGTGGGTGACTGTGAGGTCATTGGAGCCCATATCACTTCATAGATCATGTCCACGTGAGCCCTGAGGCGAATCAGAATGTCAGCTCTGATGTAGACATCATGCGGTGCTTCTGGAAGGACCAGGAAGTAATGGGTTTAGACTCCTGTCATTCCACCTCAAGTTCAGGGCACAGGTACCCTTGGTAGTCACCATAGCTGATGGGCAGGGATTCAAAGGGAATCGTGTGCGCTTGTTAGCAAAAGGAATGTTCGTTGTGTGCTGTTTGAGAGCATTGAACAGTGAGAAGCTGATTGCTGAATTGTCTGCCCACAGTGCTAGTATGGGGTCTGTTGTTGTGACATCATTCAGTTGTAAGCCCCCCTTAACCTGGGGGCCATATGTGTCAGAGTCTTTGGCTAGCTGGAAAGTACAGAGCAGCGACCTTGAACCTTGCTCTTGGGACGAGACGTTCCCGCGGCTGGCGGCGAGATTTCCCGCGACCTTTGTGACCTGACAGTCTGCCTGGGGTGGATTTGGTGACTGCGGAGGCAGAGGTTCTCGCACTTGAGCCCAGATTTTCAGTTGTTTAAAATCTAGCAATGGTTCAAAGCGATCTAGCAGGTCTTTGCCAATGAGGAGAGGATATGTGTCCAATGGAGAAATGTACACAGGGTGCACAAAGTTCATAGAGCCGATGGTCAGGTGAATTGGAGCTACCTGTTCAAGTTGGACCTCATTTTGGCTGTAGGATTGCACATTCAGCACACACCTCTGATAGTTAAGAGTTCGATTCTGTCTCTTGGCTTCACTTTGAAGTCTGTCAAAAAGTTGGCTTGACATTAAAGTGAGGTCAGCTCCAGTGTCCACCAGGGCCTCCAGTCTCACCTCATTTTCTAATATGATGGCCAGGTAGAGTTGTTTGGCCACCCCCCTTTCGATTAGGTTCCCTAGGAGTCTCGGCACTGGGGCTTGTGTGGTGACTGGCAAGCAGTCAGAGCTGGTCTTGTGTGGCTCGTGGGGGGGGCAGACCACCAAAACCGGGCTTTCTGGTACTTTGCGGTCCTGGCTGGAGGTGTGTTGCAGGATGTTGGCTGGTTCTGGTGGTTCCGCAGTCAGTTGAGGGGGATAGATTGTGGGGGGTTTACCTGTCTTTTCAGAAGCAGTCCTTTGTTTAGTATAGGCCTTATGGGCCAAATCTCACAGCTGTTGGGTGGACATAGTCCGTGGGCAAGCCAGAACCCCCAAGTGGTGGCTCACTGTTGGGTGCAGGTTCCGGAGGAACAGAATTTTGAAGTTGAAATCCTGTTCCATTCCTGGCTTGTTCCATGCTCCGAAGTAGGCCTGTCTGACCCTGTTGTAGTAAGCCTGTGTGGTTTCCTGTCTGCCCTGTTTAAGGTCCATGGCAGTAATCAGTCCTTGCTCTGACTCTGGGTCAGAGAACTCCTTAATCAGAGCCTGCTGCAGTTGCTGGTAATCCACTTTGACCGTTTCTGGCTGCCGGTCCAGAAAGCTCCTCACCTCATGGCTGGCAGTGATTCGGAGCAGATAGAGTCTGTCTCGTGTGGTAACATTGGCAACAGTTTGCAAGTGAAAGTCAATGTCTTTTAAGTAGGCGTGCACATCGTGGCCTCCTGCAGGGTTTGGAGTGAAAGTGGGAATGTTTCTAGCCAGCTTATCCAATTCTTTAGGTGACACGCCGTGACTGGAAGACAGCCTTTGAAAAGGCTCCCACCCCCTTGCTGCTGCCTCACCCCCCTTTCGAACTGGAAACCCTTGACTAGCTGGTATCAATCTGCTGGTTAGGGGGAATTCTGTGGTGTGCATTTCCCTTTCCGAGTCACTTTGCAGTCTATATGCATATTTAAGCTCTCGGTGAACTGTATCAAGTTCGTCTTTTAAATAGTCTCTTTGTTGGACCAAGGCACTGACTTCAGCCCGTGAACTTTGCAGGTGGCCTTCGCTGGCCTTGGCCCTAGCATCTCTCTCTTTGAGTTCAGTCTCTGCTCTCATCAGGAGAGCCTCGGCTTGCTGGAGTTTTTCACTTAGTTCCTCTCTGGTGTCCTTTTCCCACTGCTCTCGGCGTGTTGTGTCTACACGGAGATCAGTTAAGGCTTTTCTGGAGTTTCTCTACTTCCTCCTGCAGCTCTGGGTCCTTTTTATCCGCCGTCCTGTGCTGGTGCTGAGTCTCCGATGTTAGCTGGTCCAGTTGACTTTGAGCAAGCACCAGGTTTCTCTGAGCCTCCTCAGCCTGGAGCTTCAGCGCTGCTGCTTCCTGCTCCATGCGGGAGATGCTTGTTTCTCCCAGCTTTGCCTGAGCGAGGAGGTTGTGGGCGAGGGGCCCGATGATCTTGGTGAGATCTTTGTGGCTGTAGTCCTGTGTCGGATCGTGTGACATCAGGGCGCTCAGGTTGTCGTCAAGCTGTTCCCGGCTCAGGTGCTGCAGGCCGCCGGCTGCTCCAGACAGGTGTGTACCAGTTATGGCACTCAGCCAGGACTCTAGTCGATCCCAATGGGCATCAGTGCTGGATGATCGAGACATGCTGGCTCACTGGTGAAAAGAGAGAGGGAGAGAGAGAGAGAGAGAGAGAGAG
>NW_015505539.1:12249-19679 GCF_001515645.1 Sinocyclocheilus grahami | reverse complement strand
ACAAATCAAAACACAGAGAGAGATAGAGGAGAGAGCAGGTTTAAGCCCTTTACTGCTGTTAGGGGTTATGACAGGGCCTACTGAGTAGAGGGCCCTGCTGGGTCATAACATCTAGTGTGGCAACCTTGCTTGGATAGCAGGAGCGGCTAATTACCTTAAAGATTGAGGAGCAACCTGATTTTGGGGTTGCACTAGCTGAATGGGTCAGTATTCCATGGCTAGGCTTAGTGATGGATTGAGTTGATTCAGTCTGGATCCCATGGCAGCTCACTGGGATCCGCCGTGGAGGCAACTGTCACTTCACCAACTAAGCACTAGAGGGAGTGTTACCTATAGGTGAACAAAAATGGCTAAAATACAAATATTAACTTTAAATTTGAATTCAAACACTGTTTAAACTAAATTTAAATAAGTGAGTGGTAAAGTGAGAGAGAAGAGGGGGAGATAACCCTGATTAAAAAAAATAAATAAATAAAATAAAATAAAATAAAACAAATCTTTTTAAAAAAGGGAACAAAACAAACAAGCAAAATAAAAATATAAAGGTAATAAAAGATAATAAAGTAAAACAAAACTAATACTGAATATTAAAAACTAATACAAAAACAAGAAATAAAAATAAATGAATAGATAAAATTAAAAATAAAACTGCAGGTAACTAGAATGGCTAGAATGATAATGACTAACGAAGCAGAAGGGAAATGAAAATAAAACAATATTGGAGTACCAAGTCGACCTAGCAGAGAATGCCCACAAGGGGGAGTGGGTGCGCCCACACACAAGGTGAAAACAGGAAGGTAGAAGGAGTTCAAGAAGTTAGATGCTTAAACAGCCTGCCCTCTAGTGTTAGTTTAAGGTACTGTGCCTTAACTCCACTCGTGCTTAAACTGATCGCGTTTAGTGTGAGACTACTCTCATTCTAACGGAATTTACTGCAGCTATCACAAGAACACTGAGACTCAAATCCCAACAGATTCTACAATTTGTGCAACTTAACTGCATGATGATGTGTGTGGCAGGATTTCTTCGCTGCCAGTACACAAATAAACACTATGACCAACAGGGTTTCTTCGCTGTTGTTATGCAAATTTCACTTGATCAAGGTTTTAAAAGCTCCCATTTACATTTCAATAAGTCTACTAGCTCGCAGTGTTCTTATGATCAAATCTGCATTAGGCAACGCGTTGGATAGCTACTCTAATGGTTAAACCTAAGGGAGTGAGATCGTCTAGTTGAATGAAATTGGAATACGCAATCACTTCAATCTAGCGATACTATCAAATAAGGCCTTTAAAAGATGATAAGAGGAGCATCGCTCAAATCTATCTTTATCGCAATGCAGGAAGATTTCTTCGTTCCAACAGGCGATTTTGATAATAATAATTAATAATAAATATTTAGATTATAGCTTTGAATTAACTGTAGCAGAATCAATATTACAATTATTTGATCTGTCCGTCCACCGAGCAGACAATATAATCATTTATCAATTCAAGGAATGTTTATTTTCCTGGCCAAGGAAGAAAAACTGTCCCTTGAGTGAGCTGGAAGTTTACTTCTGGTTCTTCTGAAGATAGGAAAAGTCCACAGCAAATCGAAGTTACTTGAAGATAAAAAAACTGCCGGAAAACAAACTCAAGAGAATCTCAAGCAGTCTTGAGAGTCTTGGAAAGTGTCATCTCAAAAGAAAAGGGTTTTCTGAGCAAAAATCATTTTGGACTAATCACTTTTGAGGCTTCCTATTCACCCCCGACTTTGGGTGGGCTAGCCAATACCAGGTGTGAATTTTTGAGCGGGAGAAGTTTCCTTTGTCTCCCTTTATGGTCCATTTGCATGTTTTATGGCCAGTCTGGAATTGGTGCGGTTTTAACCCAAAATATAATACAAATCGTATGATGCGTTTCACAATCACATACTGTACATCATTGTTTGAGGAATAAAGAGCAGATAATATTGATACCAAGAAAGACACATTTAGAATAGATTAAACCAAAGATACATCCATACACCTGAATATCAGTGTTTAGGGCTTAACTAATACAAATAATGAGTGGTAACTCAGATAATCTAATAGGGAAATGTACAAACAATACATGCAATATACCAGATATATTTGTAACTGATTCATTATTGTCTAAATAGAGTAAAGGTCTTTACGTGTGTGTGTGTATGTGTGTTTGTTTGTGTGTGTGTTATGTGAGCCTGTTGTAGTTTGCTTGGTCATCGGGGTCATTTACATCTCTTTGGAAAGTGTTTGAAATCAAATGGGGAGATGATAGTGGGAGACTGCTTAGCATCTCCTTGATAGCGAGGAACCATTTGGCAACTTAGCCCCCATATAAATGTAAAGTCTGTGACCAGGACTGTAATTTATAAGCAAATGTCAAAGGCTAAAAAGGGGCCTCTTAAGCCATAAACCCCAAAGACCATGCATGATTCTACGCAGATGCTACACCTGTTTGTTTTGTTCATTTTCTCCTGTTTATGTTAGCAGGGAGGGAAGATTTTGTATTTTATTTGTAATCTGTTTTCTAGGTCAGTAATTGGTAGCTAATTTTATTTCTTGTAATATGTTTTGGCATTTACCTATCCCAAAGTTTATGTTTTATTCATTCTAATTTAATAAACTTTTCTTGCAATTTAAGAGTGTTCTGTGGTTAATGCTTTGGGAGTGAAAGCAGGGACTCCAGGGATCTGCTGAAGAACAACTGTTAGTTGTTACGGATAACTTATTTCTCCGAGTAGAGGCTTTATGAATAAAACATATTTTTAAATCTTAAGTTGTAGTTTATTTTAATTATCGTAATTTCAAACAGTTATTACAGCACTTTTCTGAATCAAATCACTGAAACAAAAGTATAAAGTAAGATCATTTTGTTACTTCTAATACAGAAATCAAATTACATAATGCTGTTAAAATGTCTGCTTTTGTATTATGTTTGTGCATTTTTGTTGAATCTGAAATGTCCACAGACTGGTATGTGCATTGAGGATGGAGCACAGCACAGCAGCATCCTGGAAATGGTCTAGTGCCATGGATGAGACCCTCCATCACTCCACCTGCCCTTGTTGCCTCATATGGACCGGATGTTACTGTGGCATCTTCATCCTCAGTGAGCTCAGAGCCAACAAGAGCATCTAGAAAATGACCAAAAGACATTGAGGATGTGATTTTGGTCAAGTTTGTCCTGCTGGTTTCTGTTCAAACAATGGAGCCTGATTTTCAGAAGCGTCAAAAGCATTATCAAATAATGTCATGAAGCTTTTGTCCAAAGTGACTTACAAAGTGCAATTTTATTACATGAACCCCCAATCCCCTGGAGCAACCTGGAGAAAAGAGTCTTGCTCAAGGACACACTGGTGGTTGAGAACCAGCAACCTTTTGCTTACCAGTTCAGTGGTTTAGCCCACTAAATAAGTAATAAAGTTACAACAAAAATTAGCATGTAATTGTAAACATTAAATTAAATTTGCCAAGAAATGGAAAGCTGACAACATGAATTGTAGAATGTTTTACTCTGTTTAAATGTTTTACAGGTAGTTGTGCTCATGGAGAGCAGGCACACAGATGTTTGGAGCAGACACAGCAGCAGCCAGATTGTTCTCCCACTCTTGACTCAAGGTTGTGGGGTTCAGAGGGGCGTCATCATGGTCTTCCTCATCCTCTGGCTCAATGATGTCTCCATTGAGAAGAGTGAGATTGTGAAGCACAGTGCAGCACAAAACACCCTCAGGCACGAAGGCAGGGCTCACCTTTAAGGTCGTGAAGAAAATACAATTTTGTATCAAAATAAAGCCACAGAATTGGCACAGCTGTGTTGAGATGTCAGTAAGATGTGGCATTTACCGCCTGTAAATACATGATTTCTAGAACAATAAATTTAAATAAACAAAAAACTAAATCAACCCAAAAATGATTGGTTATACTACAATCACAAAATAAATGGGCAACTGTTTCTTCAATAAGACCAAAAAATTAGCAAGTTTCATCAACGTCAACTTATTTACAGATGGATTAAACCTGTCACTAGTGATGGTGAAATGAAGCTTTGCGAAGCACCAAGGCTTTCCCCTCAACTGTATCGTAAAATGGTTAGGGCAATTGTAAAATTTTATTTTGACATTTCCTTCATAACTCACAGATTACTTGAAATACACTAGTCTTTTTTTAAATAAAATAAACAAATATAGGTGCACTAATTAATAATACAATTGATATATTTTCACTAATAAGGACAAGACTATACTATTAACTTAAATGCAAGAAGTTTGCAAATGCAAGTCCCTCCCTTGGTGGGGGCGATTGTAACAGTGTCTGGGGGCAATTGTAACACTGAAAAATAAGTCATATTAAACCACTGTATCTCAAATAAAAGCCTACCTCAAAGTAATCACTTTACTGCTAGATGTCAGGCATCATATTCATTCAAAAAGCAAAAGTCTATTTTTTATTTTTGCAGAAGACAAAGGCAACTATTCTACTGGTAACTAGATTAATTACTTAAATATATAGTTTACTCGTATACATTAATCAGTCAAGAACAGTCTTTAAACAAACTTTAATGAAATGGTACTAGATCGTCATATTAACAGAGTAAGATCATGTGGAGATAATATTCATTGTATTTTTTTTTTAGATTTAACAACACATTGTTTTATCTGTAACACTAATAATTTTTAAATGTAGTTTTACATTTCAATATGTTCATTTTCTACAGAAACATATGTCAACAAGGTGTTTACACTGAGTCATTGTTACAATTGCCCCCGATGTTGCAGCTATGATAAAATCTCATATGCTAGGTAGACCCACCTATATTAGCATAGGTTGTTCATGTTAATTTTTTATCAATAACCTAGAGGTAAGTTTAAATTCACAGTCATCTAAATTTTAAACAGCAGAAGAAAAATACTGTACATCCAAAAAAGTAACTTCTATACCTCAATCAGTAACTGAACAAAACTACACGTTAATATTTACTCGTATTTTGAATTATTCTTATCAATAAAGGGAATGACACTTGAAACCTGCCCAATAGGTTTGCGTTATTTAAATCAGAATATGAAGCAGTCACGTGGTTGTCTGTAAAACTAAGCTTCGGACATCACAGATCATGTGGTTATGGCAAAACAAATCAAGCTCCGGTACAGTGCTTCACTGTGAGATGTTTTTTTTATTTATTTTATTTATATAAGCTTTGAAGCCTCGGAGCCGTGAGATTTTAATCTCACATCACATACTACTTAGAATTGATAGTATGAACATTGGGATGCAGGGATAATGTTGCGCTTTCTTCTTTGCACAAGAATGATGTTGATCGCTACTTTCCGGTGTTGTGCCCAATTTTGACCCCCAATTTTATTACCCCCCTCGTTCAAGTCGCTTACACCTACTCCTAAACCTATCAATCCTAGGGGGGGGTAATAATCTGGCTGGCAGGGTGTCAAAATTGGGCACAACACCAGCATACACGCATATAATACATAAGGGTACTGTTGGCGGAGGAGACGCAAGCCAGATCAGTGTGTACTGTCCCGAAACATACTGTACTGTGCCGCTTGGGGGAAACGAGGCTTTAGTGGAGTAGTGGTAAAGACAGAAAGTAATTGCTTTTGACGCGATCGACCCATGTTCGAATCCAACATTTGCCAATCTCGTTCTTCTTTAACAAGCCTTTGTGTACTAGCAATGATGCTTTCGAGCAAAGAATTGACTCGGGTCTTCCTTCAAGTTTCAACTGTTTACTAAAAGTTGTTGAACAATACAGATAAACAAATAAACTCTGGTCAAAAACTGTGTTGCTCTATCTTTCTTATGTTCTTAAAGGAATGCCAATTCTTAAAGGCTCTTAAGGCATTCCAATAGTAAAACAGAGCAAACCATTACAAACTAAACAGGGGGTGCTCACCAAATGTACACAGACAACACAACTTAAGGCTGATTTATACTTCTGCATCGGACCTATGCCTAGGCTATGCGTCAGTTTTCATTTATACTTCTGTCGTTGTCCGTGTCGATGTGGAGTACACATGCTAGTAGGTTCGACACAGAAGTATAAATTGGGCTTTAGACAGATCATACAACATCTGCTTAACCCTCTGGTTGTGTTATGATTCCTGTAACACCCGTGGTGTTCCCGGTCAAAAATGACCAGCCTCCAAACAATTGCTTATAAATCTCTTTATGCTATATTATCACCAAATATTGGATTCAATCTTTTTGTCAACTTGTTTTCTTTCATTTAGGACTGGTTTTGTGTTTCTATTTGCATCTGATTAATTGTAGGTTTCATTTATCTGAGAGTAGGCACCTAATTTTTTTTGTGAAAAAAGCATTTTTTTAATGAATAATTTTCACAATATGAGATAAATTATGAAAAATGTGCAGTTTATCACATTCATGTGCTTTAATGTTTAATCAGGAAGTTTGCTTGGAAATGCTTTTATTATGTAAAAAAATGGCACAAAGTCACACTTGTGGTGTTCCACAGCCATTGAAAGTGAATGGGGACCAGCTATTCAAAGTGAATGGGAAAGAATTAAAGTAAGAGAAACAACTAGTGTTCAGGAGCATGTTGATTTGAGAAAGAAATATTTTTTTTTTAAATTACATTTGATCAATGAACAATTAGAAGAAAAAACAAGTTAATCCAAATAGATTCTCACATAAATCCCTTCACAGAAATTTAAACTTCAGTTTTCAAAATGAGTTGATTCCAAATGAATAATTCAGTCTCAAGTTATATTCATATATTACATAACTCTGTGAAAATGGCCGAAATCAATGAACAATATTGAATTGAAATAAATTGAATTGTTCGTAACTCAGTCTCTCCTATGTGACTCCTATGTGATCGAATCCTTCCCAAGAACAGTGAACCCGGTATATGCTGTATATGCTGTTAGTTCAATTTCCTACCGTCCAAATCGGCAACGACAATGTCAGTTTCACGCACATTGTTCAAACATTGTCTGGTAAAACAGTGTAAAGAAATACTCTTTGTGAGAAGCAGTCAATCAGCAGAAGTTAAAAGCAGCTTGTAAGTGTATTTATTTCTTGTCTCAGTGTTTAGCGCAGTTGTCGTTGCTAGGAAACGCTTGTTTTGTTTACTGTGTGGAGACGTGCTGAAATCGCGTTTAGTCTCGTACTGTATTGCGTACCTTGTCAGTGTCATGCACTTTGCTTGGCCATTTGTTGTGATAAACAGGAACGTGTGTTCAAGCGCCAGCAAAACTGTGAGATGTTTTGGAAAGTGTGTCCAGCTGAATTCAATTAGAGTTTTGTTAGACGAATATAAAAAGCTTAGTATACCGTGGCAGCGGTCGCGGCAGCCCTCGTGTGAAGCTCTCCTCGTGTGAAGACCGAAGAGTGTAAAGACCATTGACTCTACCGTTCGACTCCACCGAGCAGGGACACCGGCAAGGCACAT
>NW_015505539.1:3196-11714 GCF_001515645.1 Sinocyclocheilus grahami | reverse complement strand
AGAGCTGCAGAAAGAGTATGGCGCAAATCACAAAATCCTACTGACCTAAATGTATATCGATCACTCCTCTCTTCATTCTCTGCTAATTTCTCCACTGCTAAAAGGACATACTATCACAACAAAATTAACAATTCGCCTAACTCTCGCATGCTCTTTAAAACATTTTCCTCCCTCCTTTGTCCTCCTCCTCCCCCTCCTTCATCAACTCTAACAGCTGACGACTTTGCCACATACTTCGTTAATAACAACATAAAACATACACTCGTTAATAAAACATACACTCGTTTTCATCCTTCTGTCCACTCTCTGAGGCAGAAGTCTCTAAACTCATCCTTTCCAATCATCCTACTACTTGTCCGCTTGATCCTATTCCATCTCATCTCCTTCAAGCCATTTCTCCTGCCATTGTACCTGCACTCACTCACATCGTTAACACATCCCTTCACACTGGTGTTTTTCCCTCAACATTTAAAGAGGCTCGTATAACCCCACTTCTTAAGAAAACCACCCTTAACCCAACTCTTTTAGAGAACTACCGACCAGTTTCCTTTCTACCCTTCATTGCAAAAACACTTGAGCGAGTTGTGTTCAACCAAGTCTCAACCTTTCTCACACAGAACAACCTCTTGGACAGCAACCAATCTGGCTTCAGAAGTGGACATTCGACCGAGACTGCCTTGCTTTCAGTTGTTGAAGGCCTAAGACTGGCAAGAGCGGCTTCCAAATCTTCTATACTTAATTTGCTGGATCTGTCTGCTGCTTTTAATATGGTGAACCACCAGATTCTCCTATCAACCCTATTGGAAAATGGAACACACACCAGTGGGTTGAGTCTTACCTCTCAGATAGGTCCTTCAAGGTATCCACTCAACTCTACCTCTCATTCCATCCTGATGATCCGACAATATCTGCTCGCATCTCGGCATGTCTAACAGACATTTCTTCTTGGATGACGGACCATCACCTTCAACTCAACCTGGCTAAGACAGAACTGCTTGTGGTTTCAACAAACCCATCCCTTTATCAAAATTTCACCATCCAGTTAGGCTCATCAACCATAACTCCTTCAAAAGCAGCTAGAAACCTTGGAGTTGTGATTGATGATACGCTGAATTTCTCAGACCACATTGCTAAAGCAAATCCTGCAGATTTGCTTTATACAACATTAGGAAGATCAGGCCCTTTCTTTCAGAACATGCAACACAACTCCTTGTTCAAGCTCTTGTTCTATCCAGGCTGGACTATTGCAATGCTCTCTTGGCAGGTCTTCCAGCCACTTCTATCAAACCACTACAACTAATCGAAAATGCCTTAATCTTTAATGAACCGAAAAGAATGCACGTCTACTCTCAGATAAATGAGGCCTACGATTAATCAGATGCAAATAGAAATACAAAACCAGTCCTAAATGAAAGAAAATAATTTGACAAAAAGATTGGATCCAATATTTGGTGATAATATAGCATAATGAGTGATTTATAAGCAATTTTTTGAAGCCGGGTCATTTTTGCCCAGGAACACCACAAGTGTGACTTTGTGCCATTTTGTACAAAGTAAAAGCATTTCAAAACAAACTTCCTGATTAAACATTATACTAGTCACACTAGTGTGATAAACAGTGCAAATTTTCATCCGTTTTTATTTAATATTGTGAAAATTATTCATAAATGATGCTTTTTTTCACTCAAAAATCTAGTCCTAAATGAAAGAAAATAAGTTGACAAAAAGATTGAATCCAATCTTTGGTGATAATATAGCATAATGAGTGATTTATAAGCAATTTTTTGAGGCCGGGTCATTTTTGCCCAGGAACACCATAACAAGGTGAAAAATCTCCCCCCAAAAAGTACGAAAATGATCAAAAAGTAGTTATACCCTTTGTGAACAAATTCACTAAATTGTAGTCCAATGCGATAACATTAACTAGTATTTTCGGGAAAAAGAAAATCTTCTCAGAGCAAAAATGATCCGAACACCACATGAGGGCTAAAACCAAATTGACACCCCCAATAACCAAATCTTCTAAAAAAGTAAAAAACAGAGAGTAGACCTAAATACCCCAACAAGACAATCTAATTATCCAGATAGTGTATTCAAATCACCCACTCTTGACCAGAGCAAGTGGTTAAATTTTTAATCTGAGAACAGTGTGAATCTGAGTGATAGAGAAAGAACACCAGTGTTGGCCACAGGTGTCTGATGAAAAATCTTGGACTTGCACAGAAGAATATTGTACCACTCTAGAATTTAGTTTTAGAACATTTATAATTATTGGTGGAAAACGGATGTCAGCGGGTTTATTTGCAAACCTATCAAAAAAATACAATATTCAACATAAACTAGAATCCAAAACTCTAATGTAACTGTGAGCTTGTTTCACATTCTGTAGATTATCTCAGTATTGAAAACTCAGTTCACTTGCATTTTTGGCTAACAGCTGAAATGTGGACTAAACCGGTTTTTCAGTCCTTTAGGTTTGGTGAAATATATAAATATAAAATTCAAAACGATAAACTACATCAAATGTTCTTAAAAATATAAACATCAGGCATGACAACTCTGTTAACAACTAATATTTAAGCTAAATACATGTTTAGATATTTAGAAAAAAATAAAAGATATACTACAATATTTCAGGGAACTGTGCTGTTGAAGGCAGTAACTTCATGCCGCATTGTTTTAATAAAAGTATTTCCTGGATCAAACCTTTTGGTCAGATGAATACCTAAAACTTGTGTCTGTGTGTTGGTGCAGACTGTCTAAAATGGTCGAAAACATGCCCCTTTCAACGAATTAACTACGTCATCTGTGATTTATTTACTGGAGTGATGTTTAGAGAGACAGACAAAGGAAATAGTGTCTGTGGCATCCTTGACTTTTAATGTCTAACTTTAAGTGTAATAGATGGGTTTGTATTAAGTGTAACAGCCATATCAGAAAATGGAAAGACTCATTTTCAAGTTGAGGTAGGGGCTATTATGTGTCTTTGTGACACAGGTAGACAGGATCATAGACAGATTGGAAAAGACGACCAAAAAGGATATCACACTTTTAGTTTTAAACACTCATCTAGAAGGACTATTCTTTTATTTTTTATGATGTAGTTGTTCATAAATTCCTATGAATTTGACCACAATCAGAAAGAACTCATCACCTGAATACTATGCAAAAACAAAATGTAAACGGTCTTATCAATTATCTCTAGTGGAAAAAATAGTATTTACAAATCAGACATTCACAATAGAACAGATGAAAGGATTTCTGTGCTCATTATAGCTAAAATTCTCTTTTGCCATACACAGCCCAACAAACAAATTGTGAACGGCCATCCGAAATGTTGATATTATGACTAAATCTAATGGTGTAAGAAAGAAAAACAATAGAGTCATGTACAAAACGTGATTCTTAGATGTGGCATATCCCTGGTGAAAATCTGTTGGCATGCAAAAAATACTCACAAATGTTTTAGCACAGATATAGTATATAGTATGAGAACTGTATATTGTGTCACTTATACAGTGCATAGAAAATTCATTACCAGTTTATCAGGGTCAAAAGGAAATTATGATAATAGTTGAAGCATCCTCAGCTTGTACATCTCTTTCATGTTGAAAATCATTTAAAAATGACATGATACCTACAAAATAGTCAATAGTCAAAGTGTATGTTTTGTGTTATAGGTAAGAAAATTTACACTAAGTTTTAAAGGCCAGGTAAATAATTTGTCAAATGAGAAAAGTTCAGTCATACACTTAAAAATGTTTTCTGAAGTAAAAAATTATGTGTTTGTGTCACGAGCCTATGGCAACGAAGCCCGCCAAAGCCCACCAAAATGGGTGGGGCATCTGGCTATATAAGCGGGCGCTCGCCACAGGATTCTCAGATTTTTTCTCCTTCAGTGACGACTCTACGTCTCAAGCTGATCCGAAGCCATTCGCCGTTGACACGCCTTCGGAGCTGGAATCGGGACCTCCCAGCTCGGCTGATCTGCTTCCACTGCTGCCATCCGACGACTTCAAAGAGCTTCTAAAAGAGCAGCAAATGCCGCAAATGCGTTGTTGCAAATGCCGCGCCATTATTGTGGCTCGTGCAGGTCTCCCCTGCATGCCGATGATGGCCACAAGGAGTGCGTTTCCTGCTTGGGGAAACCCCATGCGGAAGCTGCGCTCACGGGAGCTATTTGCTCTCATTGCGAGAGTTTTAGTCTCGACTCTCTCCGCTCATGGATCACTTTCTTTTCAGAGAGCGACTCCGCCCCCTGCGCCCTCATGCTTTCTTCCTCCCAGGGACCTGTGAGGAAAAAACAGCGGGGCAAAGGGGTCGAGCGATTGGCCACGAGCAAGCTCACGCCGGCCCAGATCCCGCGTGCCTCGCTCTCGCCGCAGAGAGAGTGTTTACCCGTCCTTTTCTCCCGGTCTGATCAGCGTCCCTCTGCTGATGCGAGCGACCTGATCTCATTCGGGGGAAGTGGAGACGAGCTGCTCGATGACAGCATGTCACTGCCAGCATCGGATGCAGAGGAGCTGTTGGGCTCGGAAAATGACCCCACCCCCTCGCCATCATCCGCGCCCAGCGCCACCAAAGACGGGACGGATACTGAGCTTCTCCGTATCCTCTCCAAGGCGGTCGAAGAGCTGGGTTTAGAGTGGTCCCCTCCACAGGAGCCCTCTCGCAGCCGTCTGGATGAATGGTTCCTGCCGGGGCGCCGACAGGCCCCTCATCAGCGTACCTCTCCATTCTTCCCAGAGGTCCACGACGAGCTCTCCAGATCGTGGCGCGCTCCATACTCCGCCCGCCTCCATACTGCCTCTTCATCTGCCCTCACCTCCATTGACAGCGCTGAAGAAAAGGGGTACGATAAGCCGCCTCCCCAAGATGAGTCAGTGGCCGCGCATCTCTGCCCACCCACGGCCATCGGCTGGAGAGCAAAGGCCGCTCACCCATCTAAGCCGTGTAGAACTACTTCAGCTCTCGCTGGACACGCCTACACCTCAGCTGGACAGGCGGCCACGGCGCTTCATTCTATGGTGGTCCTTCAGGTCTTCCAGGCCAAAATCCTCGCATCCGCCGAGTCTGGCCGGGACCCCGCTACTCTCAGGGATCTGAGTAGCGCGACGAACCAGGCTCTACACGCCACCAAGACCACTGCCCAGGCGATTGGGAGATCAATGGCCAGCACGGCGCTTCATTCTATGGTGGTCCTTCAGGTCTTCCAGGCCAAAATCCTCGCATCCGCCGAGTCTGGCCGGGACCCCGCTACTCTCAGGGATCTGAGTAGCGCGACGAACCAGGCTCTACACGCCACCAAGACCACTGCCCAGGCGATTGGGAGATCAATGGCCAGCCTTGTGGTGCTCGAGTGCCATTTACGGTTGACGCTGACAGAGATGAAGAGATCCCCTTCCTCGATGCTCCTGTCTCCCCCAAGAGCCTTTTCGGCCCAGAGGTCGATGGGTTTGCTGAACGCTTCACGAAGGCACAGAAATCGTCCCAGGCAATGCAACATTTTCTGCCTAAGCGCTCCGCTGCCGTCTCAGCTCGCCCAAAATCTGCGCCGACTCAGCAGCCTGCGAAACCAGCGCCTGCCACCCCCGCTCTTCAGCCCGCTAAAGCGCAGCATACGCGGGGACGCTCTCGCTCGGCCGGACGCTACCCTCC
Organism: Sinocyclocheilus grahami; assembly: GCF_001515645.1. Classification (NCBI taxonomy): domain Eukaryota; kingdom Metazoa; phylum Chordata; class Actinopteri; order Cypriniformes; family Cyprinidae; genus Sinocyclocheilus; species Sinocyclocheilus grahami. The sequence continues at coordinate 6,056 of NW_015505539.1, read as the reverse complement.
TCCTAAGCGCCAGGGACCCCGTCCCAAGATTGCGTTGGACCCAGCACCTCAGGCGTCATCCTGATCCACAGGACAGGAAGAGGATGGGGTCAGATCTCGCCACGGCCGGACCGCCCCTCAAGCAGCCTCTCTTACATCTCTTGACACCTCGTTCAGCTCCGGGTACAGAGGGAAATGTGTTTTGTGCAAACAACGGGCCCGTTCATGCGCCCAAGTATCCGACCGCTGTGATAGCGGGAAAAATAATAAAACACAAACATTTTCAAAAAGAGAGCAAACTTCCTCTTCCATCACTCGTACGTGTTCTGCCCCCATGCGGCCAGTCACCCGAGTTAATTCAACCCCTCGACACGCGGGCCGAGGCCTGGCAGGCCATCCCCGGGGTGTCGGAATGGGTTCGAAGACCCCCGCGCTTCAGCGGCATGGTCCCCACCTCCGTGCAGAGCAAGGACGCCCATGTCCTGCGCTCGGAGGTGATGAATTTGCTGGCAAAAGGAGCTGTGGAAAGGGTTCCTCCAGCCCAGAGCGAGTCAGGCCTTTACAGCCATTACTTCCTCGTCCCCAAAAGAGATGGTGGCCTCCAGCCTATCCTCGATCTCAGACACTTGAATCGCGCCCTCATAAGGAGGTCGTTCAGGATGATTACACTGAAACACATCCTCGCGCAAATTCGCTCGAGAGACTGGTTCTTTTCCCTGGACCTGAAGGATACTTTCACATCCAGATAGCCCCTCGTCACAGGCCATTCTTGAGATACGCCTTCAAGGTTGTGGCTTATCAATATACGGTCCTTCCCTTCGGGCTGTCCCTGGCCCCCCGCACCTTTATGAAGTGCATGGATGCGGCTCTTTCCCCTCTGAGACAGATGGGAGTCCGTATTGTCAATTACCTAACTTTGTAAAAATCGACAGGTTCCAGAAAGGCGGGGCATAGAGGAGAAACAATAATGTACAGTATGTGGAAAATAATGTGTTTTTTTAACCTTAAACCGCATAAACACATTTCATTACACCAAATACACAAAATAATGTTCTTTTTAGCAGCATCATATGACCCCTTTAAATAAATTAAAGACAATAGTGTGTCGAATCAGCTCATGGGGAAATATGAATAATTAATCATAACTAGTTATAATTAATTATGAATATTTAGATCCGCTGTAGATATTTAGCTGACCTCTCAGGGTCAACTGTCTGTCAATTCTAAGAATGTTAATTTCCTGGTTAAGGGAAATAACTTTCTTAATGTACAATTCTACAAAGAGCTTGTAGCATAAATCTGCATGATTAAGTGACTCCAGTTATGAGCAAACAATGAACCACGTCAAGTGTGATACAAGTAAGGTTTTATTAACTACATAAACACTTAAACTAGTCTAACATACTACATAAACACATAAACTGGTTTAACATACTACATAAACACATAAACTGGTCTAATACACACACACATATACACACAGTTTGTATAGGAAAGGGTTAAAGCTTAACGCAGTAAAGAGAAGCGAAAATAAGAACATGAAGTTATCCAGTTTTGAGTAAGAAAATCTTGATGAATGGAAAAGTTGAGGCCGAAGCCTGGCACGAACTTAGGGTGTTCCTGGAGCATTTGCTCACATCTTCATCTTCTCAGAATTCAACCAAACCACCGACTCATGAAATGCGGCCTTTAAAGTCTACAAAGATTCACGCCTCTCAAGATGGGCTTGTCCAATGAGAAAGGCCGGAATCCCAAGTGGGAGTTTTATGACTCTTTGTGTGGAAGCATGGTAATTTGCATATGGAACTTGAATCGAAATTACTAAAGATTCTCAGGACACTAATATATTGCCTATGTATCTATAATACAACAGATTAAATACAACACAGCAATAATATACACACTGGCCTGAAGAAAATGGGTGTTCATTCAAAGAAGGTTTTCCTATGAATTAATTAGTAGAAAAGTCCATTCCTACTGTGCCTTGGGGATTTTCCTTATGGAAAAGGCAGTCTAAATTCCATTAGGTCGTAAATGTATCTGGTGTCAGGGTTGCCATGGTAACCAGTGGGGGCCTGGTGTCGTTGCCAACATCCTGGCATCCAGTTTATTTGGTGAGGGGACTGTGACGAATTGTTAATCTAATGAGTAATTGATTTGTTAAATCAAATGAAAAATGGTGTGTCTGATTGGTCCAGACGCTACAAACTCCCCCTTTTCGGGCGTTGTTGTCCGTAGGATAGACGGCAACGAGCGATGTCAAAGGTGCAGAACAATCGAACACACACCTGTCACTCACGGCTGGGAGACAGTGGTGGCTCTCTGGCTGTTGGTGCCTCCAGGAGTGGTTGTGGTGCCGTGGTGGATGCTGTCAGGTGGTGTGCTGTGGTGATGTAGGCTGTAGCAAGGTGTGGGTCCTCAAGCTTATGCAGCAGGTGTCGAGGCTGTGTCACCTAGTGATGATGGCAGGAGAGCAGCAGGTGGTTGTTAGCCCTCTGTTTTGCCGAATGTCACTAGAAATCTGATGTTTGCGGTGTCACTTTGCTCTTGTGGCGGCACCAACTTGAGATTGCCTGAGTTGTGTTGGTAGAGCTTTCGCTGTTGGGCATGTGGGCCCGTTGCTCAATCCAACGTTGTCTGGCTGCTTCTGGGGTGTCGACCGGTTTCAAGGGATGCTCCTCCCTTGGAGGGGTCTGATGCGGTGTTGCGTCAGGCAAGGAGGCAGAAGTTTGTCCTTCTCAGTACTACTTAGTTGAGTTTTGTTCACGGAGCTATTTTGCAAGTGTCAGCAGCTCCTGTAACCCAGAAGTAGGTGTGTCCAGCTGTCCTTGTGTAGCCTCCGTTCGACACCTGTGTGAAGGGTGTGGAGGAGGATGTTGTG
>NW_015505539.1:2806-3089 GCF_001515645.1 Sinocyclocheilus grahami | reverse complement strand
TTTTGTGTTCGTGAACACAAAGGGAGAGTTTGAGTAACTTTGTTGAGGGGGCCATAAGCAGGGGTCAGCTGATTACCGGGCTATACATGTAGTCAAACTATTACTTAAAGCACTGATGGTTCACGGGTTTGGTCACTGACAAAACTGAAATAAAATAAGATGAACTAAAAAAAAAAAGACCAGGAAGATTTTACCTATTTTAGTTTTTTCTAAGAGATATGGCTAAGCAGGTTTCACTTGTGTGTGATGCTGCAATAGACTTCATAACCCTAGGGTTAGGCTG
>NW_015505539.1:1817-2028 GCF_001515645.1 Sinocyclocheilus grahami | reverse complement strand
AGGAAACAACAGTTGCTAGAACTACTGTAATCCTATACAAAACGCGAAGATGGTGATGGTAAAATAACTAAAATAAGGTAAAAGTAAAACAAAACAAACAAAAAGGGGTCCTAATAGCTGTAGCAAATTAAAAGGGAAAGTAAATGAAAAATAAAAATAAAAAATGTGATTTAATTAAATCTCAAATTTAATAAAAATCAATTTAGCTGGA
>NW_015505539.1:0-1219 GCF_001515645.1 Sinocyclocheilus grahami | reverse complement strand
GTAAATGTTTCACATGAACGAATCAAAATGAAATGCAATGATACGTAACACATAATAAGACCTTAAATTAGTTAAATGAGGAGTATCGCTCAGATCACCTACACAGTGCTGAAAAAGGGGATTTCTTCGCCCAAGATCAGACCGATTTATTCTGGTACCATTTATATGGGCTGCTAATCTGAGGTTTACCCGTCAGAAAAGGCGTACCCTCTACTAACAACAGAAATTAGTATTTCTTCGCTAAAATCAGGTTAGTTTCTTATCGTACGATTTAATCACATTATAGCACTGAAACTTTCTACTACCTGCTGAAAACTTTCTACTACCTGTAGGAAGGCACATTCAAGCTATAGTTTTATCTGATTTTGATCAGAAACTGGTGCGCGCATGTATAAGAGTTACGTAAATGTTTCACATGAGCGGGTCGATATGAACACAATGATACATAACACATAAGGCCTTAAATCAGTGAAATTAGGAGCATGGCTCAGATCACCTACGCAGTGCTGAAAAAGGGGATTTCTTCGCCCAAGATCAGACCGATTTATTCTGGTACCATTTATATGAGCTGCTAATCTGAGATTACGTCATCAGAAAAAGACCTATGCTCCACTAACAACAGAAATTAGGATTTCTTCGCTAAAATCAGGTTAGTTTCTTATCGTACGATTTAAACACATTATAGCACTGAAAACTTCTTACTGCTTGTAGGAAGGCGCATTCAAGCTATAATTTTATCTGATTTTGATCAGAAACTGGTATGCGTATGTATAAGAAGTTACTAAAACTTATGAGACAGACACATATGATTGATTATTGGGTCTGCTTGCAAGCAATGTTTAAAACGACGCCACCGTTCTAAATTACTGCTAGTACTGCATAAAGTAGGAGCTAATTATTTTCCTGGCCATGTGAATGCTGGGATTTTTCTGGCTAGCTTGTCAAGGTCTCTGGGGGTCACATCATGCGCTGCTACAGGGATGCTTGGAAGGGACCCCCTCCTCTCTGTGCTTGCTGGAGGTATTATGGTTCTGTCTGCTGAGTTGTTAAGCAGAAAGTGTTGGCTCCCCCCTTCGTAGCTTGTTGCATATGAGGGAGTTTGCACGGCTGAATGAGGATACCGCCGTGATCTGTTGCTTGAGATCATTTACCTCCTGTTTCAGGCCCTGGGTAGGGGGGTGTTCCTCACAACACCTGGCCAGTCCTCTTTGGTCTGCAT
>NW_015505538.1:971595-976462 GCF_001515645.1 Sinocyclocheilus grahami | reverse complement strand
TTTGAAATTTTGTTGTATGCATTTGTAATTTTTATTTAATCTCTTAGTTTTGGATCTGTTTTAGTTGTTTTAATACTACAGTTGATTGCTTCTGTTGTCCTCATTTGTAAGTCGCTTGGGATAAAAGCGTCTGATAAATGACTAAATAAATAAGTGTGTGAGTGTGTGTGTGTGTGAGTGTGAGTGCGTGTGTGTGTGTCTGTGTGTGTGTGTGTGACCAAATGTCTCCACAAAGATAGTAAAACCTGAATTTTTGACATTGTGGGGACTGGCCTGTGGTCCCCACGAGGGAAAAAAAAATATTAAAAATAGTAAATTATGTTTATCTGAAAGTGTAAGAATGCAAACAGGTTTTCTGTAAGGGGTAGGTTTAGGGCTAGGGGATATAAAATATCATTTGGTCAGTATAAAAGTAATAGGATTAGGATTGCTTTATTTGTCCCTAAGGAAATTTGTCTTGGACATAAGGACAATATAAGTCTATGGAAAGCCCCCCAATTCACAGAAACAAACGTGCGTGAGTGTGTGTTGTTTTCATCATGGCTTCACTGTTTGTTTCCTGTGTGTTTCTGAGTTTAGAGGCATCAGGGTCAGTACGCTTTACAGACGGCTCATGTGAAGCCAGTGTCACATGACTCCAGCAGAGATGACTCCTCCCAGCCCCTGTCAATCATCAACCTGGGGCCGCAGAGCTCCACCCCCCACAGGAAGAGGAGGAGTCAGAAGCAGCGAGACATACCGGTGCAGATTCTGCTGCCACCTGGATCGGCATCAGCACAGCCAGACCAGACGCCTCCTGCTCCTCCTAACCCTCCTCCTCTTCTTCCTCCACCTCCACCTCCTCCGCCCCTCCCTCCTCCTCCTCCTGCCCCACCCATCAGTGCGAAGCTGCCCGTCCGAAACACTCTAGAGCAAAACTCGGGTGAGTCTCACAAACTCTATGGGTGCGTCTCAATCAGCTCCCGAGCTCGTGAACCAGTAGATCGTGTACATGAATTCGGTCACTGGTGACATGATTACGTACAGCGTCAATGGACAACATAGTAGAACATCATCACTGGAATTAATAAACAACAGGCAGGACCAATCTAATTCTTAAATTATTTTTGTGGTGGTTTATGTTTCACGCTTCAGAAGTTATTTCCGGTTAGGGAGCATAGTGAGTGCCGATGCTCCCTAGTTTTTGCGGTGCATTGTGGGATTTTTCAGAGAGTGAACGTTCCAGTGCACTGGAAGGATTTCGCGATTGAGACCGATGGCCGACTCCCTGATCAGTGCCCTGACTACTGAACAAGGGAGCTGATTGAGACGCACCCTATGATCACGTCTGGTCTAAACCAGATTCTGTGTGTGTAAAAAAACGAACAATACTTTATTCTTACAGTAATTATACTGATTACTGATACTGATTCCCCTTTGAATCAGACTAATTTCTTAAATGTTTACATTAATTATTGAACATAAATGATATACATTTATGTTGGTTCTGTTCTGTTTACCCAGTTATTGCTGCTCTTATCCACGCTAGGCTGCATGTTCTTGCCCAGAACAGAACCATACCGCCAATCCAGACTGTATGCTAATTGTCAGTCATCTCAACTTTGACGATAGTGGACCTGACAGAAATAGTGTTTATGAGGTCGATTGAATTATATTATTATTCACAGAACTGCATCTCCAGGGGCCGGATTCACAAAATATAAAATAAAGTTCTTGAATGCTGTTTTCTTCTTGTTTCATCTTAAGGAAAAGTTATGAATAGTTTATGTATTCTCAAAAATACTTATTCTAGTCTAGTTTCTTGTACTTAAGAATTCAAGTTTTTTGTAAAATCTTCTTAAAGTTAAGAGAAGCTCAGACTCATCCTAAATCCTCAAAGCTGAGCCAGTCATTAAACGAAGACGTCTCGCGTGTCACATTCAGGAGCGGCTCGAGGAGCTTAGAGAGGGTTCATAGCGGGACAAATATTAAGAGCAGCGTAAACTTCTGTTCGTTCAATTTGCTAGATGAGAGAGTCCGGTTACATCCGAGCGTGTCATTTCAGTCATGTTTCAGTCTGTGAGAGTTTCACCCGTTTGAGTGAATGTCATGTTTGTGATGCAGGATCGATGGACGAGCTGTTAGCGTCGCTGCAGCGTGGACAGACACAGCTGCGGAAGGTCACGGTCAGCGCAGAGAGCGGCGACGTCAGGAACAGCCTGCTGTCAGCCATCCGTCAGGGAGTCACCCTGAAGAAAGTCCCGCCCTCCAGCGGCCCCACACACAGCTCCGACTCAGAGCTCGAGCGAAGCATCCAAGCCGCCATGATGAGGATGAAGGTGTCTAACGACTCTGATGATGAAGAGCCATCTGGAGACTGGGAGAGTTAGACGTGACCTGTGAGTGTGTGTGTGTGTGTGTGTGTGTGCGTGAGAGAGAGTGTGTGAGTGTATTTGTAAAAAAGGAAATGGTTCTACTTCTGCGATAAATATTTTCAGCACTTTCATATTTTTATTAACTAGTTATTTATCTATTTATTTATTGTTGTTGTGAAGAAGGAAATGGTTCCGTTTCTTCAGTAAATATCGACCTTTAGTTCTATTTATTTATTTTTTTAATGCAGAACATAACATTTCTCTCTTTTGCCGTATGTTTTATATCTTCTTACCAACATTTTTATTTATTTATTTATTTTAGCTGTCTTGTCCTTGGGACTTTTAATCGCGCTTTGCTGACGTAATCATCGTGCGCCACCGAAGACCACGTGGTGTCGGCAAAGTCAAGCGAGCTCACGGACTCGACAGCGAGCTCTCCTCGGACAGAACACGACGTTAAACCGCTAACCCGTGGTGTGTGGGGCGGCTGTGAAGATGAACAGCGTCGGCGAGGGCTGCACGGAGCTCAAGCGCGAGTACGACCAGTGCTTTAACCGCTGGTTCGCCGAGAAATTCCTGAAGGGAGACCGGAGCGCGGATCCGTGCAGCGAGTTATTCCTCAAATACCACACGTGTGTTCAGGTACCGCACTGCACGGGTCTGCATACATGCATGTGAACGTTTAAACATGTAAACCACGTGCGGCTGCGTCTCAAAATCTAGTGAGCTGCCTATCTAGCCAGCAGCAGCAGTTTGCTTCTGTATGCATGCATGCTGCTGTCAGACACTGATGCTCTCCTGTTTATTTACAGAAAGCCATCAAGGAGAAGGACATCCCTATCGAAGGTGTGGAGTTCATGGGCCCAAACAGAGAGAAAGCAGACAGCTGATGGCCTGGTTGTGTTTAATGTGGACTAGGATGGATGTGTTGCCATCTTCGGACACATGGACTGCAGCACTGGACACTTGCTGTTGAGACTAAAACTGTGCATCCAGTGCTCTGCCTGTTAACTCATCATTATTAGAGAGCGCTCAGATCTCATTACATGCAGGAGAATGCATTGTGCATGTGTGCATTAAAAAGAGACTAGTTGGGTTGCCAGGTGCAGCGGGTTTCTGCCATGAAATAAAAATTAAAAAGGTATTTGCGATGATTGATTCTCACCATTCTGATTTTTTTCTCTCATTTTTGCTCATTTCTTTTTTGTTTAACAGAATAAAAAAAAGCTAAAGGCAACTTTTGGTCACACGATTCTGACTTTTTTCTTGCGAGTTTATATCTCATAATTTGACATTTCTCCTCAGAATTCTGAGTTTACATTTTGGAATTTTTTCTGACACAAAACACTGCTAATGCTACTTTATCTTGCAATTTAGAATTCTGAGTTTACATGTTTCTCTTTTTTTGTTTATTTCAGGAAAAAGTTTTGTTTGGTTTTTTCCCTCTCAAGTCCATCTCAATATTTGGACTTTTTTCCTCCGAGTTTACATTCCACAATTTTTTGTTCATGGAATAACTTTTTTTTTAATATAAAGTATTTGCAACTTTTTATCTCACAATTTGCGCTTTTTTCTTCTTCTAAGAATAGCGAGCTTATATCTCGCAATTGTAAGTTATAACTAATAATTCTGATTTTTTTTTTCTCCCTCAGAATTGCTAATTACAAAATAGTGAGTTGACATTTTGGATTTTTTTTCTACCACCACAGAATTAAATTATTTCTCTAAATTCTATGTTTATAAACCGTATATACAGGTGCATCTCAATAAATTAGAATGTCGTGGAAAAGTTCGTTTATTTCAGTAATTCAACTCAAATTGTGAAACTCGTGTATTAAATAAATTCAATGCACACAGACTGAAGTAGTTTAAGTCTTTGGTTCTTTTAATTGTGATGATTTTGGCTCACATTTAACAAAAACCCACCAATTCACTATCTCAACAAATTAGAATACTTCATAAGACCAATAAAAAAATTTTTTTAGTGAATTGTTGGCCTTCTGGAAAGTATGTTAATTTACTGTACATGTACTCAATACTTGGTAGGGGCTCCTTTTGCTTTAATTACTGCCTCAATTCGGCGTGGCATGGAGGTGATCAGTTTGTGGCACTGCTGAGGTGGTATGGAAGCCCAGGTTTCTTTGACAGTGGCCTTCAGCTCATCTGAATTTTCTGGTCTCTGGTTTCTGGTTGTTTCTCATTTTCCTCCTGACAATACCCCATAGATTCTCTCTGGGGTTCAGGTCTGGTGAGTTTGCTGGCCAGTCAAGCACACCAACACCATGGTCAATTAACCAACTTTTGGTGCTTTTGGCAGTGTGAAGGAAGCATGAAGTGCTCCAAAAATTCTTGGTGAACGGGTGCAGTGACGTTGGTTTTCAAAAAACAAAATGGACCAACACCAGCAGATGACATTGCACCCCAAATCATCACAGACTGTGGAAACTTAACACTGGACTTCAAGCAACTTGGGCTATGAGCTTCTCCACCCTTCCTCCAGACTCTAGAACCTT
>NW_015505538.1:968641-970818 GCF_001515645.1 Sinocyclocheilus grahami | reverse complement strand
ATTCATTCACTGCGGAAATCATGGCGCCTTATGCGTGATATCAGATGCTTCCGCAGATTTTTAGTATTACTATAGCACTTCACCTGAGCATTGCGAATTGCGCGTATGGCCATGGTAAGCGCTGAATGAATGACTGGATTTCTCTTGTAACATAGCGCAAGGTAAATAAGGGGGACATCTAGTGGAGAAGACTAATGATAAGATTCACGTTAATCAGATCTAGTTTTAAATGTGTGCTGAAATAAATCCCGGAAAAGATCGATTTGCGGCTTTTGAGAATCGATATCAAATCGACGTCATTTAAAAAAAACGATTAATCGAAAAATCGAGTGCCCAGCCCTAGAAATAATATTTCATAAAAACCTTTAATATTGCTAAAGAAGGTAGCAGCAGCGACAAAAAAACGGTACATGTGGTCTTTAAATAATTGCACCAAATTATTTTTTTTTTAATCTTTAAACTGTCATTTATATGTATTCATAAAGTCAAAATGTAATCTAACATTGTGGACTAAGTTTAAATGTTAGAAAAATAAATACATTTTAAGAAATCTTGCCATAGCAAAAGTGGACATTGCTGTAGAGTGACCCAAAATGGCGAACAAAAGAAGAAAGACGCAGTATGGAGCGCTTTTTCTTAGCGTCCTTTACTCCGTTTCCATGGTGACTCCGTGGCGCTGAAATTCATATTCGACTTCAGTGTGCATTAAAGCCCCGCCTTCTTTCCTTCTTTGAGTCACCTCAGTCAGTGGCGAGCGCTGATTGGCCAAATAAATCAATGACGTCTAGTCAAATCAGAATATATGAATATATCACACCAAATGAGCAATTAAACTAAAAAGCCTGATTGTGCCAATTAGCCTGAAATGGGCTTCTCACACATTAATGCATTTCCATGCTTTTAATCAGCTGTGATTATGTTTTCCATTTGCTAGCAATCCTTGAAATTAAAAGATTTAAACAATTACGTGATGATACAAGAAATCATCTAATTAATTAAATATGCATCTGCTTAAAAAGGAAATGTTGAGAGCCCAGCTCAATATTAATGAAAAAATAACTGCTATAGAAAATTAATTAACACACTACAATAAGCTTTCATTAACTACATTAACATAAACGAGCGATATTTGTAAACTATTCATCTTAATGATCATTTCAACATTTAATGCATCATTAACCAACATTTAATAATGCATTTTTAAATAATGCACTGTAAAATAAAGTAGCATGCACAATTTTATTACCAATAATCCAGTGACCTGCAAAACAGCAGTTTTGTAAAAACGACTCGGTACGGAGTAACTTTGATTCAATGCTTTAATTGCAAAAAAAAAAATAATTATGCAAACAATCATCACATGATACAAACCCAGAAGAAGAAGAAAAATAATGGCATGGGGAGATTCCAGAAAGAAACATTTTAAAATCGCAGCCTTTTATTCAAATCATAAAAAAAAATAATAAAAGTCAATGTCTACGCAATGGACCAGATTAATCACAAACAACACATCTTTAGTCTGTTGCCTCGTGTCAATAATCCCGAAGGATAAACGGGTTATTCATCTTCAGATCTTTCACAATCATAACCACATCTGTAAGCATCTACAGCATCATCCACGTGATCATTAACATATCCGCAAGCTCTCCGTGAACCGAACGGTGAACGAGGCCATTCGGGTTCCTACAATGGAATGTAAATTACTAAATTAAGAAAGAAACGGGGTGGTGTCGGTGGAGAGGCAGCCGCTCATCGATAGTGGCGCGGCGGAGGGCTGTGATCCTGGAGCGGGGCTCGTCGGGAGGGTGGGCTATGGCGGGTCATGTGACGCGGGGGTGATCGGTAACGGGGCGGCGGTGACCCTCTGCTCTGGTACGGGGGTGAGTATCGTCCTCGAGACCTGGAGCGGGAGCGGGAGCGACCCCAGCTTGTGCCCCGCTCCTCCATCACTCTGATGTAGGACGTCTCTCCCTGCGCCACAAACAATGAACTTTGATGAACGAACACTGATATTCAGAAACACAGACATCAACAAGCCACTGATTCATGAGACGCTGGACAAAAACATGACTTCAGAATTTTTATGAATGTGTGACCCAGGAGCACAAAAGCAGTCATAAGGGTCAATTTTTCAAAATTGAGATGTATGCATCATCTGAAAGCTGAATAAATAGCTT
>NW_015505538.1:957788-966025 GCF_001515645.1 Sinocyclocheilus grahami | reverse complement strand
TAGTATTACTATAGCACTTCACCTGAGCATTGCGAATTGCGCGTATGGCCATGGTAAGCGCTGAATGAATGACTGGATTTCTCTTGTAACATAGCGCAAGGTAAATAAGGGGGACATCTAGTGGAGAAGACTAATGATAAGATTCACGTTAATCAGATCTTGTTTTAAATGTGTGCTGAAATAAATCCCGGAAAAGATCGATTTGCGGCTTTTGAGAATCGATATCAAATCGACGTCATTTAAAAAAAACGATTAATCGAAAAATCGAGTGCCCAGCCCTAGAAATAATATTTCATAAAAACCTTTAATATTGCTAAAGAAGGTAGCAGCAGCGACAAAAAAACGGTACATGTGGTCTTTAAATAATTGCACCAAATTATTTTTTTTTTAATCTTTAAACTGTCATTTATATGTATTCATAAAGTCAAAATGTAATCTAACATTGTGGACTAAGTTTAAATGTTAGAAAAATAAATACATTTTAAGAAATCTTGCCATAGCAAAAGTGGACATTGCTGTAGAGTGACCCAAAATGGCGAACAAAAGAAGAAAGACGCAGTATGGCGCGCTTTTTCTTAGCGTCCTTTACTCCGTTTCCATGGTGACTCCGTGGCGCTGAAATTCATATTCGACTTCAGTGTGCATTAAAGCCCCGCCTTCTTTGATTTGATTGGTCACCTCAGTCAGTGGCGAGCGCTGATTGGCCAAATAAATCAATGACGTCTAGTCAAATCAGAATATATCAGTCTATTACACCAAATGAGCAATTAAACTAAAAAGCCTGATTGTGCCAATTAGCCTGAAATGGGCTTCTCACACATTAATGCATTTCCATGCTTTTAATCAGCTGTGATTATGTTTTCCATTTGCTAGCAATCCTTGAAATTAAAAGATTTAAACAATTACGTGATGATACAAGAAATCATCTAATTAATTAAATATGCATCTGCTTAAAAAGGAAATGTTGAGAGCCCAGCTCAATATTAATGAAAAAATAACTGCTATAGAAAATTAATTAACACACTACAATAAGCTTTCATTAACTACATTAACATAAACGAGCGATATTTGTAAACTATTCATCTTAATGATCATTTCAACATTTAATGCATCATTAACCAACATTTAATAATGCATTTTTAAATAATGCACTGTAAAATAAAGTAGCATGCACAATTTTATTACCAATAATCCAGTGACCTGCAAAACAGCAGTTTTGTAAAAACGACTCGGTACGGAGTAACTTTGATTCAATGCTTTAATTGCAAAAAAAAAAATAATTATGCAAACAATCATCACATGATACAAACCCAGAAGAAGAAGAAAAATAATGGCATGGGGAGATTCCAGAAAGAAACATTTTAAAATCGCAGCCTTTTATTCAAATCATAAAAAAAAATAATAAAAGTCAATGTCTACGCAATGGACCAGATTAATCACAAACAACACATCTTTAGTCTGTTGCCTCGTGTCAATAATCCCGAAGGATAAACGGGTTATTCATCTTCAGATCTTTCACAATCATAACCACATCTGTAAGCATCTACAGCATCATCCACGTGATCATTAACATATCCGCAAGCTCTCCGTGAACCGAACGGTGAACGAGGCCATTCGGGTTCCTACAATGGAATGTAAATTACTAAATTAAGAAAGAAACGGGGTGGTGTCGGTGGAGAGGCAGCCGCTCATCGATAGTGGCGCGGCGGAGGGCTGTGATCCTGGAGCGGGGCTCGTCGGGAGGGTGGGCTATGGCGGGTCATGTGACGCGGGGGTGATCGGTAACGGGGCGGCGGTGACCCTCTGCTCTGGTACGGGGGTGAGTATCGTCCTCGAGACCTGGAGCGGGAGCGGGAGCGACCCCAGCTTGTGCCCCGCTCCTCCATCACTCTGATGTAGGACGTCTCTCCCTGCGCCACAAACAATGAACTTTGATGAACGAACACTGATATTCAGAAACACAGACATCAACAAGCCACTGATTCATGAGACGCTGGACAAAAACATGACTTCAGAATTTTTATGAATGTGTGACCCAGGAGCACAAAAGCAGTCATAAGGGTCAATTTTTCAAAATTGAGATGTATGCATCATCTGAAAGCTGAATAAATAGCTTTTCCATTGATGTATGGTTTGTTAGGATAGGACAATATTTGGCTGAGATACAACTATTTGAAAATCTGGAATCTGAGGGTGCAAAAAAATCTAAATATTGAGAAAATCATCTTTAAAGTTGTTCAAATGAAGTTCTTAGCAATGCATATTACTAATCAAACATTAAGTTTTGATATATTTACGGTAGGAGATTTACAATATCTTCATGGAACATGATCTTTACTTAATATCCTAATGATTTTTGGCATAAAAGAGAAATGTATAATTGTGACCCATACAATGTATTGTTGGCTATTGCTACAAATATCCCCCAGCGACTTAACACTGCTTTTGTGCTGCAGGGACACATAGGATATAACTTGCAGTGAATTGTAACCTGGTTAGCTGCTTCGATGTGCATTACATATAGATAAATAGTAGGTTAAAAGAGAAATCATTATGATCACTAGAATGCACTTAAGATTTGATTTTCTGTTTAAAAGTATATCATCGCTAGTCCTGAAACCACCTAACCTCACATCAGAAGTCTATGCAAAAATAATCAGATTATATGCAAAAATATTAAACTGTAGACTAAAATATACACTACCTTTTAAAAGTTAGGAGTTGGTAAGATTTGTCTTAAAAGAAGTCTCTTCTGCTCACTAAGCTGCATTTATTTGATCAAGAATACAGTAAAGATACTGTGGAATATTATTGCAGTTTCAAACAGCTCTATGTGAATATACGCATGTTAAAAATTCTCAGTGAAACCGTGATACATTTTATTTTTCAGGATTCTTTCATGAACAGAAAGTTCAAAAGAACAGCATTTATTTGAAATCATTTTTGGAACATTATAAATGTCTTTACAGTCACTTTTGATCAATTTAATTAATGCATCCTTGCTGAATGAAAGCATTAATTTCTTAATCTTACTGACCCCATTTTTATTCATTAACAAACACAAACATATAACAGAACTAGACTGTAAAATTTTTTTTTTTAAATTAATGATCAAAATAAAAAAAAGTTAAAAGAAGAAAAATACCATTATAATTTAAATGGTAGTGTATCTGAAACTTTATGTGATAAACAGAAATATTAATGTGTATAAACTAGGGATGCTGATATTCAGTATCGGCATCTCTCCGATTTTTGCGCAATGAAAGATTATTAATATTAATAATTAATTATTCTTGTTCTGTCCTATCTGTCATATGTTGCTGCCTCATTACTGTGCTCTACATTTAAAATAAATGTATTTTCATTTATATATGAATATATTTACTTAATATAATGTGTAACATTTGATCAGACTTTGATTTGTTCCCCACTAAGTAATGTTTTTTTCACTAAATGTTTAGATTTTATCAAATGAATGTGCACTCATAATTTTTTAGCTGCTGAATCATCCACTAACCTAGTTTCTAATAGTATTTTTGTCATAGATTATGATTATATATTTTTTCATTTGTTTTTTTCTCTGTATAACGAAGTTGTCTATATTTAGTAGATTGTGTTTAACACACAACACAGTGATGATCAGGTCAACACACAGAGGTTTAGAAATTCTACAATGATTAAAAATAAATAAATAAACTGTGCTAGTATTGGATCAGTATCGGTCAATACTCAGAATTTTTGGGATCGGATCTGAAAAAATGTGACCCTGTCTGTGAAATCCAGGATAAAGTCTCCATCTCATTAGGAGATAACAAGCATCAAAGTTTGAGTTCAACCATTAATTTCACTATGATTTCAATCTTTGACATGGCCTTACTCAGTCAATATTAAAGATATAAAGGCTATATTTTCACAGAATGTTCTACATCTTTATGAAGGATGATTTTATGTAGAAAACAGTAAATCACACAAAAAATTACTTTAGCTGGGTTAGAAGTAATATTGACAGAAATCTAGACATTCGTAACAGGAAAATGCATTAAAAAATTAAATGGAGTTTTTATGGCGCCCGGTGGCTGTTTGTGGTATGACGGCCAAATAAAATCTCACAGGTACCTCCATTTTTTTCATATCAACTTCAAATTTGGAACATAACTTATTTAGACACAAGGCTTTAATTTTATACCAATTTTTAGAGTAAAACCTGTTATGTAAAATATTTATTATAAATAAAATCCATTAATATAGTGCATTTTATTTACAGAAAATGTAAACTTCTATAACTTTTTGATACTTTAATATTTCGAAAAAAATAAACCCCACTTTTGCAATAATCTGCTTTCTTCTTTAGAAAGAGACCAACCGTAGGTCTGTATTCCAAAGTGTTCATAAATTACAACAATTTAAGTTTGGATAGTGCACTTTCAATGCCTATTTAAAAAAAAATGGGGGGTGACAGTTAAGGGGTTAAACCACTGATGCATGAGAAGTCTCACTTCAAAAGGACAATTAGAGATTAATCTCAAACAATAAAAAGTTTTACTGAATAACCTTATAATTGAAAAAACAATAAAAACCCAGAGGGATGAACTGAATATGTCCGAGTTTCTTTTCTTTTGATTTTTAATGACCTGGTGGGATCTGAACTCTGTGCTGTCCAGGCGTCTCAGTGCGTACTCCATGTCCTCTCGTCTGAGGAACTCGACGACACCCTCGCCGTCACGCTGCACGTCAGCGAAACACACGTCTCCGGCCTCCCGCATGTGGTCTTTCAGATCCTGCCAGCTGCCGGAGGGAGGAAGACCTGCAGGAAGAGCCAAATGCATTCATGTGTTACAGTCTAGAGTAGTGGTCGACCGATATATCGGCCGATATTTGGCTTTTTTTTTTTTTTTTATCGGCGTCGGCCGATAAGTTTTTCCCGTTTGGCCAATGTGTTCAAAGAGGGACTTTTATTTTGACGGCGCTGAGAACGGCAGCACCTGCGCACAGTGCTCACATTCTCCCTCGTTCGCTGTCGTCAACAGTTCTGTCTCATACGGATAGAATATCAGATAGAACAGTTAAACAAAGGAATTAAAATGTATACAAAAAATGTCTTCTAACGATTGCTTTTATATTATTAGTAATAGAAAGGCAAACATTATAATACTTTCTCGTTTGCCGTCAGCATTTATTTAATCTAAACAAATCTTTGAATGTCTAATAAACATCTAAATTTCAAAAATCTTGCAAACTTAGTCGGATCCAGCTGTGTGCTTTATTTGAAAAAAATATGATTAATGCACACAAACTTCCCAGAATACTGAGTGCCCTGCTAGTTACAGTGTTTACTTCCTGTTTAATTATATTTTTATTAAATATTTATTTGTGAAAAATACCTTGTCATCTAAAGTATGATATTTATTTTTTAATCAATTTTCAAATTTCTTAAATATTAAAATAAATAAAATTATATCGGCTTTATATCGGCCACCCTGATTTTCCAAGATATCGGCATCGGTCGACCACTAGTCTAGAGCGGTGTTTCCCAACCTTTTTTTAGTCGCGGCACCCTTTGGAAATTTTAACAAACTTGTGGCACCCTACAAAATTAATTTGGTCACAATATTTGAATTTCTAACTTCGATTTAATAAATGATTTTTTTTACACGGCACCCCTGCTCTCGACAGACGGCACCCCGGTTGGGAAACACTGGTCTAGAGAACCGTGTGAACTAGTGATGGGCGCGTTCGAAACACTGCTTCACGAAGCTTCGAAACATTTGAGAATCTTTTGTTTCGAATCAGTGTTTCAGAGCACGTATCAAACCGGCCAGGTCACGTGATTTTAGCAAACGAAGCTTCGCTACGTCACACTGTTTCGAAGCGTTTCGAAACTCCGATGGTTTACCACTAGGGGGTGTTGATCTCAAATGGCGCTTTTCCACTGCGTGGTACGACTCGGCTCGGTACGGCTCAGTACGGTACGGCACGGCTCGGTTTGCGTTTCCACTGCAGTTTAGTATCGCTTTAGAATGGGCGGGATACTACTCTTGCCTGCTGGTTTAATTAAATAATTACATAAATCAAAATTAATTTTAATTCATTAAATAACTAATTTAGTTCGTTGTGTGTTAAGGGTTTGATTATACTTAAATAAAACACATAACACAAGCACTAATATTTAATAGTATTTAAGTGTATTTATTTTTTAAAAATGGTATTTCAAAAAAAAAAAAAAAAAACATTTCCATTTGTTTTGTATGTTTGGTCTGAGTTCTTGATGCTTCTACAATGTTTTCACCAGCAGGTGTCGCCAGCATGTGCCGTTTCAAGTGCTTCGAAAAATCGAATTATTTTTCGAACAAATACAAATAAATTAATGAATATCGTTAAAATGTATACTTGATAAAATAATAATAATAATATTGAGAAAATGTATTAATGAACATGTATTTATATATGCATTATGAACTGAGTATTTAAAGAGACAGTTCACCCAAAACCTTTACCTTTTTGAATCTTTGAAGATTTCTTCAATGATGAGATAGAAAACCCCAGGTTTCATTAAACTGCTGTTAAATGACTGTTTGGAAGACGAATTATGGGTTTGGTGAGTAAATTATGACAATGTTAATTTTGGAGTGAACTGTCCCTTTAATACTCAGAAGATACATTAAAGGGGTCATATGATGCGATTTCAAGTTTTCCTTTCTCTTCTGAGTGTTACAAGCTGATAGATAAGATCCCTGAAGTTACAAAGACTAAAGTCTCAAAACCAAAGAGATATTCTTTATCAAAGTTAAGACTCTTGCCCCCCTAAAACGGCTCGTTCTAACACGCCCCCACATATCTACATCACTATGTGGAAATATTAGCATAATGCACCCAAATGTGCACGCAAAGAAAGAAGGCGTGGTTTCAGTAACCGCAGTTAGTGTTGAAGCAGCATGTCAGGGAGACGCTGTGTGTTTCTAGACGAAAGCAAAAGCACTTTATTTGGCCTTCCGGAAGTAGATGCATTTAGGAATCTTTAAGATTACTTACAACAGAACAGCAATGCATTTTATGGACGACCGTTTCGTGAACCTAGGAGAGGAGGTCATTCTGACTTTGCTATGACAATCTGGCGCTTCTGAATCAGCTACTGTTTTGTTATTAGTTTAAGTATTTGCTATTGACTGTTCAAATGCGGAGTGTTGCGCATCGTGTGTGTGTGTGTGTGTGTGTGAGAGAGAGAGCGAGAGAGTGAGAGAGAGCGAGAGCGAGAGAGAGAGCGAGAGCGAGAGCGAGAGCGAGAGCGAGAGCGAGAGCGAGAGCGAGAGCGAGAGCGAGAGCGAGAGCGAGAGCGAGAGCGAGAGCGAGAGCGAGAGCGAGAGCGAGAGCGAGAGCGAGAGCGAGAGCGAGAGCGAGAGCGAGAGCGAGAGCGAGAGCGAGAGCGAGAGCGAGAGCGAGAGCGAGAGCGAGAGCGAGAGCGAGAGCGAGAGCGAGAGCGAGAGCGAGAGCGAGAGCGAGAGCGAGAGCGAGAGCGAGAGCGAGAGCGAGAGCGAGAGCGAGAGCGAGAGCGAGAGCGAGAGCGAGAGCGAGAGCGAGAGCGAGAGCGAGAGCGAGAGCGAGAGCGAGAGCGAGAGCGAGAGCGAGAGCGAGAGCGAGAGCGAGAGCGAGAGCGAGAGCGAGAGCGAGAGCGAGAGCGAGAGCGAGAGCGAGAGCGAGAGCGAGAGCGAGAGCGAGAGCGAGAGCGAGAGCGAGAGCGAGAGCGAGAGCGAGAGCGAGAGCGAGAGCGAGAGCGAGAGCGAGAGCGAGAGCGAGAGCGAGAGCGAGAGCGAGAGCGAGAGCGAGAGCGAGAGCGAGAGCGAGAGCGAGAGCGAGAGCGAGAGCGAGAGCGAGAGCGAGAGCGAGAGCGAGAGCGAGAGCGAGAGCGAGAGCGAGAGCGAGAGCGAGAGCGAGAGCGAGAGCGAGAGCGAGAGCGAGAGCGAGAGCGAGAGCGAGAGCGAGAGCGAGAGCGAGAGCGAGAGCGAGAGAGAGAGAGAGAGAGAGCGAGAGAGAGAGAGAGCGAGAGAGAGAGCGAGAGAGAGCGAGAGCGAGAGAGAGAGCGAGCGAGAGCGAGAGAGCGAGCGAGAGCGAGAGCGAGCGAGAGAGCGAGCGAGAGCGAGAGCGAGAGCGAGAGAGAGAGAGAGAGAGAGAGCGAGCGAGAGAGAGAGAGCGAGAGAGAGAGAGCGCGAGAGAGAGAGGGGGCGAGGGCGGCAGCGGGAGCG
>NW_015505538.1:955613-957692 GCF_001515645.1 Sinocyclocheilus grahami | reverse complement strand
GGAGTCAGCTGTCTTAACCGTGGCTTGTGTACTGCACACATACCAGCTTCATCACTGTGTCTGTCACTAGACTTTGTTCCCCTTTCGGGCTTGAACTGATGGTAAAACTAATGACATTATTTACTGTCTTCACATTTACTTTGAAAGATGAAGCACCCAATCACAATGCACTGGGTCAGCTGGCCAATCAGAGCAGACTGCGCTTGTCGGAAGGAGGGACTTTGTAGAAAACGAAGCGTTTGAGAGAGGTGGGGCATAGAGGACCTACAATAATGTACAGTATTTGAAAAAGAATGTTTTTTGAACATTAAAGCATGTCAACATATTCTGTTACACCAAATACACAAAATAATGATCTTTAAAAAAGCATCATATGACCCCTTTAATGGACATTAAAAAAAAATCTCCTAAGAAAATATTAGAATATCAGTTTAAAAGTTTGCATATAATTGCTATTATTAGTCATTTATTTATTGTTTCTTTGTAAAATAATATTGTTAAATGATTGCATGCTATTTTAATATCATTGATATCCTACTGTAATTTCTGTTAATATTTTGATTTAGATTTTATGTGTTTTAGTAATTTTGTCATTTTTAAATACGTCTATACAGTTTTTATTCACATTTAATTCAGTTACGTTCAAGATAAACTAAATGAAAATGAGAAATGTTGCCTTGGCAACTAGCTGAAATAAAATACGTGTTTTTTTTTTTTTTTTTATAAAGTATTTTATTTCGTTAACATTTTATTTTCGCAATGAATTTTTTTTATGCCAACAATGAAATTCATAATAGTTTTAGTTAACTATAATAACCCTGCTATACAACTAATTGAAGTATTGTTATCAGGAATATTTTAACTCTGCGTGAAGGTGCTTTAGCCTCAAACCTGTTAACTCACCCGTCACAATAACGCGAAACTCAGATCTGCGCGACGGGGGCCCAAACCTTCCCCGCGGCCCTCCTCCTCCTCCTCCTCCTCCTCCAGCAGGTCCACTAAATTTGGATCCGGAAGATCGAGGATATTCCACACGCAGCTTATTGTCTCCAAATCCATATCCATTCCTTCCAAAGACGGCGTCCTCCGCATCCCTAGAGGAAGAGAGGAAAGTGCTCCTAATTTTCGTTCTACACGTGAAAAAGCCTCGTCCGTTTGTTCTCGGAGGCCTCGCGACTCACCGTGGGTCCTCAAACCGCACGAAGGCAAACGGGATGGTGCCTCTGTTGTTCTTCAGCTCAATATCCCGAATTTTTCCGTATTTGTAGAAGAGATCCTCAATGTCCCTCTCCTGGACGTCCATGGGAAGGTTTCCCACGTAGATCCGTCCGTCCGACATGGCTTGAACCCCGCTGGACCTGCAGCCTTCGAGGAAATAGAGCGTTTCCGCGTCAGAACATCCAAACTCTAGTCCGTCCTTTTCTAACAGTCCCTATTTACAACTCTAAACTCTGGCGGTCGCAGTACACGTCGAGCTCAAGAAACCCAGCACAGGACCCTCCAGGACCACAGTCTGAAACCTTAGAAACAAGGACAATCAATCAGGATGAACACACACGAGGGTCAGACGAGGAACAAGGGCCTGATGCTGCCAATCCACCATCAAATAACATCTGCAAACCACATTTACTAACTCGTTAGCCCGTAGGGCAAATATTAGGGATGTAACGATTAACCGCGAGCCGGTTGAAAATCGATTCAAATATGTGACGATTCAAATCGGTTGAGATGCTAAACAAATCGCGATTCATTTAGGGGCAGGATTTATATGAATGCATGTCTGAAATTAGCCCGTAGGGCAAATATTTGGGATGTAACGATTAACCGCGTCACAAATATGTGACGATTCAAATCAGTTGAGATGCTAAACAAACCGCGATTCATTTAGGGGTAGGATTTATATGAAGGGGAACTTACTGTCTTTAGAAAAGTTTAGATGTTATTTTTTCTTTTCCTCTTGCCTCTGTATAACGCATATTAAAAGTTTATAAGCGCAGCGCTGCTTTGTTTACAGCCGAAACCAGGAAACGCTTTAAGCGCCACCTGCTGGCAGAGAGTGCATCTGCGTCTCGTTCAGCT
>NW_015505538.1:939398-955276 GCF_001515645.1 Sinocyclocheilus grahami | reverse complement strand
CTGCATCATTGCTGTTCATAAGCGCAGCGCTGCTTTGTTTACAGCGGTAACCCAGGAAACGCTGCATCATTGCTGTTCATAAGCGCAGCGCTGCTTTGTTTACAGCGGTGACCAAGGAAGCGCTTTAAGCGCCACCTGCTGGCAGAGAGTGCATCTGCGTCTCGTTCAGCTCGTCGCTGTTTCATGCAGATATTTTGTATGTATAGTTTCACAAAACTGAAGTCAAACCATTCCGTTTCTGCTTCAAATTTCGAAACTATACAGTCTAATTTAGATTAAAAACTGCTCGTGTTGCACGCATGCAGCATCTGTGTTTGGATCGTGATTAAAATGCAGTGGTAGCCTCTGATATTAAATGTTAAGAGCACAAGACAAAGCCTTAGTTTGTTTATAAGATGATATTTATTTTATTTGCGCTACTTATTTATTTGATTTGGGGCTTGTTTTAAAATGTCAATGTAGTTTTGTTATTTACATTTACATTATATTGTGTTATTTAGCAGACGCTTTTATCCAAAGCGACTAACAAACGAGGACAATAGAAGCGATCAAAATCAACAAAAGAGCAGTAATATGCAAGTGCTATATTAGTATATTATTATAGTGTTATATTTAAATTTCACAAAGAAACGTGCAGCATTTTGTCCAAGCAATAATAAAAGGACACGTTTAATTTATAATTGGTCTTAAATCTAATTTTGTTTTAAAAAAAATTATAATAATCGTGAATCGAATCGTGAGTTGAGTGAATCGTTACATCCCTAGCAAATATCTCATTTTGACATGTGTACTTATTACTTAGTAACATTGACATATTTGTAGCAATAGCCAAAAATACAGTGTGTGGGTCAAAATTATAGATTTCTCTTTTATGCCAAAAATCATTAAGATATTAAGATCATGCGCCATGAAGACATTTAGTAAATCTGCTACCGTAAATATATCAAAACTTAATGTTTGATTAGTAATATGCATTGCTAAGAGCTTAATTTGAACAACTTTAAAGATGATTTTCTCAATATTTAGATTTTTTTGCTCCCTCAGATTCCAGTTTTTCTAATAGTTGTATCTCAGCCAAATATTGTCCGATCCTAACAAACCATACATCAATGGAAAGCTTATTTATTCAGCAATTTCGACACTTGTGGCTGGTTTTGTGGTCTGGGGTCACATATTAAGCGACTATACTTCATGCTGAGGCTTCCTAAAATGACTTTTAATATGTTAAATAGCATGCATGCAACACAGACATAATGAGTAACTGCTAAATCAACCTCTGATATGAGCTTCGTAAAGACAACCACTAGGCAAACATGTGAGTTTGGATATTTAATAACAGAATCTGTTCATGTTTACTGATAATTCAATAAAAGGAGTCATGCAAATCAGATGCTAACGTGCTAATCTCTCCTCTCACGCGTTTAATTCACTATTTCATTCAAAATAGCAACTAAAACCGGTTCATCTCCACTAATATATACACATAGCAGTCACCTAAATGAGCCTCAGCGTGCGCTATGTTTGTGTTTTACAACAGAATCGTATTAGCATACTAGCGGTTAGCTCCTTTGTTAGAACGACTGCTCAAAGCAAACTAACAAAGACCAAGCAAAATAAAACGAGCTCGGGCTTTTTTATCGAGCGCGAATGTGGCTAAAGATGAAATGTAAGTGAAATTAATAGTTTGATTTACCTCTGTAATTTGCAGCGCGTGATAAAAACCGAGGGAAAACAAGCGCACACGCGTCTTCTTCACCTCCCGGATCAGGAAGTGACGCACACTTCCGCCCCCTTCAGGCTGAGACGAGCAACTGCAGCGAACAAAACACACACACACACACACACACACACACACACACAAACAGATGGCTGGATACTATTGGGTTATTTCTTCTTCTTCTTCTTCTTCTTCTTC
This sequence comes from Sinocyclocheilus grahami, assembly GCF_001515645.1. NCBI lineage: Eukaryota > Metazoa > Chordata > Actinopteri > Cypriniformes > Cyprinidae > Sinocyclocheilus > Sinocyclocheilus grahami. Next base: position 953,361 of record NW_015505538.1, on the reverse strand, counting down.
TTCTTTCCAGTTTAACGGTGGTTGGCATCCAGCTTATTGGTGCATTACCGCCCCCTTTTGCTCCGGAGTGTGGATCAGATAATAGGTGATTCCCTTTTCCTACTAAAACTCACACATCACTCACATTAATATCCACACACACATCATGCATCATGCATCAAATCCTGCCTAAAACCCCTGCTTCCCTTAAAAAAGTAGGCTAATCTATATTCTACTCTGTGCATTATTTACTGTGCTTAGTATGTGATCTCCTGCGCCCCAATCTCCCTTATTCTTCATTACCTGCCTCTGTGTTTCATGTCTCTTACAAGTCATGATTACGTAATTTACTCTATAGCACGGAATGCCACGGAATTCGTATTACGAATAAATCAAAAGTAGGTCTGCCACTTAAAGGGTTAGTTCACCCAAAAATGAAAATTAGGCTGTGTTTTACTCACCCCCGAGGCATCCTAGGTGTATGTGACTTTCTTCTTCTAGTTATGTTAAAAATCGTCCTGGCTATTCCAAGCTCTGTCGTTGCAGTCAGCAGGTGTTGCATGCATCAGTCCAAAAGAAGTGAAATAAAAAGCGCCCATCCATAAAAAACAAAGTGTCTCACACGGCTCCAGCGGGTGAACAAAGGCCTCCTGTAGCGACTCGATGCGTTTTTGTAAGAAAAATATCCATATTCAAAACGTAATAATCACTTTAATGTCGCTTGCGCTCGCTGTTGTACACAGAAGCCGCTCCGGGCGGATGACGTATGAGGTCAGCGTGCAATGATAGAGCTTGGCATAGCCAGGACAATTGTTAATAGTGGTCGACCGATATATCGGCCGATAATTTGGCATTTTTCAAATATCGGCTTCTGCCGATAAGTTTTTCTTCTTGGCCGATGTGTTCGATAATTTCTCAGAATTTGATATAAATGCCTCCATTTCTCCTCTCTTTCCCAGCTCTCTTGCCACCTTTTATTGATTTTCTCCCATACTATGCATTTAACCTCTGCTTTACTTACATTAACCTGCATTTCTTTTGTTAGTGCCCTTTCTCATTACCCCTAATCCCAACATGTGCTGGGACCCACATACTGTATATCTTACCTGATATCCCTTATGAACTATTCTTGTGTTTAATTGAAACATATAGGATATCTTGCCGAGCTTTTGAATGGAATGACCTTAAACTCACTAAAACTGATAAAGAGTCAAAACCTTTCCCTGCCCTTCCCTTTCCACCCATTGCAAAGCAATTAAAATTGCTATCATCTCTACTCTATATATACCCCTAATGTATTAGATGTTCTTTTACTAATTTCTATTTCTTTTCCCGGAATTGCCTTCCCAAACCCTGTTTTTCCTGTCTCTGGTTTTTTAGCACCATCTGTATAAATTTGTATGCATTCACTATAATTACCTCCGACTCGATTTTTAAATACATTTTTCAAATGAATTTCTTCCCTTGCTTTCTTTTTCTCCTTAAGCACAAACCAGTCTACTTCAGGCCATGCGGGGCAATCTCTGGAAAAACTACCGTAGGGCTTATTATTAAGGATAGTATTGTTCAGTTTGGGTTGAGTTAGTTTAATTGCTTCATGTGTTGTATGGATTTATAAAAAAATACTTATTTGTATCTTTTATATTACGCTCGGTATAGGAAATTTGGTAGATAAAAAGTGTTCATTTGTTGGACTTACATTTCTGTAACAATAAAACAACTCAAGGTTGTTCTTAGTTATAACTGGGGTCAAGCGATTAGTCAACAGAAGAGACAGACGGCTGCACGTGAGTGTCCTGCGTAATACTTGGTTATAGATCTGCTGTTGGAATTATTACTTGCTGCTAAGAAGGAATATTTCGTTTTCTGCCTATTTCTACGTTATATGTTTGTTTGCGTTTGTATTTTTGATTGCACTTTCTGGTAATTATAATAACTGCCCTCGGCTAAGAAGGAGCGCGTGTAATTTAATTGCTCCCTTCCTGCGTTGAAGTGTATAAGTCAGGGGGCTACAAAAAAGCATAAAAATACTTTAAATGACAAGAGACAAAAGATCCTGAAGTACATTACTGATAACAAAAATGAGAAGAAATTTAATTAGGCTATTAAAAAAATTAAATGTAATATGCAAAGACTTCAGGAGATTACCTTTTACCGTAAATTACATGATTATTCTTCGTTTTTAGCTCCAAAAACCATAAATCTGAGAGAATTTGCCAGTATTTCTACAGTAAAAGTACATATAGTTACATAAATACATAAAAGTTTTATTAAATAGTGAATAAATAAAAATGTAAAAATAGTAAATAAATAAATGTGTAAAGAAATTCTAAATAAATACAGCACTATAATGAGTAGAAAAAACTTAATGAAAACGAAATATTTTCCAAATAATATTTTTGTATAACATTAACGTTAATAATAGTAATTTTTCACAGTATTAATTGAGTCATATTTTATTTATTTTAGGACGGGGTCCTAAATGTACTGGAGAAGTGCTATTATTTAATTATGTTTAAATATTATTGCTACCCAGTACAGTGTAGCTTCATATTATTACTGCACAGTGTTTTTACGTGTTTCTTTTTACTAATTGATTGCAATAGTAATATTGGCTTATTCAATTATAAATGCTTTGTTAGAAGCCTCAAGTACGTTTTAAGGATGTTATTACATTTTTCTTTAATTTCATCCGTGTATTTGCTTTCACTCTAATCTAAGATGTACTGCGATAATAAAATAATGAACAAATAAAAGCTGTGTCTCATACTTCACCATAAAGAGAAATATGACACTGTCTCTTTAAATGTTCAATCCGTCCGTTTCAAAACTACGAACAGACTTTTCAGGCGTCCGCCAATCGAATTCAAGCACTTGTCCATTGCTGGGCTCTCATTGGATAGCACAACATTCATCATCCCCAAATAGGCGGGGCTTAGTGGCCTGTACATTTTAAGCTAGGGTGGGTCTTAAAGACCATGCTCATATTTTAACTCTTCACTGTTTGTTTTTAAATAACATATGTTAAGTTTATACTCCTAAAGGTAAAAAGTCCCCAACAATATACACAAAACGCCCTCAATGAATGACTCTTGTTCTGGGCCACCAGGCGCCCACAACGAGATCCTTTGTGTCTCATCGGAAAACATTAAGTATGGCAAGCCCTAATAACATTTAATTCTTAAAATGTACTAATATCTATTTTAATGGTACTAGTATTTATTTTGTTAGCTACTTGTATCTATTCCATTGAACACTAGTACTTAATCATTATAGCTACTAGTGCTTATTTTTTAGCTACTAGTTCTTCTAAGCACTAGTATCTGATGAATACGTATTAGTACTATTTAAAAAGATACTGAATCTTCGTCTATGGTTTTTATACGATCTCGGAACAGTTTGATCAATTTGTAGACATTTTTAATGAGACATCTGTGTAATTAAAAGGATGCGTAGTAGTTAATAGTCTCTACTGGCCTGTTTAGACAAGCTCTCCATAAAACAAACAAAACAAGCCCTTGCAAATTAATTATTATTATTTTAAAGACGCATATTATACAGACACTTCATTTTAAATGGTATTTTATTATTTGATTGCATTTAATATATTATACTTTATTTTATTTTATTTATCCTTTATTTTTCCAGGAAGGTCCCATTGAGATAAACGAAATCTCTTCTTCCAGGGAGTCCTGGCCAAGATGACCGTACAAAAAATGTCACATAAAATTTCACAAACATACACCTCACAAGACAAAATGACATATTACCAAAGTAAAAACAATAATCATAAATCAGTAAATTAATTAAAACAACAACATGACTCATTTGCTGCATCAAACACTGCACTAAATTTTTTTAAATATTCAAAGAAAGAATTGTTTCTAATGGAGTTACAGTTTGAAATTCATTCCACAACCACGGAGCATAGTAAGAGAAAGCTGATTTTCCATGCTCTGAATGTATCCTGGGTATTTCTAGTTGAATCCCATTTGATGATCTGGTGATATAATTCTTTCTACGTAGGCATTAACTAGAGATGTAATTTGGAATTTGCATTGGGTTTGTAAAACCTGTTTTTATGCATGTTTTAGCCTGAGTTTTTGTTGCAGTTACAGTTTTGACCACCAGAGTGTGGTGTTTCGAGTGCTTCGAAACAGTGAATCGGTTGAATTGATTCGAAGCTTCGAAATGGTTAGTTTCTCCCATCACTAGTACCTAACGGAATAAATACTAGTAGTAGCTAAAAAATAAGGACTAGTAGCAAGAAAATACAGTATTGACCCGAATATAAGACAATGTTTTTTTCTTGGAAATGCGTCTGAAAAAACGCGGTCGTCTTATATTCAGGGTCTAGACTTTGACATGTCAATAATACACCCACAACACTAGGTGGCGCCAAATACGCATAAAACGAGTGTGCCGTGAAATACGTAATGTAATGCATGTTGTAAAGATCACGAGTAAAAGCTAAAGAGAAAGAAAAGCTTACAGCTGCATGAGTCGTGACTGTCACGTTAACCTGATGCGACCAAACTCTTTGTGATTTTAAAACGTAAGACAGAACCCAGATTTGAAGACTACAGTAAGATCGGGCCAATACGGTAGGCACTAGTACGTTTTATAGATTAAATGCTAAACCGGCTTGCCATATTTGAACCGCCCAATGGCGCCGTGCCGCACGCAGAGGGGGCGGAGTCTCGCAGATCCCGCCCACCGTCGGGTAATCGTCGGTTCGACTGAACCCAACTGCAGTGCAGAGTCGGAATGGGGGGCTTGGCCCCGGTCCAGCACGGTCCAAATTAGCTCTCCGTTGAATTACATGCAGTCAGCCAGTGGAAGCAGCTGAGATCCTGACGCCCCAGTCCCGCAGCCTTGTATGGGGGGTCCGAGCCCCGCAAGCCTGCCGCTCGGGTCCGCTTTCGTCCACGAACGCCTTTTCCAGCAGCAACTTTACAGCGAAAGGACAAGAACAAAGACTTTATGTGTAAGTAAACCTTCACACATTCGCCGAAAGTTAAAAAAAACCCCACGTTGACGTTAGTTGAGTCGACACTACTTTAACGCTAGTCTTCTGAAGATAATGCGTGAATTGTGTTTTTCGTAATTCAAAACCGCTTCCAGCACACAAACAGCCTGACAGATGGGAATACAGTCATAAAACGGGAATAGCGAAAGTGCCTCTGTAGATGTGCTGATGTATCAGCGCCTTCTTTGTTCTGTCTGCTGCTGAACAGGAAAGTCTATACTTCACCTAACGTTACTAGATTCAGAAACCTGCTGAAGACGGTAAGAGAGCAGCAGCCCACTGCAAGAACTGAATGTACTATTTTACCCAGACACAGAGTGACTATTCTCCCCAGTCTGCCACCTACACACACACATACACACACACACACTCTCTCTCTAACACACACACACACTCTCTCTCTAACACACACACACACTCTCTCTCTAACACACACACACACTCTCTCTCTAACACACACACACACTCTCTCTCTAACACACACACACACTCTCTCTCTAACACACACACACACTCTCTCTCTAACACACACACACACTCTCTCTCTAACACACACACACACTCTCTCTCTAACACACACACACACTCTCTCTCTAACACACACACACACTCTCTCTCTAACACACACACACACTCTCTCTCTAACACACACACACACTCTCTCTCTAACACACACACACACTCTCTCTCTAACACACACACACACTCTCTCTCTAACACACACACACACTCTCTCTCTAACACACACACACACTCTCTCTCTAACACACACACACACTCTCTCTCTAACACACACACACACTCTCTCTCTAACACACACACACACTCTCTCTCTAACACACACACACACTCTCTCTCTAACACACACACACACTCTCTCTCTAACACACACACACACTCTCTCTCTAACACACACACACACTCTCTCTCTAACACACACACACACTCTCTCTCTAACACACACACACACTCTCTCTCTAACACACACACACACTCTCTCTCTAACACACACACACACTCTCTCTCTAACACACACACACACTCTCTCTCTAACACACACACACACTCTCTCTCTAACACACACACACACACACACACACACACTCTCTCTCTCTCACACACACTCTCTCTCTCACACACACACACACACACAATAATCCAGCTTTAAAGCATTATCTGGGTTATTGATGTGACTGTAGGAAACTTGCATCTGAACTAAAGTGTGGGGTTTAACCTGTTTCAGTATCATCAGCATGTTGGGGGGGTTGGAAAAGCCAGATAGCATTTGCATTTGCAGCCTCTCCATGTCAGTCTGATTTCTCAGTTCATGTTAGGGCAAGGTGTCTTTTTTCCTCAATTTTTTTGTCACTCGCATTAAAGCCATTAATGACACAGTCTTGTTTAATCTGATTTTTAAATACTTTTTACTTCAAATCAGAGTTTGCAATGATGTGATTCACCTCGTAGTTGGTTGGTTTGGTTCATGGCTTGTTTACTCTTTAACAAAGACTTTTTTTTTTTAATTACCAGATGTAAAATAAATGGGAAAATAAAATCTTTTATATTAATAAAGGATCTGCATCTTGGGTGCAGGCTGCTTTACTTCAATCAGACCAATATGTTGCTTCAAACCTGTATGCTTTTTTTGTTTTTTGTTTTTTTGAGCGACATGAAGGTGAGTAAATGATGACGAGAATAATATTAATAATAATAACTGATGATATAAAAAATGTCTCTTTGTCCTGCAGGTTCTTTCTTCAAAATGACACCAACAGGAGCAATGGGGGATCCCATTAGGTAGGTTTAGTCCCGCAGTAATCGCAGTGTTCTGATGATATCCCAGCATCCCGAGCGCACGGTGACTTCCCTCTATTGTGCGTTCACTTCCTCAGAGCTCACAGCGGTGTTCCTGAACCTGGTGGCGCGGACACATACACCACACACACACCCCACACACAGACACATACACCACACACACACCACACACACAGACACATACACCACACACACACCCCACACACACACACACCACACCACACACACCCCACACACACCCCACACACACCACACTTTTGTGCAATTTAGTAGAAAGCCAGAAAAAGTATATTCTTGTAAAACATACTCAGATAATCTTTAAATTTTTTGTAATGCAGTGCATGCTCAAATATCAGTGAATCCTAAAATTGTGATTTATAGATCTGGAAAATGCACGACAATGTCTAAAATTGTATAAAAGTCATGGAAAGTGAATATGATTTCTGTTTTTGAGTTATGCACTGCTCTCAATTATTTAATCGTCTAGAAATTGTTCCATAACATGATTTTTGAAAGCTCATCAGTGACCATTTGAAAATGATTTGCACAGTTCATCCTGCGTGGTTTCAAATCTGTTCGCTTCCCCATCTGTTGGCTTTAACGATCTCTTCGCACAAAAAGGTCTTTCATTTAACGAACATGTGCACACTATGATCATATAACTCTGGTGCTTTTAGCCACATTTTGGCAGAATTAGAAGGTGTCCAGTTCTACGGAAATGGGCTGCAGGATTAAACCAGATCTACTTCAATCTGTCTCTGACTGAGAGGATACTAGAGAACACGCTCCTGTACTCTTTATTTAGAGGATGACATTTGCAAAACCACATATACAGCAGTCCCACAAATTATTCAGACACTTATGTCACTTAAAAAATGTCTACATGTCACACACACACACTTTATATATATGTATCTCTCTCTCTCTCTCTCTCTCTCTCTCTCTCTCTCTATATATATATATATATATATGCACACACTGCTGTTCAAAAATTTGGGATCAATATGATTTTTAATGAAGTTTCTTGATTTGATTAAAAATGCAGAAAATAACTGAAATATTGTGAAATATTATTGCAATTTAAAATAAGAGTATTCTATTTTAAAATACTTTAAACTGTAATTTATTTCTGTGATCAAAGCTGTATTTTCAGCATCATTCCTCCAGTCTTCAGTGTCACATGATCTTCAGAAATCAGTATAATATGCTGATTTATTATCAATGCTGGAAACCGTTTTTGCTGCTTAATATTTCTTTGGAACCTGCGATTATTTGATGAATAAAAAGTAAAAAGAAGAACAGACCCTTTTTGTCTAAATGGTTCCATAAAGAACCTTTAACACCTGAAGAACCTTTCTGTTTCACAAAAGGTTCTTTGTGGTGAAAGAAGGTTCTTCAGATTATAAAAAGGTAAGAAAGAGATGGTTCTTTAAAGAACCTTTGACTGAATGCTTCTTTGTGGAACCAAAAATGGTTCTTCTATGGCATCGCTTGAAGAACCTTTTGAAGCACCTTTATTTTTAAGAGTGTACCATTCAAAAGTTTGGGGTCAGTATTTATAAACTCAAAAAAGATCAGAATTGTGTGATAAAAAGTCTCAATTTATTTATTTTTTTACTCCATTGCAGAAGCAGGCTTCCATAATGATCGCACAGCTCTATCCACCTCATTTTTAACGTAAGAGCGGCGTTGCCGTTTGATACTTGAATGTGCGAGGCTTCCGGCGTCCTTCAACTCGACTTGCATTAAACAACAAAATATGAGGAAAACAGCAGATTTTAAGTTTAATGAAATGCATACATTTTAAGTGTCCAAATAATATTTGGTGCAGTTATTGTTAGGGTTCATGCAATCGTTTTATCGTCCTCTAGGCTGCAGAAACTTGCACAGGATTTCACTACAATGGCACTGAAGTTTCTCTTTGTGTTCTGCAGCAATATGCTACTCAATGAATTCGTTTGGGAATGCAAACAAGATTATCTGAGCGTAGTGCTCTGTAAAACTTCCTGTTTCCTGAGCGCTGCAGGACAACAGCCTTGTGCAATAGGCTTCATGTAAACAGGGTACCGGCCTTCCCTGCAAACAGCACTGTTATCCAATTATTACAGACGACTGTCATTGCTCTTCTGGACAGCTGCAGCTCTGGTTTTCTGTTTGGCTGTAATCATAAAACATCCAGGATAATGTACAGTCACCCCAAAATATCATCGCATCATGTTGTAGATGATAAACCAGGTGAAGACATTAAGAAACCACCATCAAGCCCTGGCCAACACCAACAAAAACCCAAACGAAATGTGTGCTTATGATTTTGTTCTTTAAAACATATGCTGTCAGGTTTGATATTTTGCATCTATCTAACAAAATGAAATACTTTTGGGTGACTATGCATGTGGGAAAAAAATGGAAAGTTTCTGTTAGCCATTATCATGAACTGAAACCCTGAAAAAGAATGGCTTTGCCTTCTATGAAATGAGCAGGGTCTGTTGTAGAAACAGTCACAAACATGAAGTGATTGTATATTGGCTTTCTTTGTTTCTTTGTCCTAAAATCCCTCAAAAGAGGTTAGTGAGTGCATCTGGCACGCTGTTCTGGCCGCTTGCCACAACTCACACAAATCTGTTGCAGCTGAGCTGCAAATTCAGATGGAGTCGCCCAGCGAGACCATGAAGCTCAGTGGAAGGTGAAGGAATGGAAGTGAATCACACCTGACACAACAGCACTTATAAAGACACGCCTTCACCTATAGCTTGGAGAAACATCACACATGTTCACTTTACCAGACCAAACATGCATTTGAAGAGCCTCAAACTGCTCTTTGTACAGCCTGTCTCGATGCTTGAAACATCAAACATTATGAACATCTGTGATGATAAAGCTTTAGATTACATGGTGTTTGCCAAGTCAAGCATTAGTATTACCTTTGAGCATCTTAAAATCTACTGTTTTAAATTATTCTAAAACTATAAAACTTAGCAGAGCCTGTCTGACACTGCTGTACTCTGCAGAGGTGAACTGTGGCGAGGGGGTGCTTTAGAGCGACAGCTGCCCCTGATATTCCCTGATATTATTACATTTTATTGAATGTCTGACGGTGTTGACAAAAAGTGGGGACGCAACTTTAAAATCTTATGAAACATGCATGTGTCATTAAAAAACATCCTTGCTTTGATAGGAGATATTATTAAGTGTTGCTTTTGATAAAACAAGCTATTTTTCATCATTAAAAAAACATTGTTATCCATTTTATTGCATATGAATGCTTGAACCCTTCTCTGTGGACACTGTTTTAGATGTAGTGAGAGGACAATAAGAAACATAGATTTGGTATAATAATGAGAAAATTAAATTGAAGGTGATAATTGTGTTAAATACATTCTATTGTTAATCCCTCATGACATTTAAATTTTAAAATATTGTTATTTTTTAAAGCTAATAGCAGTTACCCTTGCTGGACCTGTTTTGTCCCACGTCTCAAGAATGACTGCTTAGTGATTTGAACCTTAACCCTCAAGTTACGGCCATATTTACCATTGCTCTGCAAAATTTTGTGGGCGAAATCCAGTCATTCCTATAGACCTTGTGCACCAGAGAGACATATTTTGCTTTCCATATATTTCATTCCAAGAAAATACACTCACATCAGGGTTATTATAGTTGACTAAAACTAAAACCACAGAAATGTTAAAAGTTACTTGAAATAAATGTTAGCTGAAAATTAAAAACAAAAAAACGTATTTTATTTTAATTTAGTTTAACAAAAACTATAATAGTATTTTGATGCCAAGACAACGCTGAATATGTCACATTTGAAGAAAAACTATTGTCTATCACGTGTGAATATATAAATGTATATTTTTGGTATTAAGGTTGAAACTAAATATATTTTAAATTTCAAAAATATATTATATTCACATATAAAATACATTTTTGCCAAAATATTTCTTTCTTTCATTCCTTATATGGAATTTGGTCACACAAATACGCCAAGCCGACCAACAGACAGACATCTTGGTTTGAAAGTCACTTCACTTCAGTGTGAGCAGACTGCGAAATTTAGCTAAAATGAGACAGAATATAGTAGATTTTATGGACTTTTTTGACACGTACAATTAAACAAATACTTAGCAACCACCCAGAACACTCCAGCAACTGCCTGACAACATAAATAACCCCTTAGCATTGAGGCCAGTGTTGCCAAGTCTGCTGTTTTCCCACGAAATTGGGCTACTTTAACACTGTTGCCACGTGTTGAAGCGACCCCAATAACGTGATATTTAGCACCTGGGGCCAGGTGCATAAACATAGTCACCACGTTAAAACTGTGTCTTAAGCATCAATGAATGCGGGTGAGGAATCCCCAAATGTGATTAAACATGGATCGGATCAGCCAGCAGCTAACATCGCTACTAACAGGCGCTCGAGGTCGAGCAGACAGCGGCGTTCAGCTCAGAGCGCAGCCGAGCCCAGGACTCTGATAGTGGGCGACTCCATTATCAGAAACATCAGTAGCAGAAATTCAACAGCATGCTGCTTTCCTCAAGCAACAGTTTCTGATTTAAACAAGGAACTTTGGAAAATTCTGATGAAGCACAAGACTGCAAATCGAATCATCATCCATGTGGGGAAGAATGATATTCGGAAAGAGCAGTCAGAACTCCTTAAGAAGGACTTCAGTGAACTCTTTGAAACACTTCGAAGACTTAAAGTTCAGTCGTTCATCAGTGGACCACTCCCAGCAAGGGGAACTAATATGTTTTCACGTTTGCTTGGGCTGAACACATGGCTACAAAGAATCTGCAGCTCAAAAGGAGTCAATTTCATCGACAACTTCAATCTTTTTTGGGGCCATAGACAGCTGTTTAAACTGGATGGCCTCCACCTAAACAAACTTGGTGCAAGAGTGCTAAAAGACAACATCTTTTGCTTCCTCCGTCATCCTTCAGTAGTGTGTGCCAAACTACTCAACCTCAATGGCACACACACACCTGGACAGAGTATGAGTGACCACAGGACTTCATATCAGCTTCCGAGTCATCATGTGGTTGACACACCCCACAAGGACACTGATAACACCACGCGAACCCTGCCAAAAACGTTGGTTTTTACCCCCCGAACGCGATTGGGCTAGTTTTGAGTAGCAATTGGGAGGGGTTTTCTTGTGAAAACCTGGCAACCCTGGTTAGAACTGTTATTTGAAAATGTTAAAATTTTCTGTAAGTAATAAGTTGCTTAACCTTAATTTAAACAGGCTAACAAGTCACAGAGCTTCAAGCACCTTATCGCTTTTAGAACATTTTTACCGCGCAATCAAAAAAATGTAATCTTATTTTATTGATCAAATTCATGAAGTCTGGTTCTTTCACTAAAAGATCTAATAGTGAGATCTGCTCCAGTCAGCTGATTGTTTGTAAATGCATTTTTTTTTTTACTTATACTGACTTCAGAATACAAATAACCAAGCTTTATTTTTTGTTTGCCTCCCTCTGCTGGCTGCAGTGTGTCATTTCATACTATAACATGCTAAGACATACACAAAGCAAAATAATTTAAACCAGACCACTTTGCTTTTGCAAAGACACAAGACAGGTACATTAACCCCGGTATGAATGTACAGTAATGTATTTATTGACAAGTTGTTACAACTAAAAAATGTGAGCTTCCAGCGATTTTTAAACAGAAATAAGAGTCTACATTATTGTGCAAAAACAAAAATAACAAATACAGCAGCTTTTCCTACAGCAAAGCCGATTCTAAAATCTGAGGACACAATGAACAACAACAACAACAATAATAATACGAAGCACTGTTTACAATCATTCCCACGTGCTGCTCGAGCTCACAGAAGTTTAATACTGTACGAAAATGTGTTCAAGAGATGTTTGTAATTTCAGACATAACACCACCGACGGACAGTCCAGCATCCTTCATTTGATTGTCAGTAGGTTTGCAGTGCGCTTTTGTAATACACAAAACCTCTATGAAGGGACACATGCATCCTAGACTGCTGAAGAAATACATTTTTCTCTGATTTATGGCATGGACTCTTGATGAAATGCATTTTTTATTGAGGATGTCCGTGTATCTGGATCCCTTCAGTGTTTCCATCTCCACCAGAGCTTGACTTTTCATTTCACCGGCAACCCTGCTGTTCGTCCTTGACACGTCGACTGTGAAAGCGGTCACGTCTCTGTTTTCTCTCGAGATGTGTGTACAGTCTTCACCACCTTGGCGGAGCTTTTTGCGTCCTGCTCGGAGCTCTCTGAGAGAGTGTCTTTGGAGCCTTTCTTCTTCTGAAAGGAACAAAAATAGGCACACACATTACAGTGTGCAAACACCAGATGTTGATTAAATAACTAAACTGTCAAAATATCCAAGTTAATCAAAGTATCATAACTGGAGGGAAAATGACAAACCGAGTCTTGCTTAAACCAACTGAAATCAGATGAATATCTGACTCTAAAGGTTAATATTTTACTAAGCAATGAAACTGTGCACTAGTTACTGGAATATTTCATTTAATTTGCTGAACATTTAGTCATCCTCAGGCCATCCAAGATCAGGATGAGTGTTTCTTCATCAGATTTGGAGAAATGTAGCATTGCATCAGTGTCTCAGCAATGGATGCTCTGCAGTGAATGGGTGCCGTCAGAACGAGAGTCCAAACAGCTGAAATAAACATCACAATAATCCACAGCACTCCAGTCCATCAGTTAACATCTGGAGAAGACAAAAGCTGAAACATATCCAGCATTAAGATGTTTTTAACTAAATTATGAGTCCATAATTCATAATAACGCTTCCTCCAGTGAAAAAGTCAAAATCCTGCCACATATTTGTTTAGAGCTGTTTAAACGGTGCTTGATCTGTGCAGATTTCTCTCCTGATTCACACCAGAACACTGACTCACTGGAGGAAGAGTTAGTATCCAGAAGCAACGGCTTGAAGTTAAAAACATCTTAATACTGGATTTGTTTAATCTTTTGTCTTCAGATGTTAACTGATGGACTGGAGTGCTGTGGATTATTGTGATGTTTTTAATCAGCTCTCATTCTGACGGCACCCATTCACTGCAGAGCATCCATTGCTGAGACACTGATGCAATGCTACATTTCTCCAAATCTGACGAAGAAACAAACT
>NW_015505538.1:929437-936673 GCF_001515645.1 Sinocyclocheilus grahami | reverse complement strand
CATATCCAGCATTAAGATGTTTTTAACTAAATTATGAGTCCATAATTCATAATAACGCTTCCTCCAGTGAAAAAGTCAAAATCCTGCCACATATTTGTTTAGAGCTGTTTAAACGGTGCTTGATCTGTGCAGATTTCTCTCCTGATTCACACCAGAACACTGACTCACTGGAGGAAGAGTTAGTATCCAGAAGCAACGGCTTGAAGTTAAAAACATCTTAATACTGGATTTGTTTAATCTTTTGTCTTCAGATGTTAACTGATGGACTGGAGTGCTGTGGATTATTGTGATGTTTTTAATCAGCTCTCATTCTGACGGCACCCATTCACTGCAGAGCATCCATTGCTGAGACACTGATGCAATGCTACATTTCTCCAAATCTGACGAAGAAACAAACTTGGACGGCTTGAGAGTGAGTAAATCTTCAGCTCATTTTCATTTTTGGCTGAACTACTCCATTAAATAATTAAGCAAGCAAGTAATGAAGAAGGTGTGTGTCTGACCTGTGCAGGGGTCGAGCTGGAACCGGGCACATCTGCGGTGCGTGTAACCGGGAGAGGAGGCACCAGATCGGTCCGAGCGCTACAGACGTGAATGGAAAGACGATAGAAATTAATCTGATCTGAGATCAGCGAGTGTGATACGAAAAATCCTCTTGACCGCTCAGTATGGACTTACTTGACCTCGGAGAGCACAGACCTCTCGCCATCCGAACAGTGGGAGCGTCGATACTGCCGGAAGCTCCTGGGAGAATGTGAATGGCGGATCTTGATCGGGTCACCTTGTGTTCTGAAACCAGATACAGTTTGCACTTCAGTGCCACATGGGTTTAGGTCCTTAAAAGCTTATTTTCTGTGTTACTTCAAGCTCAGCGTTCAGCAGACTAATATCCCAAAACATCAGATTTACATACAGCTCATCAGGAACGGTTTTAGAGATATAACGCATGTTTTCTATGGACACTAATTGTCAACATACTGCACTGGGAGTTTTAACATGCTGACAGAGACACGTATGTACATTTGGGGATTTAATTTTTTTATGGGATCCCAATGTTTCCTCTATTTGTAGAAATATTGACTGTCCTGTTTTATAGGACAGGTTGATTTGACTCACTCCACTTTCTTGTACGGAATCTCCTTTAGTTGCTCCTCAGAGAGACCTGAAGGATCGATCAGCTCCTTTCTGCACACAAACACAACATGATCAACACCGTCTGTCTTCTGTTTTTCAGAGATAGCGTCTCTGAGAGTTTCATTAAACTCACTGGATGTGCTTCCAGAGCTGCTCTTTAGCTTGGATGTCAGGACTTCGTCTATGACAGACAAGATGAAACAAAGTTCAAAGAGGGTCGGGTCATACATGTTTTTTAACCCTATAAAGCAAAATATATATTTAAATATGTTCAAGTATTTTGTCTAAAAGGTTCAGTGAACTGTTCAATTTAAAAATCGGAAATTTTCTGACTATGATTTCATATGTCAGGCTTTACAGGGTTAATAGTTTCAGGTGCTTACGATCGTGAGCGGTGTCGCGAGCGCCGATGGTTGGGATCGTTGGGAGTTTTTTCTTTCTGTCTGCGCAGGACAACCTCCCACTGCGGACCAGAATCAACCATCTCATTCTCCTGACGGGACCTGCAGGTTGTAGGGAGTTGTAGAAGTGAATGCATGTATATCATGATACGAATTCCTGCTTTTCTCAAAGATTTTCCCAATGCTCCGAAATAATTGTTTTTCCCCAAAATAATAGTTTTTAAGACCATTAACACCTTAATTTATAATGTCCATATATTTCAGGAGCCCTGTGCTCTTTTATTGTCCTGACAGCTCAATAACCCACCGGTTTCTTTTTTTACGATGTTCCCTGTTGGAATTCTCGGATTCGCTGCCGCTGCTGGTGTTTCCACGGGAACGTGACCTAAAGGGGCCAATCAGAGGGGTCACAGGTCACAGGACAGAATGAAAGAGGGACACACATTCCTGAACAGTTCTAGAAAGTTTATCAAGATCAGTTTTGCAAAAACAATATAAAAAATATTGTTAATAAAATTCACAAGGATGCAATTTTTCTTAATTAGATGTTATCAAAAATAGAGCAAGAACACCTTCCATCAAAAAAAAAAAAAAAAAAAAAAAAAAAAACTATAATAAAGTTTTTTGAAGCAAAAAACCTAAATCTACATTTTGAACATGCCCCAACTACAAGCATGTTCATTTATTTAACATTTTAACTAGTTTAATTGTGCTTTCAGTTCCCAATAACAGTGATGCACACTCTTATTAATACTCACCAAAAAATGAACATTTGCTGAAAATTTTGTCATCCTCAGGCCACAAAAGCTGCGTGTTTGTGAGAAACAAATACATCATTAAAGACATTTGCAACATAACGCTTCCTCCAGAGAAAAAGTGTTCTGGTCTGAATCAGGAGAGAAATCTGCACAGATCAAGCACCGCTTACAGTCCAAAACAGCTCTATATGTGGCTGGATTTTGATGTGAGAGACAACAGGAGATGCACTTTTTCACTGGAGGAAGCGTTATGTTGCAAATGTCTTTAATGATGTATTTGTTTCTCACAAACACGCAGCTTTTGTCTTCTTCAGATGTTAACTGATGGACTGGAGTGCTGTGGATTACTTGTGGATTATTGTGATGTTTTTATCAGCTCTCATTCTGACGGCACCCATTCACTGCAGAGCATCCACTGCTGAGTCACTGACGCAATGCTACATTTCTCCAAACCTGATGAAGAAATGGATGGCCTAAGGATGAGTAAATCTTCAGCAAATGTTCATTTTTGGGTGAACTAGTGCTTTAACAAACTCCATTCTGCAGATTTTGTCTCAAAAAAATGTAAAAAATGTGTCTGGTTCTATTTAAAACCAGCGAGCGACAAACTCAAAGAAACTGTTTTGCCTTGAAAAGCATAAATAAAAATAAAAAAAACAAAGAGCTGCGCGACACCAAACAGTGATTGTTTCCTTTCTGTTAAATTATATTAGTTGTGAAGCTGTTGAAATCTAAAGGAGTGAACGAATAAAAGCGAACCTCCTCCTGTACTGTTTGTTGGCCTGCGGGTCGTCAGTGGTTTGACCTCTCCTGTCGAGACAAAACACAATGAAGGACGTTTAAAGAGAAACACTGACTGTTTCATCATCACAAATGCCTGCACTGCTTTGAGGATTTATCAGTATTTATTTATTCCTGCGGCGGGACTCAGGTCTTATTGATGCCCAGAAGAAAAAACTCAGAACTAGAGTAACTTTCAGCTCCTTTACTGCCAGACAATGAGACTAGAAAAGCCTAGAAATATGAAACCATGTTTATATGATATCTTTTATAAATAGATATTCAATTTACTGTTATCAGTTTTTAAAAGGACTAAAGAAAATCAAGAAATTTTCATTCAGATGCAAGCAGTGTTTTTTGAATTAGCTTTTATTTTTATATTTTAATTTTAGTTGAATTTTTTTCTATGTATTTGCTATGTATGTTTTCTGTTTAAACATTTCTATTTAGGTTTAATTTATTTTTATTTCTAGTTTTTTTGTGCCGCAACTAAATCAAGAATTAGAAATGTTGCCTTGGCAAGTAACTTTTTCATCCAGTATTTATATTTGATTTTATTTAAAGCTGCAGTCCGTACGTTTTGCCTCTTTGTCGCCATCTCTGTTTGAAAACCTGGAATTGCAGCTGTGTGTGGAATTATCTAGCTTACGTGGGTTGTGCTCCGGCGCGGATGAATCTAATGTTCTGAAGAGTATGTGTGGCAGTCAGTCACCGCACCGGTGTGGATATTTACTGTACTTCGCAATCACAGATTCTAGCCTACGTCTTGGAATATGACCCAAATAAGAATTTTCACCGTATACTGCCATCTGAACAAGTAAGTAACAAGTCTGCCAAGTTTGTTCTGACCAACTGAGGAAAAATAAATCTCGCTACCAATGGTGATTAAATCTAAAGATCGGTTAGCTCATATCACATCAAACCGTGCAAATTATTATTATTGTTATACTTTATTCTCAAATGATTAATGTTAACAACATCAGCATTGGTGACTATGAGTATAGTGTGTATTAGCGTGTAGATTTCAATCTAATCTAATTGTCATACACTTCGAATTTCATATCAAGAAATTCTTTTAACCCAAAAAGCTAATTATGCTCCCTTCGAACTGGATTCCTTTAAAATACAAATCTTTGCAATCCAAGGCTAGCTGTAATCAGAAGCACATTTATAACTGGAATATAATTTAATTTCATTCACATGTGTTTCATAAACACATAATCCTTTCTGGATTACAATCCGCCATCAAAATGATGCATTTAATTATTCTGGCTGCTGTGAGAAAAGGCTATAAACGATCGGCCAGCTGCAGGATCCTCACATGCGATAGCCTAGTAGCCGGGACAGCTTCTTTATGTTTACAGACGTGACGTAATGACGAAAACCTACCCGTACTACTCAAACTAGAAAACATTATTATAAGATAACCGGTGTGAATCGGCGATAGTTTCGAACACTGGCTGGTTATGTACTTGGATTATTTTTAACCCCCAAAAAAGTTACGGACTGCAGCTTTAATTCAATTAAACAAAAATACGTTTTAATTTCTTTTTTAGTTATTTTATTTCCAGTTAGCAATTTTAGTGTTTCAAACTGAACTAAACGAAAATTTGAAATATTGCCTGGGCAACTAATTTAAGTTTTTCATCTAGTATTCATATTTTATTTCAATTAAGCTTTAGTTCATTTAACAAAAAACTAGTTTGTATCATTTTTATTTATTTTATTTCCAGCTAGCAATTTTAGTGCTTCAGATTAAACTAAATGAAAATTAGAAATATTACATTGGCAAGAAATGTACATTTCTAAAATTAAGTTTTTCATCTAATATTTATATTTAATTTTAATCATACTTTTTACTGAAAATAAATTTACTTCATTTCATTCAAATTTTATTTATTTAATTCAATTAACAAAAATGTTTTAATACACTTTTGTAGTAAGAAGCCAAATACAAAGAGTTGCATCCAGGGTTATTACACTCTAAAAATGCTGGGTTAAACACAACCCAGCGCTGGGTAAAATCTGGACCAACCTAGCAATTGGGTTGTTTTGACCCAGCGGTTGGGTTACTGCACAGAAGGTTGGGTTAAACATTCAACTGTTAGTTGAAAACAACCCAATTGCTAGGTTGGTCCAGATTTTACCCAGCGCTGGGTTGTGTTTAACCCAGCATTTTTAGAGTGTAATAACCCTGGATGCAACTCTTTGTGTTTGGCTTCTTACTACAAAATACATTTGTTCCAGTTTATTCCCACTAGAGGGAGCAAATGCATCTGGATTGAGATTCAGCGCTGATGTTCAAACGACTCTCGTGCGCTTCTTCAAATGCATTAAAGGTTCAATATAGTCAAAACTGAAATCTCCTGGCTTTTTTCATGATAACTGAGGTCTAGGTGCTATGTAACTACCATATAAGTTTCAAAACAGTCAGTCCACAGTAAAATGCACACAGCCTGCTTAAAGTAGCTGTGATTTTTCACGAACCGTTGTGACTTCCGTAAAAAGTTGACGTCAGAGCTACACAGTCACCGCCTTCAGTCACCCCCCCGAGCACCGCCCACCGTCCCACCCTCCTTTAGCCACACCCCCAGACAACATTGCGGAAACATGTTGAGAAGGTTAACTTTAACCACGAAACCAGATCGGCCGACCTGTAACGTTACACTCTCACTCAAAGGATGGACGATCTGACAGGATTGTTACTATGAGGTGGATCACTTCTATAACGTGTGTAGTAAAGACAAACTCACCGTCTATCTAGTCATGATGAAGATGTTTATACATTTCAATTTCAGCAGGCAACTATTTTTACAGCTACATTATTGTTCCAGCCACAATTAATCACAACAATGTATATACAATTACAAATGATTATATATATAAATCGTCAGTTTGTTGTTTGACACACATGCACACAGTGTTATTTCATGCAAGAAACATAGACATATGGCAAGAAATCTGTAGACGCGCCCATAACAACAAAAGACAATACTTTATTGAACCTTTTCTGATAAGAAGTGTGCGCTGCAAACGAGAGCATTTTTGACGATCGTTTCTGTCCAGTCCGCTCGTTTTATCGCGTTTAACCACAGCTGTCGTCGGTTTTTTGTCTGGCAGTGGCAGCAGATATGCGCTAAAATTTCTAATTTGAGGCTGTATTACGTCGATTCTGGCACCCAACATCACAACAAGATGATATTTTAAGCTCCTCATGTAGCTGAATCTGCGCTGGTTTGAATGGGCTGCCTCCAGTTTCCCCTTTGTTTTGCTGCCTCCAGCTAGCGCTGTGACGTCGCTGACCCTAGTTACCTGTGGTTGGCCTGGCCGTGCGTCACTCAGAAAACAACAGGCCACTCAGAAGAGAGGCTCATGAATATCAATTAGACAGGCCAAAATCGACCTGTTCTCAGCAGAGCTCCTGAGAGAGGAGCTGTAAAAATATATTGAGATGGTTTTTGGTACTTATACCGCAAATATATATTCTTAAGGACATCAAAACCTAAAATAAAACTCCAGAAAGGTGTAAAATATGGTACCTTTAAATAGAAGTGTAGTTTCAGTTGCTTCTTTTTAATAATCTGAACATCTTAGTCACTTTGCATCTCTGATTATAGTCAAAGTTGACCTGGGGTCCATATGTCTGGTTCCATATGTGGAGAGTGGCTACCTCATCCATCTCAGGTAATGAAACTCTTTCCAGCCTGTGACATTTAATCATACAAAAACAGTCCATAATGTACATTTCAACCCAAATATTTCAGTTTGTGACTATCTTGGAGAGAAAGTGGCCTCACTGCTGGGAATCACGACGCCAAAATATCAGTATGCAATTGATGAGTACTACAGGATGAAGAAAGAGGTATGTACACCGCTACAGCCTTCATTTATTAGCTGATATTCTCAAAAGCAGCATGTACAATTACTTAAGGACATACAAAGTCTTTTGAGAGATTTTGAACAGTATTCACATTGTGAGACCCTAATAATGTGTCATCCACAGGAGGAGGAAGAAGAGGAGGAGAACCGTCTCTCTGAGGAGGCAGAACATCGTTTTGAGGAGCAGCACAATCAGGAGGGCCAGCAGCCAAAGATCGAGCAACCAGAAGGAACTGCTTCTTTTGT
Source organism: Sinocyclocheilus grahami (assembly GCF_001515645.1). Lineage (NCBI taxonomy): Eukaryota > Metazoa > Chordata > Actinopteri > Cypriniformes > Cyprinidae > Sinocyclocheilus > Sinocyclocheilus grahami. The sequence continues at coordinate 929,475 of NW_015505538.1, read as the reverse complement.
GAATGTGACCTTTGAACTGGAGCAGGAATCACATGCTA
>NW_015505538.1:927930-929291 GCF_001515645.1 Sinocyclocheilus grahami | reverse complement strand
TCTGCTCGTTTTATCACGTTTAACCACAGCTGTCGTCGGTTTTTTGTCTGGCAGTGGCAGCAGATATGCGCTAAAATTTCTAATTTGAGGCTGTATTACGTCGATTCTGGCACCCAACATCACAACAAGATGATATTTTAAGCTCCTCATGTAGCTGAATCTGCGCTGGTTTGAATGGGCTGCCTCCAGTTTCCCCTTTGTTTTGCTGCCTCCAGCTAGCGCTGTGACGTCGCTGACCCTAGTTACCTGTGGTTGGCCTGGCCGTGCGTCACTCAGAAAACAACAGGCCAATCAGAAGAGAGGCTCATGAATATTAATTAGACAGACCAAAATCCACCTGTTCTCAGCAGAGCTCCTGAGAGAGGAGCTGTAAAAAATATATTGAGATGGTTTTTGGTACTTATACCGCAAATATATATTCTTAAGGACATCAAGACTTAAAATAAAACTCCAGAAAGGTGTAAAATATGTGACCTTTAACACTCAAGGTCATAAATGAGTCTGAATGCAGAAGCGAGATGCATGTGCACACCTGCGGCGGGCCGAGTGAGACGTCTCGTTCGCGCTGCCTCCTGAGGGTGAACGTCTGTGAGCTTTGGGGGATTTGTTCCGCTCGCAGGAGTTGTACAGACCGCTGAGGAAAAACAAAGACGGGACGGCTTAGAGAGGACAAGAATGCACAAATAAAACAGACGCAAAAACTACAATGGCATTAGTATGGAATACCATAATAACATACCGTAGTCCATGAATATAAATCAGTGCTGTTATTGTTAAGTTAAACTATTAAAAATCATTTTCGGTAACTGAAATAATTACATAACATAAAATAGAAATACTAGATGAATAACTTAAAAAGCTTAAAGAAAAAATGTTAACTTGGCAACTACATGAAATAAAATAAAAGTTGAATAAAATAAGCTTAAGCTGGAGTACTAAAAATTAAAGCTATATAGAAATAGAAAAAAATGAGCACAAAATTACTAAAACAATCTTATATTAAAATGAAGACTGAACATATAAAATAAAAGCCAATTCAAAATATAAATAAATTCAACTAAATGGAAAAAAAAGTTTAAGGTAAGTTTTACAATTTCAGCCGTATAGAAATATATATATATATAAAATAACACAATTATTTAAACTTAAATTAAAATGAACACTGAAAAAGAAAAAGCTAAAATATAAATAAATACAACTAAATGAAATAAAATAAATTTAAGCCATACAGAAATATAAAATAAAAACAGCTTATAAAAATGTATTTATTAATATTCAAAATATTAATAAATACAGCTAAATTAAGATATGTTTAAGGTGAGGTACCGAAATTAAAGGTATATATATATATAAAAATAAAT
>NW_015505538.1:894791-927362 GCF_001515645.1 Sinocyclocheilus grahami | reverse complement strand
ACACACACACACACACACACACACACACACACACACACACACACACACACACACACACACACACACACACACACACACACACACACACACACACACACACACACACACACACACTCACACACACACACACACACACACACACACACACACACACAAACACACACACACACATTCCTGCCTCAGCCCAACAACAACAGCGTTTATCTCAATCGCATGCCCGCAGAGCGCTGAAGTGAACACGCTTTCACAAAGAACAGACTGATCGCACACCTGAGCCTCATGTCATGTGACACTCTGGGCTTCTTAAACGCTTCTTTGTAAGAAATGTTGAAAAAGTGAAACAGCTGTCAGTGTAATTAACGTTCAACACCACGACTGTATCAGACATGAAAATAAAGATAGTGTTTGTATGGTTGCTAGATAGCTGTTAGGGTGTTCTGCGTGGTTGCTAGGTAGTTGCTAGGATGTTTCCTGTAGTTGCTAGGGTGTTTTATATGGTTTCAAGGACGATTCTAGGGTCTTCTGTGTGGCTGTTAGGTATTTTGTAGGGCATTTTGTGTGGTTGCTAGGTAGTTGCTAGGATGTTTCCTGTAGTTGCTAGGGTGTTTTATATGGTTTCAAGGACGATTCTAGGGTCTTCTGTGTGGCTGTTAGGTATTTTGTAGGGCATTTTGTGTGGTTGCTAGGTAGTTGCTAGGATGTTCTATATGGTGGCTAGGTAGTTGCTAGGATGTTTCCTGTAGTTGCTAGGGTGTTCTATAGGGCTGTTAGGTAGTTGCTATGATGTTTTGTGTGTTTGCTAGATAGTTGCTAGGATGTTTCCTGTGGTTGCTAGGGTGTTTTATATGGTTTCAAGGACGATTCTAGGGTCTTCTGTGTGGCTGTTAGGTATTTTGTAGGGCATTTTGTGTGGTTGCTAGGTAGTTGCTAGGATGTTCTATATGGTGGCTAGGTAGTTGCTAGGATGTTTCCTGTGGTTGCTAGGTAGTTGCTAAGGTGTTTTATATGGGTTCAAGGACGATTCTAGGGTCTTTTGTGTGGTCAAGTATTTTGTAAGCTGTTTTGTGTGGTTGCAAGGTAGTTGCTAGGGTGTTCTATAGGGCTGTTAGGTAGTTGCTATGATGTTTTGTGTGGTTGCTAGATAGTTGCTAGGATGTTTCCTGTGGTTGCTAGGGTGTTTTATATGGTTTCAAGGACGATTCTAGGGTCTTCTGTGTGGCTGTTAGGTATTTTGTAGGGTGTTTTGTGTGGTTGCTAGGTAGTTGCTAGGATGTTCTGTATGGTGGCTAGGTAGTTGCTAGGATGTTTCCTGTGGTTGCTAGGTAGTTGCTAAGGTGTTTTATATGGGTTCAAGGACGATTCTAGGGTCTTTTGTGTGGTCAAGTATTTTGTAAGCTGTTTTGTGTGGTTGCAAGGTAGTTGCTAGGGTGTTCTATAGGGCTGTTAGGTAGTTGCTATGATGTTTTGTGTGGTTGCTAGATAGTTGCTAGGATGTTTCCTGTGGTTGCTAGGGTGTTTTATATGGTTTCAAGGACGATTCTAGGGTCTTCTGTGTGGCTGTTAGGTATTTTGTAGGGTGTTTTGTGTGGTTGCTAGGTAGTTGCTAGGATGTTCTGTATGGTGGCTAGGTAGTTGCTAGGATGTTTCCTGTGGTTGCTAGGTAGTTGCTAAGGTGTTTTATATGGGTTCAAGGACGATTCTAGGGTCTTTTGTGTGGTCAAGTATTTTGTAAGCTGTTTTGTGTGGTTGCAAGGTAGTTGCTAGGGTGTTCTATAGGGCTGTTAGGTAGTTGCTATGATGTTTTGTGTGGTTGCTAGATAGTTGCTAGGATGTTTCCTGTGGTTGCTAGGGTGTTTTATATGGTTTCAAGGACGATTCTAGGGTCTTCTGTGTGGCTGTTAGGTATTTTGTAGGGTGTTTTGTGTGGTTGCTAGGTAGTTGCTAGGATGTTCTGTATGGTGGCTAGGTAGTTGCTAGGATGTTTCCTGTGGTTGCTAGGTAGTTGCTAAGGTGTTTTATATGGGTTCAAGGACGATTCTAGGGTCTTTTGTGTGGTCAAGTATTTTGTAAGCTGTTTTGTGTGGTTGCAAGGTAGTTGCTAGGGTGTTCTATAGGGCTGTTAGGTAGTTGCTATGATGTTTTGTGTGGTTGCTAGATAGTTGCTAGGATGTTTCCTGTGGTTGCTAGGGTGTTTTATATGGTTTCAAGGACGATTCTAGGGTCTTCTGTGTGGCTGTTAGGTATTTTGTAGGGTGTTTTGTGTGGTTGCTAGGTAGTTGCTAGGATGTTCTGTATGGTGGCTAGGTAGTTGCTAGGATGTTTCCTGTGGTTGCTAGGTAGTTGCTAAGGTGTTTTATATGGGTTCAAGGACGATTCTAGGGTCTTTTGTGTGGTCAAGTATTTTGTAAGCTGTTTTGTGTGGTTGCAAGGTAGTTGCTAGGGTGTTCTATAGGGCTGTTAGGTAGTTGCTATGATGTTTTGTGTGGTTGCTAGGTAGTTGCTAGGATGTTCTGTATGGTTCCTTGGGTGTTCTGTATGGTAGCTAGGTAGTTGCTAGGGTGTTCTATAGGGCTGTTAGGTAGTTGCTATGATGTTTTGTGTGGTTGCTAGGTAGTTGCTAGGATGTTTCCTGTAGTTGCTAGGGTGTTTTATATGGTTTCAAGGACAATTATTTACAGTTGCTAGGGTGTTTTGTTGTTTGGTTGCTAGGTAGTTGCTAATGTATGCTGTTTGGTTGCTAGGTAGTTCCTACGGTGTCTATATGGTTGCTAGGTAGTTTCTAAGATGTTTGTATGGTTTTTAGAGAGTTGTTAGGGTGTTTGTGTTGTAAGTAGGTAGTTGCTAGGGTCTTCTGTGTGGTTGCTAAGTAGTTGCTAAGGTGTTTTTGTGGTTGCTAGGTAGTTGCCAGGGTATTTTGTACAGTTGTGAGATGGTTTCTAGGGTGTTTTGCATGGTTGCTAGGTAGTTGCTATAGTGCTCTTTGTGGTTGCTAGGTAGTAGCCAGGGTATTTTGTACAGTTGTTAGATAGTTTCTAGGGTGTTTTGCATGCTTGCTAGGTAGTTGCTATAGTGTTCCGTGTGGTTGCTAGGTAGTAGCCAGGGTATTTTGTACAGTTGTGAGATAGTTTCTAGCGTGTTTTGCATGGTTGCTAGGTAGTTGCTATAGTGCTCTTTGTGGTTGCTAGGTAGTAGCCAGGGTATTTTGTACAGTTGTTAGATAGTTTCTAGGGTGTTTCGCATGCTTGCTAGGTAGTTGCTATGGTGTTCCGTGTGGTTGCTAGGTAGTGGCCAGGGTATTTTGTACAGTTGTTAGATAGTTTCTAGGGTGTTTTGCATGCTTGCTAGGTAGTTGCTATAGTGTTCCGTGTGGTTGCTAGGTAGTGGCCAGGGTATTTTGTACAGTTGTTAGATAGTTTCTAGGGTGTTTTGCATGCTTGCAAGGTAGTTGCTATGGTGTTCCGTGTGGTTGCTAGGTAGATGCCAAGGTATTTTGTACAGTTGTTAAGTAATTGCTAGGGTGTTCTGTGTGTCAGGAAACATCACATCATTCATCATGATGTACGGAGGGTGTAAATCGGGTGTGAGGTGCAGCTCACCTGCGGGCTGTGTGCTTCTCTTCGGGTAGGTCTTGCTGCGGGTTCGGCTCACCTGTAGGTCGGGTCGCGGTAGAGTCACAGACTGCTCTCGTCCGATCTGCATTGCAGTCTTTCCACTACAAGCAGAAACAGACATTATGATTTAAGTCCTCCTGCACCACTATTGAATGAATTCTTTCATTACAGGAATACTTCATTCAAAAATGAAAATGCATGTTATTCCGTATGAAATGAATGTATTTTTTTGTTTGCTATTTTGGAGAAGTGTTCCTTTAAAAACAGTGTTTAGCACCTAACATATTTAGTGCTGTCATTTTGCAGTCTGTCAATTATTTGGCCTTTTATTCTTTTGAGTTCGGCTCACATGTTGATGGATGTGATGCAGCCGTTTTATGCTTATTTAATGACTAACCCTGAGAATACAGGACAGTAACATGAGTCACTGCTGTTTAACACACATTCAGCATTATATCACTGTCTGTGACTAATAGCTGTCTGTACACATTAAAGGTAATTTCTCAATATCTTGTGCTTTTATCTGACTATAGATTTATGACATCACCATTCTAAAGTTTAAAGATGGTAAGATTGTTTTGAAATAAGTGTCTTCTGTTCACCAAAGCAGCATTTATTTGATACAGTAAAAATGTGAAATATTTCAACAATTTAAAACAGCTGTTTTCTATTTGAATAGCTGTTAAACTGTAATGTATTTCTGTGATGTGCAGCTGTATTTTCAGCATCATTCCTCCAGTCTTCAGTGTCACATGATCTTCAGAAATCATAAAAATATTTAATTCATTAATATCTTAATGATTCTAAAATAACACATATTTCAATATCTACTAACTAACTGTGAATTAACATGAACTAAAGATGTTGTAAGAATATATTGCTCATTCATGCATTAACACTTTATAGGGACACATTCTCACTATTAACTAGTTGCTTATTAGCATGCCTATCATTAACATATTGGCTGTTTATTATTATTATTATTATTAGTAGTGCATATAAAGCGCATATTCTGCATGACCATATTCTACATCCCCAATCCTACCCAAACAACTACCTTACTAACTATTAATAAACAGCAAATTAGGAGTTATTGAGGCAAAAGTCGTAGTTAATGGTTTGATAATAGTGAGAATTGGACTTTTAAATAAAGCGTGACCATGTTAACAAATGAGCCCTTATTATAAAGTGTCACCAGTAATTCTCTATTCTTAATGGTAAGAGTTTGGAGGTGTGACGTGTCTAAATCTCTCCCATCGCTTGAGTTTCACACGCGGATTAGCAGCAGAAACCTCCAGCCTCCTGCATTCTGAGCGCGTAAAGCTCTTTGGGGATGATTCAATCTGATTAAACAAACACCAGAGACGACTGTGAACGCGTGAGGGGACGCGGGAGGATTGGAACGCAGCCCCCGAAAGCTTCTCCTGAAAATAAAGAGCCTCGGTAAAGCCGCGGGAATCTGAAGGGCCCTTCGGTTTAGGTGAAGGGCCCAGCGTTTCTCTGTGAGGACGTACAGGAGAGCATAATGCAGCGGGTTTGGCTTTCTGTGCTAGGACAAGAAGTTTAGACCGGATTACGATGTTTTTAAAGTGCATGAGGCTGTTCGAACATCACACGACTGTAATCCCTTATAAAAAACTAAAGCAGTTTCAAACTGAGGCTTAAAATGAGTGTTTATTGGTGCTTGAAATGCAATCAGGTCATATTAAATGATATTTTTTATTAAATGACTTTAATAAAAACATTTAGTTAAAATGCTACCACTAAACGCACATGTTTTAAAATAGTATATCATGTTAATTTTATATATGTCGGAAATTAAAATATGACTTATTATGGGTACTGAATGATGCATATTCAAATTATTTGCATATTATAGTTTGTATTAATATTTTGAATTAGTTTTAATTTTATACTTATGCTTTTGTCATGTTTATTAGTTTTTGTTTATTTTAATGTTTACTTTATTTGTTTCAGTTTTAGCTTTTATTAATTTATTTCCAGATTATTCAACTTAAACTAAATGAAAATTAGAATTGTTGCCATGGCAACTAGCTGAAATAAGTTTTCATCTAATATTTATATTTTATTTTATTCAAGCTTTATTTTAATTAACAGGTTACATTTTATTTCACTTAAGTTAACTTACATTAAAAAATATATATATTATGGGCTTTTATTAGTTTTTGAATATTTTAAATATTATTATTTATATTTAATTTATTTCTATTTGAGGTTTATTTCCATTTTTAGTGCTTCAACTTTAAACAAAAATAAGACATGTTAAATTTAACCTGTTCATAGAAATAAAGCTTGAATAAAATAAAATATAAATATTAGATGAATAACTTTTTTCAGTTCGAATTTTCATTTAGTTTAATTTGAAACACTAAAATAACAACTAAAACTGAAATGAAATAAAAAATTAATTAAACCTAATGGCAATATTTAAAATGAACGAAAACTAATTAAAAAAAGCACATTTCAAATGACTAAAAATCGAACTAAAATTAAAATGTACACTGAAATTATAAAAATAAAACCTAATTCAAAATATTAAACTAATATAGTAAATAAATATAACTAGCGGTCAATCGATTAAAAAAAATTAACGAATTAATCGCACATTTTTTAAGTTTTTAAATATACTTTTATATTGCAATAATTTCACATTCAATCTTCAAATTAATGTAGAAACAACATAAAGACAGTAATATTTGTTTAATGGCATCTTTTTTATGACTGAAGGCCAGTATCAATGATACCAATACTACTGATGTCTCTGGTGGCCAACCTAGCTCCGGCCCTGCGTTAATTGCGTATTTTGATATTTTGAACACGTTAAACTTGAAAAATTATTTGCATGCATTAAAGCGCTAATTTTGACAGCACAAATAATATCCTAAATAAATGTTATAGCATGATGTTACCATTTTTTTGGACATGCATTATTCAGTACCCATGAAATTGAAAAATATCTGATTTACTATTTTATTGTTCTTTAAGTAGAGCAGAAAATCTCTGTTGCTGTACCTGAAGAAGGTGTGATGCTCCACGCAGCACTTCCACAGGTTCTTGCAGGCCGTCTTACTGGGAGCGTCGAAGAAGAACGACGTCTCATTACACTGAAAACACACAGGGACGCCGTGTTTAAATGGATATGTGTATAAACTTCATGTTAAATGTTCATCACTGGTGGTGGCCCTCATAACCCGCATGTGCTCTCATTAGTCTGATCTCACTAGGGCAGATGAAGAGGGTCAGAGTCCTAGAACGAGAAGACACTTCACTGCAGCTTAAATTGGGCCCTGGAGGAAACGGTTTATAGACTCAAGAGTCAAGAGTCAATAATGGACTTTCCACTGACTCCTCAAAAAGGATTTTCCACACAGAGCTCATGATGTTATGGAAGCAGTTACAATAAAGTAAAGCAGTCTTATACATGAATTTTGTTGCTTGCTTCGAATGGGAAAAAATCTTGTTGAATACAGTCAAAAATCAAGTTAAGTCAAATGTATTTATATAGCGCTTTTCACAATGCATATCGTTTCAAAGCAGCTGCACACAAAATCACGATGTTAATGTTTATGATATCTTAATATCTTCATGCCGTACAGCCGAAATTAACATTACAGCTAGGCAATGATTTCATGTAAATTAAAGGGATATATGGTATCGAGAGATGACACACAGTTAATTTATTGTGATGTTGTATTAAAAACAAGACTTACATCTCTGCCTATAACCCGCAGCTCAAACTGGGTTTCCTTGAAATGCACTTTAGTCATTCTTGGCCTGAAAGATTTATATTAAAAGTGAATTATTTAACAATGCATGTAAAAACAAATCAAAACAGAGTGTCAAAGTTTTACAATGTATATCATCTATATCATATAAGATCAAATAGTATCATATATCATATCTTGTTCTTTTAAAGAATCATACCATATATCTTGTATCGTGTCATACCATATATCATATACCTCATATCATATCATACCATATATATCATATATGATATGATATATGGTATGATATAATAATGATATGATATATCATAAAATATCATATCAGCTATCTCCTATCATCATTACATATCATATTTCATGTCATATCATATATGATATCATAGCATATTATAAATCTCATCTCATACCATATCATATATCTCATATCATCAACAAGTCAGTTAATTCTCAGGACATAGAGATTCTTTCACCTAGATAAAAAGAAAAAAAAAAGAAAAAACAAAACTAGAGGTATTTCGTATCGCATGGAAGGACAGTACTTCTACTTATATAGAAAAGCTCTAAAACTGCTAGATCTGCTTACTTTTCGTCTCTTTTAGAAGAGAACAAGCACAACCCCAGGCATTTATTCAATACAGTGGCTAAATTAATGAAAAATAAATCATCAACAGATGCAGACACTCCCCAACATCACAGCAGTAATGACTTTATGAACTACTTTACTTCTAAGATCGATACTATTAGAGATAAAATAATAACCATGCAGCCGTCAGCTACAGTATCACATCAGATAGTGCGCTATAGATCCCCTGAGGAACAATTCCACTCATTCTCTACTATAGGACAGGAAGAATTGTATAAACTTGTCAAATCATCAAAACCTACAACATGTACTGTATGTTAGACCCTATTCTATCTAAGCTCCTAAAAGAGGTGCTTCCAGAAGTCATAGATCCTCTTCTAAATGTTATTAATTTGTCAATATCATTAGGAAATGTCCCAAAATCTGTTATTAAGCCTCTCACTAAAAAAAACACATTCCTGTTATCAAGAATTCGATTTCTGCGAGAGATGACGTCATTTTTGATATTAAGAATGAACTTTTATACTAGTGGAAATGTAATTCCTGATATCAAAAATAGCCACTGTTACTAGTAAAATTATTATCCTGTGTAGAATTAATAACCTGTGAATGAATAAAAGTCAAAACGGCTTGCCATAATATCACATCATATATCATATTATACCATATATCATATATATTATTAATTTGTCAATATCATAAGGAAATGTCCCAAAATCTGTTATTAAGCCTCTCACTAAAAAAAACACATTCCTGTTATCAAGAATTCGATTTCTGCGAGAAATTACGTCATTTTTTATATTAAGAATGAACTTTTATACTAGTGGAAATGTAATTCCTGATATCAAAAATAGCCACTGTTACTAGTAAAATTATTATCCTGTGTAGAATTAATAACCTGTGAATGAATAAAAGTCAAAACGGCTTGCCATAATATCACATCATATATCATATTATACCATATATCATATATATATAATGATATGAGAAATTATTATCTCATATCATACATCTCATTTAATATCATACAGTATATCTCATTTCATATCTCATTAAAGGATTTGTTCTTTTAAAGGATCTTTTAAAGTATCATATCATAGCGTATATCATATCATATTTAAAGTATTTGTTCTAAAAATTCAAAAACATCCTGAAACACCATTAATGCGGGTTTTGAATGAAATGCGGGTGAGTAAATACTGACTGAGCTTTCATTTTAGGGGAATTATTCCTTTAATAGGTGAAAAATGTAAATTTAAACATCAACCTACCAGAAATATTTCCCCACTTGCGTTTTATTTTTGTAAACCACGACCCCGACAGGCGTCAGGCCCAGGAAGTACTCAGACTGCTTTTCTCCCTGAAAACACACGTTTATGCATTAAGCGATTTATGAACACAAACACAAGCGATTAATCAGAGCGACAATATTCAGAGAGTACACTGCCAGGATTATTGGAAAGCTGGATTAGGAATCAAGATAGGACAGAGAAGAAATGCAAAGAATTAAATCATTAACAGAAAAGACAAATATTGACATTGCATCCAATCAAACAGAGTAAAAAGAGCTCTGTTGATGTAAAAGGACTGAACTCACAAACACAGGGTGCAGATCCACGCCGTACATTTCCAGTGTTTTGGCAATTGCTAAGTAATTGTTTTCGGCCTCGGCAGGCACCTGACCCCTGAACAGAGAGGACGACACGTCACACAAGACACAACTGAGCAGAGAAACCACCAAAATACACTTCAAAGTCATTCAAAACGATTACAAGCATTTTGGAAGAAGCTCTATAACCTGGATTATGAAAGCTGTGCATTAACCCTATAAATCCTACTGTGTCATATTTGAGACACAAAGGCCTCTAAATGATAAACAATCAAAACTTTGCTGATAAACCTGTTTCGCACACAAACTCCTCCATGCTTCTGTCGTCTGATTGATAGTTTAGAGTTTATTCAGTCAAAGCTCTTGTAGTGTAACTGTAGCTGGAGCTTCTCGTGTCAAATCTTGAGTGATTTTGATCAAGTAAGGGTCAGAATAACTGCAGTAATATCTCCAGATGAACACTTACTGCACTGAAGCAGCTCAGCTTTACTTGATTCTCCATCAATCATGTTTTAGAGTCTGAAATCTGATCCTCAGGATCTTTTGAGGAGCGTTTGTTTCCAGAAGCTTTACTTTCACTGTTCCTCAGCGGAGGAATGATCTTCACAAGCCTCCAGAAGATCTCACATCTTCTGAGGAGCCTTTATTTCTTCAGCTCTCAATCACTGCATTATATGTTTGGAGCATTTCACTCTCATCTCACTGAGACCGATTACTGGAGATATAGAGCCACGACTGATATTTAGATCATTTTATGTGAATATCTGTTGTACTGTTTTAAAGATCTCATTGATTTGCATTACAAGCATCAGAATTTCATCAATTCTTGCCCATATAAATATCAGCGTTTCATATTTTTTGAATATGTTTTTTCCTCCGAGTATGAACTCCATATTCTCAACATTTGTTTTTATATTTTCTGATATATCTTGTCTAAAGGCTTGATAAATCTGTTCCACTTCATTATTTCATATGTCAGGCTTTATAGGGTTAAATGTTCCCTTGCAACAAACAAGGATTTACGTTCAGCAAACATCTGGAATGCCAAAGTAAACAAGAGCAGCATAAACGAAAGAAAGGAAACATTCAAACTGTAATCATTAACAGAAAGATTGAATGTGATTTTCAGTGTTGCTTTAAACTATTTCAGGTTTCAGACTGGATAACAGACTCATTCCCGTGAGGTCAAACCTGAAAGCAGTCGTGCTGAAACAATGTTTATATCATTTACTAACACTAATGCAGGAGTGTGGAGTCAGAGCATGATCTTACACAACAATAAAGATAAGAGAAAAACGTACAGATCCCAGTAGGGAAATTCAAGAAGCAGACCCAAGAAAAAGTGCATAGAATTTTAAAATATATCATTTAAAATATATATATATTTTAAAGTTTATATATATATATATATAATTTCTAAAAATATATTTATAAAACTGTAATTTTATATTCGTATTATATGTCTATGAGACTACTTATACTATATATTTTATTATATTTTCCACTGTATACACTGTGCATAGTGAGCTTATGTGAATTAAGTGGAAATAATTTTAGCCAGAATTTTTTATGAAAAAGTTTTCTTGGGTCGCCTTTCTTGAATTATATACGTATGTATATTCAACAACAAAAAAGGTGGGTTCTATACCCACTGTATATGTATGTATGATTCTTCACTAAACAATGACATGATTGATATAATAATATAAAATACAATTTTGGTACAATTCATAATTATTTTCAAAAAAATGCAATGCATAAATAAATGCGTGCTCTGTCGTGTTGCTGTGGTCACATGTGCATGCATTAAAGACTCCCCTCACAGCGGCGCGGACGGGTCTCTGCTGATTGTAGATGCTGTGTTATAAGTGTAGGGCCCCACCATTTTCAGGCAACCTGGGGTCTCGCTGCATTCATCTCTTTCATTTGGGTCGTGTGCGTGCGGCTGCATATTGCTCTTAGTCGCCGGCGTACAGAAAATATGATGCAGCACAGCCGGTCTGAGCCGCGTCGCAGACGGGACACCCACGATCCTTTTGTTCTGTCTCGCAGAGGGTCGACACACTTTAACTGCGCTTCTCTTTGTCTACGGCTGCGTGCAGAAGGGAACTCTAGCATACTGTGCATGCTGTTTATATAGTATGCAAAACAGTGTGCAAGTCAAACCGTAGTATACTACATTTCTGTCAATGATCTCATTAAGTGGTGCATATATATATATATATATATATAATATACTGAAATAAATTCGTTTATATATTTTAAGAGAGTTACCAACGGGTATGTTTAAGGTTAGGAGTTGGCTAGGACAATAATTAAGTGTATACAATTAAACAACTACATATTTTCTTAAATAAAAATAATAATAACATACAACACCCAGGTACAATGAGTTGCAGTATATATTTTATATATAGAAATAAATTATATTGTTAAATATATACAGTATATATTTAACAATATAATTTATTTCTATATATAAAATATATTCTATAAAAATATATGTATTCTTGCTTTATATATACTATAAATACAAAATCAAAACAAAAGCACGCACATGACTGGAAAATCTCTCAAACAGGGAGCTCGACAAAAAATATTGATAATGAAAACAAAAAATGTTTTTCCATTATAAACTGTAAATATAAATGTATAATAACAAGGACATAATAGACAAATATATAATATATAGTCAATATTATAATATATATATTTATTAGATTAGATTAGATTATTTTCTTATTTTATAAATATATATATATATATATATATATATATGTATTAATTTATATTATAAACAAAACTCTAATAACATAATGACAAATAATATATAGAAATTATATAATACAATATAAACACATTATATATATATACTGTATATATATATATTACACACACACACACACTATATATATATATATAGTGTATATATATCTATATAATACAAATATATTTATAATAATATAATTAAAATATAAAAAATATTATATTATATAATAATATAATACAAATATATTTATAAATAAAAATAAACATTTTTTAAGTAGAATCCATTTTTTTAAATAGTTTAATAGAATAAAATATAATATATAATAAATATACTTGTGTAAATATGCTTATTTTTGCTGTGTTTAATATATCTATCTATGTACAGTGAGTATAGAAAATATACAGACTATATTTGTTTTCTGACATGGTGTATTATCTTTCACTTGAATGTTATATATATATATATATTTATATGTGCGTGACCCTGGAGCACAAAACCAGTCATAAGTGTCTTTTTTTTTTTTTTAATTGGGATGTCTACATCATCTGAAAGCTGAATAAATAAGCTTTCCATTGATGTATGGTTTGTTAGGATCGGACAATATTTGGCTGAGATACAACTATTAGAAAATCTGGAATCTGAGGGTGCAAAAAAATCTAAATATTGAGAAAATCATCTTTAAAGTTGTTCAAATGAAGTTCTTAGCTATGCATATTACTAATCAAAGTTAAGTTTTGATATATTTACGGTAGCAGATTTACAAAATATCTTCACGGAACATGATCTTTACTTAATATTCTAATGATTTCTGGCATAAAAGAGAAATGTATAATTTTGACCCACACAGTGTATTTAAATATCCCCCAGCGACTTAACACTGCTTTTGTGCTCCAGGGTCACACATCTCTCTGTCTCTCTCTATATATATATATGTTTTTTTATTTTTTAAAGAACCCTAACTCTTCTCTTTATCCCCTTGTTTTCCTCACATATTTTTGCGGTCTCGTGTTTCCTGCTCTTCATCCTCATACATGTTTAAGCGCTCCAGCATTCCTGATCAGAGTTTCTCATTTTACTGCTGTCTGTCATTCACACGAACGCTTTAATTCAGTCCAAACCCTCCCGTCTGTCACTCCTCCTCCTCCTGTCTCTCTCAGCGACCTCACGCCAATAAATCAGTCTCTCAATCGCCATCTTTGAAAAAAAAAACTCTACCTGACAATCAGAATTGCATGAGGGATTAAAGCTTGCTTTGAGGGAACTGTTGTTGCCTTTTCACACAAAGACACGCATTAATAATGTGATTTATCTTGCAGTGTTTCTGTGAGACTCGAGATTTGACTGAAATATGAGCAGAGTAATCCTGGAAAACAGAGTTTCTGTGTCATACTGTAACATCCAGAACATCTACTGAAACAATGCTAAAAAAAGAGGACATGTTTACAGATCTAAAGGTCTCATTTCTTAACATTAGCTAATGCATTTACTCAAATTAACTAACGAGCTTTGTTTTCATCACCTAACTATTGCTAATGTTTGTTAATAAAAATACAGCTGATCATTGTTTTAATGCAGCATTATTATTAACTAAAATACAACCATAAAAACATTTTTATTACTGAAATGAAATATAAAAAAGTAAATCTATTTTAGCATTTTATTTTTTACATTTGATTATTCAATGTCTTACTTGAACGCGACTGTTAAATAGACCTACTCTACATGATAACTATAAAAAAAAAATGTACGTTTATTTTAATTTGCATTTTTTGTATATTGTTTATTTGTCATATTGTTTGTCCTATTTTCAAAATATTGAAAAAAGTGAAATTAAATAAGATTTTGTTCATATAGTTCATCCCTATTTTGGTCTAAATGGTCCGTCATTCTTTATTTCTTTTATATTTTGCTATCTTGTGTAAATATATATTTTTAATAATTCAATTTTCAATTTAATTTGGATGTACGGGTCAATACATAAAATAAAAAAACAAAATACAATTTAATTATATAATAAAAATGTAATGAAAAATAGACATAAAATAGACAATGAACAAATAAAACAAATCTAAAATAATAAAAATGAAATCATAAGATAAATCAATTATTAAATAAAATGAAATTATAAAACAAATTAATTAAATAAAATGAAAAAAAAAGAAATTTAAAAATACATGAATAAATTAAAATGAAAAAGTGAATACAAATTATAAAAATAAGTAAATAATATAAAATGCTAAAATAAATAAAACAATAAAAAAATATATAATAAAATTAATTAAAATAAATAAAATGTTAAAATAAATTATATTAAAGTTAAATTGTTTTAAAATAAATTTAAATTGGCTGTACTGGTGTGTAACGTGTAAAATAGTCTGAAAAGGTTGCAATCCTGCCTGAAAAAAACAACACTAATAATATTTGAATGATATGATATTGTGCCATACATGGCTCACCCTTGTATAGCAGTGTCATTGTGTTTTGGTGAGGAGAGTTGCACATGAACAGTTCTCTCTCGCCTGTTTGTTCATTTAAGCTCCTCTGTCCTCTTTAGTGACGGGACAGGTGCAGCCCAGCGCCTCTCCACACGCACACAGCCTCAGCGCCGCGATTGTGTGACGAGAACAGCTCTCGTTACGAAGACATGGACGACGGCCAGAGGAGGAACCTTTACTGTCGATTCCCACGGAAAGAGCTTCTACATGTTTAAGAGTTTGAACAGGAGTGTGGTGTCTGATCCAATCTGTGACGGGATTATTACAGATGAAGGTGTGCGATGCACTGTGTTTTAATGTCTTACATGAGCGTTTTATGAATCTGTTCGATGCTGTCCTCTAGTTCCTCGTTCTGGTCGGGGACAAAGCGATATTCAGACACGTAACCTGGAGTGTGTTTGTACGGGTCGTAGTCTCCGAGCTCAGCTGTAGGAAAACACAAAGAGGAAACCACATCATATAATAGAATAATATAATATAATGCTGGAATAGTCTAGAAATAATAAAACTATATATTTAAATATAATTAATAATTATAATTAAATTAAAATAAATAAATGTAATTATAAATACACATAAATTAAATTATAAAATGAATGAATAAAAATAAATTGTAACAATGAAATGATAAAATAAGTAAAAAATAAAATGCTAAAATAAAATTATCAAAATATATCATAATAAAAATAAAATGAAATTATAGTAATAAATAAATGAGTAAATTTAAATTCTTAATTAAATGAAATTAGACAAACAAATAAATGAATAAAGTGAAATTATAAAATAAATAAAACTATAAAATTAAAGAAATAAAATAAAATGAATAAATAAAATGAAATTCTAAAATCTGATGAATAAATAAATAAAAATAAATTGCAAAATAATTCAAATAAAATCATAAGAGAAATAAAAACAATGTAATTATAAATATACATAAATAAAATAAAATTATAAAATGAATGAATAAAAAGAAATTGTAAAAATTAAATAAAATGAAATTCTAAAATCAGATGAATAAATAAATGGCAAAATAATTAAAGTAAAATTATAAGATAAATAAATAAAATGTAATTATAAATAGACATGAATAAAATAAAATTATAAAACGAATGAATAAAAATAAATTGTAAAAATGAAATAAAATGACATTCTAAAATCTGATGAATAAATAAATTAAAATAAATTGCAAAATAATTAAAATAAAATCATAAGATAAATAAATAAAATGTCATTATAAATACACATAAATAAAATTAAATATAAAACGAATGAATAAAAATAAATTGTAAAAATGAAATGATAAAATAAGTAAAAATAAAAGTTTGTTAGGATCGGACAATATTTGGCTGAGATACAACTATTAGAAAATCTGGAATCTGAGGGTGCAAAAAAATCTAAATATTGAGAAAATCATCTTTAAAGTTGTTCAAATGAAGTTCTTAGCTATGCATATTACTAATCAAAGTTAAGTTTTGATATATTTACGGTAGCAGATTTACAAAATATCTTCACGGAACATGATCTTTACTTAATATCCTAATGATTTCTGGCATAAAAGAGAAATGTATAATTTTGACCCACACAGTGTATTTAAATATCCCCCAGCGACTCAACACTGCTTTTGTGCTCCAGGGTCACACATCTCTCTGTCTCTCTCTCTCTCTATATATATATATGTTTTTTTATTTTTTAAAGAACCCTAACTCTTCTCTTTATCCCCTTGTTTTCCTCACATATTTTTGCGGTCTCGTGTTTCCTGCTCTTCATCCTCATACATGTTTAAGCGCTCCAGCATTCCTGATCAGAGTTTCTCATTTTACTGCTGTCTGTCATTCACACGAACGCTTTAATTCAGTCCAAACCCTCCCGTCTGTCACTCCTCCTCCTCCTGTCTCTCTCAGCGACCTCACGCCAATAAATCAGTCTCTCAATCGCCATCTTTGAAAAAAAAAACTCTACCTGACAATCAGAATTGCATGAGGGATTAAAGCTTGCTTTGAGGGAACTGTTGTTGCCTTTTCACACAAAGACACGCATTAATAATGTGATTTATCTTGCAGTGTTTCTGTGAGACTCGAGATTTGACTGAAATATGAGCAGAGTAATCCTGGAAAACAGAGTTTCTGTGTCATACTGTAACATCCAGAACATCTACTGAAACAATGCTAAAAAAAGAGGACATGTTTACAGATCTAAAGGTCTCATTTCTTAACATTAGCTAATGCATTTACTCAAATTAACTAACGAGCTTTGTTTTCATCACCTAACTATTGCTAATGTTTGTTAATAAAAATACAGCTGATCATTGTTTTAATGCAGCATTATTATTAACTAAAATACAACCATAAAAACATTTTTATTACTGAAATGAAATATAAAAAAGTAAATCTATTTCAGCATTTTATTTTTTACATTTGATTATTCAATGTCTTACTTGAACGCGACTGTTAAATAGACCTACTCTACATGATAACTATAAAAAAAAAATGTACGTTTATTTTAATTTGCATTTTTTGTATATTGTTTATTTGTCATATTGTTTGTCCTATTTTCAAAATATTGAAAAAAGTGAAATTAAATAAGATTTTGTTCATATAGTTCATCCCTATTTTGGTCTAAATGGTCCGTCATTCTTTATTTCTTTTATATTTTGCTATCTTGTGTAAATATATATTTTTAATAATTCAATTTTCAATTTAATTTGGATGTACGGGTCAATACATAAAATAAAAAAACAAAATACAATTTAATTATATAATAAAAATGTAATGAAAAATAGACATAAAATAGACAATGAACAAATAAAACAAATCTAAAATAATAAAAATGAAATCATAAGATAAATCAATTATTAAATAAAATGAAATTATAAAACAAATTAATTAAATAAAATGAAAAAAAAAGAAATTTAAAAATACATGAATAAATTAAAATGAAAAAGTGAATACAAATTATAAAAATAAGTAAATAATATAAAATGCTAAAATAAATAAAACAATAAAAAAATATATAATAAAATTAATTAAAATAAAT
Organism: Sinocyclocheilus grahami; assembly: GCF_001515645.1. NCBI lineage: Eukaryota > Metazoa > Chordata > Actinopteri > Cypriniformes > Cyprinidae > Sinocyclocheilus > Sinocyclocheilus grahami. The sequence continues at coordinate 909,512 of NW_015505538.1, read as the reverse complement.
AAAATGTTAAAATAAATTATATTAAAGTTAAATTGTTTTAAAATAAATTTAAATTGGCTGTACTGGTGTGTAACGTGTAAAATAGTCTGAAAAGGTTGCAATCCTGCCTGAAAAAAACAACACTAATAATATTTGAATGATATGATATTGTGCCATACATGGCTCACCCTTGTATAGCAGTGTCATTGTGTTTTGGTGAGGAGAGTTGCACATGAACAGTTCTCTCTCGCCTGTTTGTTCATTTAAGCTCCTCTGTCCTCTTTAGTGACGGGACAGGTGCAGCCCAGCGCCTCTCCACACGCACACAGCCTCAGCGCCGCGATTGTGTGACGAGAACAGCTCTCGTTACGAAGACATGGACGACGGCCAGAGGAGGAACCTTTACTGTCGATTCCCACGGAAAGAGCTTCTACATGTTTAAGAGTTTGAACAGGAGTGTGGTGTCTGATCCAATCTGTGACGGGATTATTACAGATGAAGGTGTGCGATGCACTGTGTTTTAATGTCTTACATGAGCGTTTTATGAATCTGTTCGATGCTGTCCTCTAGTTCCTCGTTCTGGTCGGGGACAAAGCGATATTCAGACACGTAACCTGGAGTGTGTTTGTACGGGTCGTAGTCTCCGAGCTCAGCTGTAGGAAAACACAAAGAGGAAACCACATCATATAATAGAATAATATAATATAATGCTGGAATAGTCTAGAAATAATAAAACTATATATTTAAATATAATTAATAATTATAATTAAATTAAAATAAATAAATGTAATTATAAATACACATAAATTAAATTATAAAATGAATGAATAAAAATAAATTGTAACAATGAAATGATAAAATAAGTAAAAAATAAAATGCTAAAATAAAATTATCAAAATATATCATAATAAAAATAAAATGAAATTATAGTAATAAATAAATGAGTAAATTTAAATTCTTAATTAAATGAAATTAGACAAACAAATAAATGAATAAAGTGAAATTATAAAATAAATAAAACTATAAAATTAAAGAAATAAAATAAAATGAATAAATAAAATGAAATTCTAAAATCTGATGAATAAATAAATAAAAATAAATTGCAAAATAATTCAAATAAAATCATAAGAGAAATAAAAACAATGTAATTATAAATATACATAAATAAAATAAAATTATAAAATGAATGAATAAAAAGAAATTGTAAAAATTAAATAAAATGAAATTCTAAAATCAGATGAATAAATAAATGGCAAAATAATTAAAGTAAAATTATAAGATAAATAAATAAAATGTAATTATAAATAGACATGAATAAAATAAAATTATAAAACGAATGAATAAAAATAAATTGTAAAAATGAAATAAAATGACATTCTAAAATCTGATGAATAAATAAATTAAAATAAATTGCAAAATAATTAAAATAAAATCATAAGATAAATAAATAAAATGTCATTATAAATACACATAAATAAAATTAAATATAAAACGAATGAATAAAAATAAATTGTAAAAATGAAATGATAAAATAAGTAAAAATAAAATGCTAAAATAAAATTATCAAAATATACCAAACAATTTAATTTAAAATCCAAACGTGTAAAACCACAACAATCACAACATAACGTTTTACTCTAATGTTACACAACAATATGAGTCATAAAATTGCCTACTATATTAATAATCTTAGAGAGCATCTTATAAAAGAAGTTGGGAAGCCTATAACTCATTTGCTGACACTTTATTTCTGTATAAATATCTAGACTGCAATAACATTTGCAGTATTAAATCCCCAGGTACATATGTATACGTACACTGAATAGCAAGCGCTCCCAGCTGTGTGCTGATGTTAAACGGACAGGGAAGCCTCCCCTGCAGGACGTCCTGCTTTACCTGCAGGAAGAACTCATACCTGACAGAAGACAGAACGAGTGTGATATTACTGCAGTGACTGAATATTTGCACCTCTAATATCAATATAGTGCTGATTTATTCTCACGATACACAGAACACACACCTTGTAATTTCTTCTTTCAGTTTGCAGGGATCTTCAGCGTAAAATTTCACCCCAAAGTAGAGCGTGAACGGAGGTCCAGCTGGAAAGAAGAAAACAACCCATTAACTCAAATACACACAGCGCTCTATCTTCTAGAAAAAGTCTAGAAAATAAATATAGGACATGAATTTACTGGTGATGACACTAAACATAAACAGTCCTAACCAGATGCAATGCAATGACGCTTTCCGCATCAAGTGATCTGTCTGTCCTTAATTAAAGCAAAACAACAATACGACACAATCACAGCCAATCAGAAGATATCTGATGTTTAAAGTTGAGCTTTTGGACCAATAAGATTGTGTAGTGGGCGGGGCTACCCAGCACGAAGCCTGGTTAGGACACATAACTAAAATAAATAAACTGAAATGTGAAAATACATAACTAAAATGAAATTATGAAAATAAACAAATAAAATGAAATTTAAAAATCTGTTAATGAAATTGGAATTGTAAAAAAAAAAAAAAAATTATGGATAAAAATTAAGAAAATAAATTAATATGTAAAATGAAATGATTAAATAAATAAATAAATTACATGAAAGTATAAAATATATGAATAAATACATAAAATAAAATGATAAAATTAATAAAACTAAACTAAAATTAAATTAATTAAATAAAATACAATGAAATGTTTAAATATATATAAATACTATATATATAAAGTGAATAAAAATTACAAATAGATAAATAAATACGTAAAAGAAAAATGCTAAAATAAATAAAATGTCATTATAAAATAAATAAATGAATACACAAAATAAAATTATAAAATAAATAATTAAAAGGACATAAAAAAACAAACAAAAAAACAATTAAATAAAATGAAAGTGAATAAATAAATAAATAAATAAATAAATATATATATATATATATATATAAAATGTAATTGGCTGTACTGCTCAGTAACTTCTAAAAGTCTTTAAAAAAACAACCTAAAAAAAGGACTGTGATAAGATTGTGGATCGTAATCCTGCCCCAAAAAAATTGTGATATGATATTTCTGCCGTCTCGCAGTAGTATGTCATTCTGCTTTGGAAAGGAAAGTTACATATTCACAATTATACTAGCACACTGCCAGTGTTACACAGATTACATGCACTAATAATTCATTATCAAAGCAAAAACAAGAATTATAGCTCATTTTTAGCAGTTGCACAAAATAATTACACATAGCATTACGCTCTACGTCTAAGAAAATCTAATATTTTGGATACGTTTAAAACAACAGGGTTAGCAATATAGCAAGGCTGTAGCGACTAATATATAATGCAATCATTTCCCAGAGGAGTGAATTAAACAAATGTGTTGTAAATTCTGCCCTACATTCACATCAGTAGATATGCAAATACTCAGCTTGCTGTGCAACTAAACACGCAAACATAATTGTATTCATTACTACTTATTTAGACGGGCTTCAGCGCATAATTACTTCAAAATTATCATCTGAAATGCAATGTGAGTTTTATCAGGAGGCCTTTAGAGAATCATTACGGCTCCGTCTCCTGCTGTGCCGATCCATATTTAATCTGCACTGAAGATGGAGGATCATCATTAGGTCAACGTTTCACGCATTAAAGACCGTCTCTGAAGATTTCTGAGGAGTGTTTAAACAGAAACCAGTGCATACTTACTTGTTATCAAATCTTTATGTTCAGCGAGTGTTTTCGAGGGATCGAGCCAGTACTGTAAACGTAAGAGAGGAGATGAGATCAAAACATCAGAAACATCATGACTGAAGCATTGAGCTTTCTTTTGTGAGTAGAACTGAAGCTTTACTTTGAGCTTCGAGCTGCTGAGATGTTCAGTCATGCAAGTGCCGGCATAATATGAGGCCTAATAAAAGCGGCCGCTCAAACAGACTCGTTACAAAGTCACTGTGGCCTTCATCAATAAAACATGAAGCACGTCAGAGCATGTCACCTGGAGCTCATTCTGTCATTCTTCAGCCGGTCCGCTGATCCTCAAATAACCATTCCTCAGACTTTAATCGAACACTGCATTTGTGCTGGTTTTGATGGACCTAAAAACAGACCAACTTAAAAGCTAATATGATTTTTTACAATTTCAAATTCACCCTCGTGGTGGGATTAGGGCCGGATGATTTGCGTGATGCGGAAAACGCGGACGGAATCGGAAACCAGTCATAAAATGGAATTTAATGTATAACGCGGAATGTCACGGACTTTGCCAAATTTTGAACGAATGAATCAAAAGTAGTTCAGTACACTTAAATCAAATGGCCATATGGACTAGAGTCTGTGACTATTAAAATATGTATTTAAATATGAATCCTGCAGGTTCTGCGTGTCTCTGTGTGATCGAATAGTTTCGTTTCCTACACGTACTGAAGCGTGCGTGAAACTTGCAATGTTTTCAGCATCTGACGTCTCACTAAATGAGACAACGACTCCAGAACTGCTCTGAAAAACTACCACCATATCATATATACACACTAACAAAATTCTGCACGGCAACCCGCCAAAATAAAAGTTCGGTTTAACTTGAAGAAATTGTGACAGGAATACATTACTATTGTACGGTAGAAGCCTAGGCAAAACGTAATCATACGGTATGGCCGCAACTAGAATATAGGTCTTACTACTATTACTATTATTATTAAAACTTAGTTTTTAAGGAATGATCACACAGAGGTTCTTCCATGTTTTCATTTTAACAGTAAACCTCTGTTGTGCAGCACTTTGTTTGCCCCCCCCCCAAAAAATTAAAAGGTTGGTTTAATTTTCATTTGATTAAAATTAAAAGATAAATAAAATGTATATTTGTTATGCCATAACACTGAAAAAACCTAAACAATTAATAGAAAAAAAAGACAATTAAAATTTAAACCATTAAAATTAAATCCAGTCAAATTAAAACGGAAAACACAGAATTTGGTAAAACAAACAAACAAACAAAAAATAATAACACATACGATACAATAAAACAGAATTTGATTTGATTTCATAACGCCCTAAAACATTAGATTCTTGTTAAACTTTTAATAAAATGATGTTAACTTGTATAAGTTTTATGATTTCAATTAATTAGACATGCTTTCTGATTAATAACATTTAATTTAATCATTAAAGTCCAGATAAATCAAAAAGGAAAAATGGAATCCTGAAAAATTAATAGAGAAAAAAACTGAATTTGGGGAAAAAAATAAAACAGCCCTACAAGATGTTCGTCGCTAGGCAGTTTGTAAAGTGTTCTAGGTGGTTGTTATTTGTGTTGTCAAAAATATTGATTTTTCTATACTTATCCATACTGAAATATCTAAAATGATTTCAATACTCTTTTTTTTGCAGTATTGATACACAATACCACCGATACATCTATACACCGTAAGTATGCGCATGTTGCCCAACAAAATACACATTTAACAACACATATTTACCCCAAACTCACTTCATACCGTCAGTCGAGTGTTTGAAATAACTTCCTTTTGTGACCTGAGTGGCTTCTTATCATAGAATGAGGCCGAAAGCATAATTTTGTAGTACACTGTAATACATACTATGTCGATTAGCACTGCATTATAAATCGACTTTATTCTTGTGAGTATACCCGAGATGGCTTGAAGAGCACAGATAAACCTTTAGAAAGCTTTATGTTTGATCAGTTAAAGGGTTTCTATCTTTTGTTATTCAGCTTACAGTGATGTTAGGGATTTCCTGGAACGTTCTATTACTTCTGTGAGGAATAAGTGGCGTACAGTATGAATGAAACATACGTTACATGTGTTTACAGTGCTCCATAATGGGAAAAAATAATACTTCTCTCGAAAGAAATTTGAATTAAACATATTCAATTCGTTTTTATTAGTGTAGAAACGTACCTCATTGTCATGTTCTAGCCTTGTTATATTTATCTTTCGATAAAAATCTAAAATTGTATGCCCTTATGGTATCGAAAGTAGTATTGAATATCGATATTTTTCAAGTTATCGTATCAAAATGACAAATTCCAGTATTGTGACAACACTACGCTACAGGACAAAGTTCAAACTGAATTTTAACACCAACTATGAGCAATAATTAAAGTGATGCTTCCATTAGCAAACACAACAGCAACTATGAGGGCACTAACAGTGATTTGCTCAATCTGTGAGGCGCTTCAGCTAATTAACTCTATAACAAACACAGCCTGAAGATCTTCATCATGTTTTCGACTCTTGTCAGGTGATATTTCAGTGAAGTCAGGAGGGAATGCTATCTGGTGTCGCCTTGCAGACAAGATTTATATGCCATTTAATGAATGTGTAAATGAGCATGCATGAAATACTTTATATGGACAGAGAGAGACAAAGCAAACAAACATCTGTGCAAACAATAAGAACTGAGTGAAGGTGTGTGTGCAGACGGGAGGAGGATTAGTGCTGCGCGTTATTCAATTAGAAAACGTTAATTGAGTCGACTCATCTAATAATCACATTAGAGCAGCTGCTGTTTCACTGAACAGAAGAGCTGAAAAACACAACAGACAGAGTCTTTATTGCCAAGAACAAGGGAGGATTTTTTACTACAGTCATGGCAGATGATTTGAACAAACCTGTACTATTTTACTAAGTGATCAGACTTACAATTTTCACTTGGTGAAGAACAAAACAGGTGAAAAAATCCCACAAACTTGTATTGAGGAAAGGACCCGAGCTACAGACGTTGAAGTAATATACTGAATATTAACTATTACATATCAATGTTACAATTGAAATAAAGCAGAAGTAATATAAAACATAAATATTAGATGAAAAACTTCAATGCAAATTAGAAATGTCTTGGCAGCTAACTGAAATAAGTTATTAAAATTACTTAAATGAAAGCTAACTGAAATATTAAAAAAACTAATACAAATTATAAAAGCACATAACAAAATTACAACAAAAAAAAACTTAAAGCTATTTAAGAGGAAAACTGAAAATATAAAAATAAAAGCTGATGCAAAATATTAGATACTATTATAGTATATGAATAATATTAAAATAGCACTGTTCAGAACACCTTGGCAACCACATAGCAACGACCTAGCAACCACCCAGAACTCCCTAGCAACTGAATAGCAAGATGTTAATGACTCAGAACACTCTAGCAACCACCTAGAATACCCCAGCAGCTAAATATAAAGATGTTAACAATGACAATAACAATGAACACCCTAGTGACCGTATAGCAATGACCTAGCAACCACTCTGAACTCCCTAGCAACTGAACTGCAAGATGTTAATGACTCAGAACACTTTAGCAACAACCTAGCAACCACCCAGAACACCCTAGCAACTAAATATCAAGATGTTAACAATTACAATAACAATGAACACCATAGTGACCGTATAGCAATGACCTAGCAACCACTCTGAACTCCCTAGCAACCGAACTGCAAGATGTTAAAGTTAATGACTCAGAACACCTTAGCAACCACATAGCAACAACCTACCAACATAGCAATGACCTAGCAACCACTCTGAACTCCCTAGCAACCGAACTGCAAGATGTTAAAGTTAATGACTCAGAACACCTTAGCAACCACATAGCAACAACCTACCAACCGATCAGGACTCCCTAACAGCTGAACCTCAAGATGTTAATGACTCAGAACACCTTAGCAACGGCATAGCAATGACCTAGCAACCACTCAGAACTCCCTAGCAACTGAACTGCAAGATGTTAATGACTCAGAACACTTTAGCAAAAACCTAGCAACCACCCAGAACACCCTAGCAACTAAATATCAAGATGTTAATAATTACAATAACAATGAACACCATAGTGACCGTATAGCAATGACCTAGCAACCACTCTGAACTCCCTAGCAACTGAACTGCAAGATGTTAATGACTCAGAACACTTTAGCAACAACCTAGCAACCACCCAGAACACACTAGAAACTAAATATCAAGATGTTAGCAATGACAATAACAATGAACACCCTAGTGACGGTATAGCAATGACCTAGCAACCACTCTGAACTCCCTAGCAACTGAACTGCAAGATGTAAATGCCCCAGAACACCTTAGCAACTGCATAGCAACGACTTAGCAACCACTCAAAACTCCATAGCAACTGAACTGCAAGAAGTTAATGACTCAGAACACCTTAGCAACCACACAGCAACAACCTACCAACCACTCAGGACTCCCTAACAACTGAACTGCAAGATGTTAAAGACTCAGAACACCTTAGCAACTGCCTAGCAACACCCTAGAATAATTGTGATGACCCTAGAATCAGCTTTGCATGAACAAGCAACTTAAATTTTTGCCCAGAAATGTAAATAACTAGTTCAAAACAAGACAGCAGTTTCTCCTCCAATGGATGTGGACAGTTGTTTTATTTTAAATGTATAATAGCATGTTAAAAATGTCTCCACCGAAGGAATTCTCTGTGCCTTACAATTAGATGATCCATCTATGAGTCAAGAGTACATGTAAACCACACCCACACATGCTTCTGTGTAAATTACACCCGTTTTGAGGACGGGGGTTTTACCTTCTCTCTCTTTTTACCATAATAACCGTTCATAGAGTTGACAGATTTGTGTAAATGTAAGTTACTGCGTGCCTCTTGCCCAGTGCGTGCTCAGCAATAAATCCACGCTCGTGGGACAGGGCCCGCAAGGCATTGTGGGAAACACCTCTGTCTTTGGTCGAGCTTATCAGGTAATCACTGTTGTATTCTTTCACAATGCTGCACATTGACTTACCCAAGATTTGGCCCCTGGGTAAACCTAACCACCCTTTACCTCAGACGTGACCCTTAGGACCTTATGACTAATTAATGTCTTAGCAAACTTCCTTAAAGGAATAGTTCACCCAAAAATGAACTCGCCCTCATGTCATTCCAAACCTTTTCATTTTTATCCGAAAAAAAAAAAAAGATGATCTTTTGAAGAATGTTGGTAACCAAAAAGTTTTGGTTCCCATTGGCTTCCATTATTTGGACTCAAAGTACAATGGTAGTCAATGGGAACCAAAACATTCTTCAAAACGTGTTCTACAGAAAAAAGAAAGTTATACAGGTTTGGAATGACATGAGGGAGAGTAAATGATGGCAGAATCTTAATTTATGAACTGACATGGGATCAAATCTTCAAGAACTCACCGTTTGATGACTGCAGTCGCAATAGCGAAGCCCAAAATACTCGGTTTCAGCGAGGTTCACATGACTGAAAACATAGTCCAGCACTACAGAACCTTTGGTTGATTTCTGTGGAGAAAGGTGGGACATGCATTAGAAATCTCATCATGAACAAACTGTTTTCAGATTGCAAACAACATTTAAAGGAATAGTTTACTCAAAAAATGAAAATTTGCTGAAAATCTATCTATACTCTGACCATTTAAGATGTAAATGAGTTTGTTTCTTCGTCAGATTTGTAGAAATCTAGCATTGCATCAGTGTCTCAGCAATGGATGCTCTGCAGTGAATGGGTGCCGTCAGAATGAGAGCTGATAAAAACATCACAATAATCCACAGCACTCCAGTCCATCAGTTAACATCTGGAGAAGACAAAAGCTGTGTGTTTGTGAGAAACAAATACATCAAGACGTTTTTTTTTTTACTTCAAACCGGCTAAAATACAAGTCCTTAATCCATAATAATGCTTCCTCCAGTGGAAAAGTCATCTGGTCTGAATCCGGAGAGCAATCTGCACAGATCAAACACTTGTTTCTTACAAACACACAGCTTTTGTCTTCTCCAGATGTTAACTGATGGACTGGAGTGCTGTGGATTATTGTGATGTTTTTATCAGCTCTCATTCTGACGGCACCCATTCACTGCAGAGCACCCATTGCTGAGACACTGATGCAATGCTACATTTCTCCAAACCTGATGAAGAAACAAACTCATCCTAATCTTGGATGGCCTGAGGGTGAGCACATTCTCAGCAAATGTTCATTTTTGGGTCAACTATTGCTTTAAAAATACAAGTTCACCTGTATTGCATCTCTCCTGACAGTGAGAGGAGGGTTTGTGGCTTTGTTCTGATTTAATACGGTGTTTGACAGGTTACTTTCAACCCGAAACCGCACCTATGATAAATGACCTGTGCACACAGCATGAAAACAAACCGCTAATGCCAATAAAGCCAAGAATGACTACGTAAATAGAGGTAAAAAGAGTTCAGATAAAGGAAACTCAATGACTAATCCGTCTGACGATCTTTTCCTTGTTTTTGAATATTGCTCTTAATGTCCTACAGTTGTTTGATATTTCTACCCAGACAGATAAAGGTGACCTTTATCTGACATAAGCAATTATCACTCACAAACACAGCTGTGATGTGAACTGACACCAAAGAAAACACGTGCACCGATGGGTTTCAGTCCGTCACACAACGAGAATGAGTTATAGACTTGACTTTTCTGAAAGAAGGCTCTTCTCATTTATTTGATACAGATAAATGTGAAATATTGTAAATAGCTGTTTTCTATGTGAATAGCTGTTAAAGTGTAATGTATTTCTGTGATGCGCAGCTGTATTTTCAGCATCATTCCTCCAGTCTTCAGTGTCACATGATCTTCAGAAATCAGTATAATATGCTGATCTGCTGCTCGAGAAACATTTCTGATTATTATCAATGTTGAAAACAGTTGTGCTGCACAATATTTTTGCGGAAACTGTGATACATTTGATTTTTCAGGATTCACGGATGAATAGAAAGTTCAGAAGAACAGCATTTATTTAAAACAGGAATCTTTTGTCACATTATAAATGTCTTTACTGACACTTTTGATGAAGTATGAATTTAAAAAAAACTCAGTGACCTCAAGTTGTGAACAGTAGTGTATATCAAGATATTTATGCATTTTCTAGCAGCAGATCAGCATATTATACTGATTTCTGAAGATCATGTGACACTGAAGACTGGAGGAATGATTTTCTGATTATTATCAATGTTGAAAACAGTTGTGCTGCACAATATTTTTGCGGAAACTGTGATACATTTGATTTTTCAGGATTCACGGATGAATAGAAAGTTCAGAAGAACAGCATTTATTTAAAACAGGAATCTTTTGTCACATTATAAATGTCTTTACTGACACTTTTGATGAAGTATGAATTTAAAAAAAACTCAGTGACCTCAAGTTGTGAAAAGTAGTGTATATCAAGATATTTATGCATTTTCTAGCAGCAAAGCAGCATATTATACTGATTTCTGAAGATCATGTGACACTGAAGACTGGAGGAATGATGCTGAAAATACAGCTGCGCATCACAGAAATACATTACTGTTTAACAGATATTCACATAGAAAACAGCTATTTTAAATCACAACACAATCACCAACCACAAACTTTTGAACAGTAGCGTATGGTTTTAATAAACTAAACCGGTGTGGCCTGAGCATCTTCGTGCTAGTAAATTCAGTACGTTACCACCAATTAAATCTTTACTGTAGTCATAAATCTTCAGTGTTTATGTGACATCTCTGCTGAGAGTTGTGCAACTGCAGCTCAGACGTATGACAGACGGAGAGTGAGAGGAGCTTCTGCCCGCTGGGAGTGTGTGTGTGTGTGTGTGTTTGCTGTAAGAACACACACACATAAAACACACAAAGGGACGTATGTCATGATCGCTCCTGTTACACGCTGCAGGGTGAAACACAATGAACTTCACATCTGAAACACTATATCGCTACAGCAGCAAACCCACAGGACTGAGAAATCACACACAAGATCTCTTCACCTAGACAGCAATACAATTAAATGGAGAGGTTTCTCCTAAAATGAATCTCACACGTGTCTCAAAAATGTCTCGGATTTACCAGATCCAAAAGTCTGAATATGAAAGATCTCAAACATTTCTCATCAAATTAGCTGAGCAGCTCCACATTCATTTAATAGCTCTAAACTCTTACTGTATGACAACCATTGACTCTTTTGGGTCATCGATATCATTAAAAACACTGAGAGAAACATCTGAGACAAAGTTGATACTTCAATGAAACGTGAATTGAATCAAAATATGAGCAATCTCATTTTCTTTTCAGAGATCTAAAGAGAGCAAATCAATGTAACTGTTTGCAAAAATTGACCACACTGAAAAATTTTGAAATTCACTTTGAAATAATTGTCATTTAGAAATTGCTAGTAAATTGAAATGAATTAAACGGAAATTGTATTTTCTTGTAAAACGTGATGTAATGATCTAATCTTTTTTATGTACAACTACTGCATTTAATGTGGTATTAGGGCAAAAGTTAAAGCCTTGCAATGCATTTTTTATCCAAACACAAAGAGAAATCCACTGATAATAATCAGGAGAAGAAAAATTTAATAAAATCTGAACTATATACGTATATATATATATATATAGTTCAGATTTTATTACATATACAGTATATATAATAACAATAATAATAATATATAGGTATGCAAGTATACACAATAATTATTATTATTTTAAATATGCTAAGAAAAATCTGTGAGAAAGAATGTTGAGAAAACTTAAAATATGTGGAGAAAAATGTTAATTTAAATAAATATATAAATAAGTGATGCATTAAAATGTATTTTTTAACAAAGCCAAAATTAAAGTTTTTATTTAGCGTAAAACAGAAAATAATGTTTCTTTCATAATCAATTAATGAATCACATTTATCTCATAATCAGCACTCAAAAACATTTAAATTACACATAAGGCAGTTTTTATATCACCTTTTTAATGATATAGCCTAATTATGTTTCTACTTCAATTTGTTGTTGAAATATAAACTTTTAAACGGTGGTTGTAATAAACACTTGTTTTCGCGGCAGATTTATTCAAACATACATTAAATAATGGAGATAACAGGTTAAAGGAAGTAATTGAAAACTCAATAAGCCTGAAAAGAGCAAAATTTAAGCAATAAGATTATCTCTGAACAGAGCTACAGGAATAAACGTAAGTTTGCAAAACTGCATGATATGTCAACTATGGTGAACTTAAGGACATTCTTCTATAAATAGTTTTTTACGGTGGACACTGAGTGCTCACAGATGTTTAAGATGCTCAGGTTTCCACCACGCAGAGGGAACACAGGTACGGCCTTACCAGGGAAAAACCCCTCATTGTGTGTGACCTCTGTAACTCAAGTCCCAAAAGCCCAGCGGGAGGAGAGCTGAACACGGCACACCGCAAACACCAACCATCCTCCTAAAACATGCCCTCCGCATTCCTGCCGTATCTCTCTTACCGACAAGACTTGTGCGCAGGTCAGGGAATGTTCAAACAACAGGCAAGAGTGAAATGAATAGATTGAGTAGAGAAATGCACCGGCGCTTTTCCCACCTACTGTAGATAAAAACGAAACGCTAGCTGTCCTGTGCCCACGTCTGTTTATTTCCATCGGATAGAAACGCTGATAAGAAAGCCACAGCAGATTAGTGTTCAAATGCATTATCAAGCGTACACTAATAACAGCTTTATTCTGAGGGACAAGTGGAAAAAATAACTTTACAGCATTTTAAAGCCGTGCAATGCATTTTAAATCCAAATACAAAGAGAAATCAACTCTATCCGATAATCAGGGGAAAGAAAAAGGCCTAATATCTGAACTTTACTTTCATTTTTTATACTGTGCATTATAAACTGTATACTTTCCTCTCTAAAAAAATCATGGTACTAAATGAAAAAATAAAAAAATAATAAATAAAAAAAATATATATATATATATATATATATATATAAACTAATATATAATGGCTGCTGAAAATGTGGTATTGCAATAAAAGCAGCCTCAGTGAGCAGAAGAGACTTCTTTCAGAAACATAAAAAATACAATAAAAAAAACAAACAAACAACAACAACAACAAAATAAATATTATTCCAAAAGTGTGACTTGTAGTGTATATATAACAAATTAAAAACTAAAAAATTATCACATATTATTATAAAATTATACAATACATACTGCATACTGCAAAAGTTGATTAAATAATATTGTAGCACGGCCTTCTGAACACAACCTTTGTTAAAAATGTAGTCTTCAAACTCACAAGAAAGAAAGAATATTTTATATTTTCATGATAATTATAAGAATAATAATTGCAGACTGGGAGTTAAATGAAACAAGCACAGGCACAGATCTAATAAATAAAGATTAATCTGAAGTGAAACGAAGCCTTTTGCATCGATTTCAGACGGTCAGTCAGACAGATGAACTAATGAGACTGATTTGTTTAGTGAAAGCAGAAACGTGTGTCTGATAACACGAGCTAATCAAGTAAAAGCCTGGAAAAGATGCACACTTTTGCTCTTTCACTAACACTCTCCTATCATCCAGATTTGCTTAATTAAATAAAGAAGAACATGCAGCCATTTAAAATGCTGAGAATGCAATCACACTAATATCTCAAATCAAACACCAAGTCAATAAATCAATCGGAAAATGTGCTTAATTGCCTCGAAAGGAACTGGTAATGGTCCTAAAATGTGAGTGGGGGTGAAATATGACCCGGATGAGCTCTTGACAGGTTTCCTCAGATCCATGAGAGATTCTGGAGGTTTGATCATTGAGGAGATTCTTTGAAACAATTAACTCTCTTTGACATGCCCTGCTGTTCCCATAGCAATGGGGTCACTATTAACGAGACCCGACCATCTGCTGACCACTGGTGTGTGTGTGTGTGTGAGAGTGTGTGTGTGTGTGTGTGTGTGTTTGTGTGTGTGAGAATGTGTGAGTGTGTGTGTGTGTGAG
>NW_015505538.1:888966-894302 GCF_001515645.1 Sinocyclocheilus grahami | reverse complement strand
TGAGTGTGTGTGTGAGTGTGTGTGTGTGTGAGTGTGTGTGTGTGTGTGTGTGTGTGTGTGTGTGTGTGAGAGTGTGTGAGTGTGTGTGTGTGTCCATCAGCAGATGTTCCTTCACTCCCCCAGAGACCTGAAAGGGCCTAAACGGTTGAATCTGACGAAAACTGTCAGGAACATGACCAGGTCACATTTCACCCCAAACTCAAGAGAAAGAAAGAAGAAAGGATGCTTTGCATAAAGAAAATGATTGAAAAATGCATAAAGAAAATGATTGAAAAATGATTTTTTTTCATGTCAATTAGACAAAATAAATTCATTGAGATTCTTTGTGAAAGAATGTGGAGAAAATTCTGAGTAAGAATCTATGGTGAAAAAAATGAAGAAAGATATTTCCCTTCAAACTCACGAGAAAGAAAGAAATGATGTTTTGCATAAAGAAAATGATTGAAAAATGATTTTTTTTCATGTCAATTAGACAAAATAAATTCATTGAGATTCTTTGTGAAAGAATGTGGAGAAAATTCTGAGTAAGAATCTATGGTGAAAAAAATGAAGAAAGATATTTCCCTTCAAACTCACGAGAAAGAAAGAAATGATGTTTTGCATAAAGAAAATGAAGCATTTTTCATGACTGTTAAACACATTAGCCCCAAAATTCTTAATGCAAATAATAATATGGGGAAAAAAATATTAAATTGTACAAGCACAATACATTATGGTAATATTTGTTGTACCTTTATTTTATGATAAAATTTATAAAAAAAATACTATTAAAGTCCTGAGAGTGACCTAGAATAAAAAGAATGACGCTTAAACAAAAATCATAATGCTTAAAAGGCTATTTTTAAATGCAAAATATGCGTTTTATAAGCTCTGCTTTGAGAAGTCACAGTAGAAACAAAGGTAGAAAGCGCTGTGGTGGTAATGGCCGGGTTATCTCTGGTCAGTGTCAGTGTTTTAATGACTAATCCCAACAGAAAAGCCACTTCTCTTCTGGTTTCTGCTGGAAACGGTCCAGATGTCTCATACCCCCTCTACGGTGGGTTTCACAGACCCTCCCCGTTTCCATAGTTACTCAAAAATAAAAGACAAAGATGCGACACATGGAGCAGCGGCGAAAAAAAATATTAAATTGTACAAGCACAATACATTATGGTAATATTTGTTGTACCTTTATTTTATGATAAAATTAATAAAAAAATACTATTAAAGTCCTGAGAGTGACCTAGAATAAAAAGAATGACACTTAAACAAAAATCATAATGCTTAAAAGGCTATTTTTAAATGCAAAATATGCGTTTTATAAGCTCTGCTTTGAGAAGTCACAGTAGAAACAAAGGTAGAAAGCGCTGTGGTGGTAATGGCCGGGTTATCTCTGGTCAGTGTCAGTGTTTTAATGACTAATCCCAACAGAAAAGCCACTTCTCTTCTGGTTTCTGCTGGAAACGGTCCAGATGTCTCATACCCCCTCTACGGTGGGTTTCACAGACCCTCCCCGTTTCCATAGTTACTCAAAAATAAAAGACAAAGATGCGACACATGGAGCAGCGGCGGTTTACAACACAACACGCTTGACAAGCACGGTCTTGAGTCACGGCGTATTGTTAACCAGCAATTTTACAAGCGGCTAACATTCTTCTGTGAATGCAAACAATAAGTAGGTTAAAAATGGTTTACATGGTAAAAAGCATGCTATCAGAAGACCCTCTGATATATACTACAGAATGATTACCAAATTGGTATTTACATGGAACAACGCTATGGCATTGGCATGGTGCATGTCCAAAAAACATACTATTTCAATGCAATCATGCACAAAAATCATGAACACAAGGAAAAAAAGCAAACCGCATATAAAACGTCTATCTTCTGCAATGCATCCCACAATGACTAGAGGAAACACATGCAATCAAAGGCAAAGGAAATTATTTACAGACAAATAAACACACCGAACACTGATAACATGTGCTTTGAGCTCCCAACCAAACACATTAACCAAAGCTGAAAGAGGGAGCAAAACATGAAATGTGATTAAATAAATGCACACTAATTTACTTGGGTTGGAGAGAGAGAGAAAAAGCCGCAGGAAAGCAAAATAACATCTGGGATTTCATCTCATGAAATGAACTGCTTTGTTGTTATCTTATCTTGTTTGGGTCGTGGGTCCCTTTAACGAATTCTACTAATTTATTGTTATTTCTTCTTCAGTGACTTACAATAAATTTACCTTATGAATGCGTTTTCTTTTTTTTACGTCTCTTACCCCTAGCGGACGTAATAATTAGAACTTAAATATACTCTACACTGTAGAAAAATGATTCTATTGAAGTTGTAAATAAAGATGTTTGGAGTATATTTTACAAGAAAACACTACATCAGTCAAAATTTCACAATTCACAATGTGTTACTTAGCGTTTCTTTGCAAGTATTTGTAAACTTTACTAGCAATTTCGGATTGAAAATAGTTTCAAAGTGAATCCTACGGCAATTCTTTAGGAAGTGAACAGATAAGTATGTTTCTTAGTTCTTTAATAATGAACTACAAGAGATTTGAGTTTATGATTCGGTCTACAGATCAAGAAACCGAATATTCCATGTTTCTCTGGGAACCAAAACCCAGAAACCATGTCTCTCTGGGGCTCTCCGCTTTGGGAGAGTTTGTGCATGGCAGACGGATTTAAAATTAGACTCCAGCATCAGTAATAATTCATATGCACGAGGCTTGTTGAAATACACGTGAGAAATTTCAGCTTGATGACGGATGAGCGTTTCTGAAAGCCTTTGTTGAACGCTTGCTTCTACACTGTAGAAAAATGATTCTATTGAAGTTGTAAATAAAGATGTTTGGAGTATATTTTACAAGAAAACACTACATCAGTCAAAATTTCACAATTCACAATGTGTTACTTAGCGTTTCTTTGCAATTATTTGTAAACTTTACTAGCAATTTCGGATTGAAAATAGTTTCAAAGTGAATCCTACGGCAATTCTTTAGGAAGTGAACAGATAAGTATGTTTCTTAGTTATTTAATAATGAACTACAAGAGATTTGAGTTTATGATTCGGTCTACAGATCAAGAAACCGAATATTCCATGTTTCTCTGGGAACCAAAACCCAGAAACCATGTCTCTCTGGGGCTCTCCGCTTTGGGAGAGTTTGTGCATGGCAGACGGATTTAAAATTAGACTCCAGCATCAGTAATAATTCATATGCACGAGGCTTGTTGAAATACACGTGAGAAATTTCAGCTTGATGACGGATGAGCGTTTCTGAAAGCCTTTGTTGAACGCTTGCTTTCGACATCGGAAGGAACTTACCAGGCCATTATAAATGACAAAACTAAAGACTGATGCAGGTAGTTTTTAAGCCTGACGCGATTCAGAATATCTCAGATGATCTGGAATAACCCTTAAAGGTTTAAATAAAGCATAAAAGAAGATTATTTTTGATCAGTCTTTTATAATTCAAAGCACTTCTCAAATGGATCGTTGATTTTAATTTGATGAGCACCTCAATAAGCTCAATCAACTGAATAATTAGCGCTCTGATTGCCAACGGCGGTTCACTTAAGGACGTTTCTGCCGTCTGCGCATGCTGAAGGAATGCATCTAGAAAAACAAAGTGATCAGTGTTGATTCTGCGTTTGACAGGAGAGATTACCACCCTCAGTGTGACTGAAGAAAGTCGCCGATGCAGAGATTATTCTCATGTTCTTTTCTCGCTCCTTCAAATGCCTGTTAAATCCTCTGACCTCAGCTGACACACAAACACTGCTGACACCCAATCCGCAGATGGATTTTGCATGTCTGCACCATTTTGCGACAACATCAGCGGAATTCTCTGGGATTTAGGTGGATTTATATATGTTAAGATACTTGTACTGGTAAGCTGAAAGCCCAAATCAAAGCTATTCAGAATTTAACTGCATTCCTGTAGCTCAATCAGTTGCAACATCAAGTTCATCATGGGTTCGATTCCCAGAGAATGCATGACCTGATCAAATGTTGTTTACTTTAAATGCAGTGCACGTCGCTTTGGATAAAAGCATCTGCCAAATGCATAAACGTAAATTGTGAATTTCCATTCCAGTTCTGTTGAACTTCCTGTGGGGTTTTACATGCCGTTTATTGGCTCCACCAACATCTCGTTCAAGAAAGAAATTCACAGCCATGGTAACTTTCTGCCAACAGACTGTAAAATCATAGTAAATTATATGCTGTACTTTTGGTTTTCAACCATTGAAAATGAGTAAAATTCTACAATTTGGACATCAAAGTGGCATTGGAATTCCCAGATATTTGGAATCGAAATATAGGGCCTTAAAAATGAAGCTCCCAAAAGAAATATTTGCCAAGAACCACAATCTAAAAGGATATTAAGATATCTTAAATATTTCTTGAGTTATAGGCATGTAAAATAAGCATTTTTTAAAAAGTGCTTTTTTCTATTTTTGGACTGTCACCATTTGCATGCAGCAAAAACTGCTTATTTAAACAGATTTTACTAATAGACCTAACAATCTCAGTGTAAAAATAACATGATGCTGTCATATTTCTGAAGCCAGAAATACAGGAAGTGGAGTGATACAAACGGTGAAACAGTTGGAGGAGTTCTGTTATCACTCTAATATCACACTCTTATCAGCCAATCAGATTCAAGGACCAGAAAGAGCTGTTGTGTGTGTGTATATATATGTATATAAAATGAATCTAAAATATGAACAAAAAGGCCCATTACTAAGGGTAATAAATGATGGTTTAAATACTTAAGAGCAATATTTAGGCGTTTAAGTGTGTTTCAAATAACACCTTAATACTAATTGTTTTTAATGACAGGTTTCAGATAATTACCTGTGAGGTGAGGTTTCTCAGAGGAATGTTGTATGACAGGCTCACTGGAAGCAATGGACAATGAATATCGTATACATCTCTCCGGCACACTTGTATTCACTAATAAAAAAGTATCATAGGTATTAGCTTGGGCTTGTTTTGAGTGTTTACTATGGTGTTGGCATGGTATTCTTGATATAAGTATTCAAGGTGTCTGTTCATATCATCTTAATATTAGACACCATTGTCATCAAATTAATAAAAAAGTCATATAATTTTATTCTAATTTTACAGTTGGCTGGCAGAAAGTTACAATGGGTGTGTAGAATATTCTGAGTGAATTCGTTTCTTGAATGAGATGTTGGCAGAGCCAATAAAACATCTCTGGGCTGTCAGGGGTTTCAGAGTTCAGGTTTGGAGTCTGTCTGTGCCTGTCTCCGACAAAACCATGCACCACTACATCACACACACACACACTGTCACTCACACACACACACACACACACACAC
>NW_015505538.1:859005-888877 GCF_001515645.1 Sinocyclocheilus grahami | reverse complement strand
GACACATACACACACACACACATACACACACACACTCACAGACACACACACACACACGAATGAACATGTACACACAGAAACATGTAAATACACATATCCCCTCCATAAACACCAATATCTAAATGAGGACATAGAGTTCTATGTTTCATATAAAGCTACGCTAAATATACACTGCCCATCAAAAGATTTATATTTCAAATAAATGCTGTTCTTTTGAACTTTCTATTCATTAAAGAATCCTGAAAAATAAAATTTATCACAGTTTCCACAAAAATATGAAGCAGCACAACTGTATTCAACATTAATAATAATCAGAAATGTTTCTTGAGCAGCAAATCAGCATATTAGAATGATTTCTGAAGATCATGTGACACTGAAGACTGGAGGAATGATGCTGAAAATACAGCTTTGATCACAGAAATAAATTACATTTGACTATATATTACAAAAGAAAACAGTTATTTTAAATAGTAATAATATTTCACAATTTTACAGTTTTTTCTGTATTTTTGATCAAATAAATGCAGCCTTGATGAGCACAAGAGACAACATTAAAAAATGTTTAGAGTAAAAAAACATCTTACAGACTAACCCATACCTTAAAAAGAAAACTTCAAGCACTTTTAAAATAAAAATAATATATACTTATTCAATGCACTAACTGTTTTTCCATGGGGAAAAGCTAACACACAAAAACGCACATCACATGAGCTGTGAATGCGGTTTATTCTAGTCTGCGGTTTATTTCTGTCTCTCATGGCACATTGTCATTTCAAGATGAGTGCCAGATAATGTCAGACGGCACAACAAAACGTTCAATAATTTCATTCTGTCCTCTTTACTAATTAGGCTCCTCATCACTATTAATGTGAGCTGTAAAATGTTATTGTAAGTGAACATGTAAAACAACACACTTGCAGGAATCCCATTAAACGCATCAATGAGGGATTTGATCCAGAGCTCGCATTAGTCCACCTCAAATCCAGCTAGAGGAAATCTGCTCCATCTTATCACCGGGGTTCCTCTGCCTTTGTCTGGAGCAGCCGGCACACTCCCAAACACCACACACTCCCTCCACCCGCGCTGACGGACGGATGTGTGTGTGTGGAGGACGAGAGTGAAGAACCAGCGACGCTCCAGCGGCCCAGCGGCCTTACTAATCCAGAATCCACATTTCCCTGTGTTTCACTTTCTCTGTCTGTCACTCCTCGAGCAAAACAGTACCACAGTACCACCAGGTTTTAGGACACTAACATGTTGGTAATCCAGTGGTGTTTTCTGAAATGCCTTCAATGCAATCATTTATGTAACTACAGTATATGAATATGCTCATAATCATACTGTACAATACCACAGTACAGTATACAGAATATAAATACACACACATACATAAATACATATATACATAGGCATATATAACAAATGCTGTATTTTTGAATTCTGTTCATCAAAGAGTCCTGAAGAATAAAAATATTATAACATTTTAATAAAAGACAAATTCATGACAATTAAGCACATTTCCTTTTTAAATGCTTTATGTAATTTTCATTATTCTCAGTAGTTCTTTCAATATAACATGTATTTAAAGCATAAATTAAAGTCCGCACAACAAACACTACCATGACATGAAATACTTTGAAATGATATATTATTGTGTGTGTTTTTTTTGTAGTTTTTTTTACAATAAGATGATTTGGTGGTTTAAATATGTTTGATTATCATGAAAATAAAATTTCTTATTTACTTCTTTTAATTTCTTTTCAATTTTAGAGTGAAATGTGAACCCAGAGATTCACTCAAATATCTGATATCCCCACTGTACAACGAAAACATTTCAATATCCAGACCATTTTTCATGCACTGTAGCCTCATCCTGAACCTTTGAACTTCACAACAACAGCTTTTAATAATCTTTTTTTGTTAAAACGTGCCAAAGGTCATTATTGTTTAGAAAGCGCTGCCGTTCTCTCACAGGAAACACAACGGAGGAAGACAGTCTAAATCTGCAAATAAAGCTTTCTCTTTGTCATTTGCAAACGTCAGGAGAGCATCACCTCGACTCAAGCGCGGCCTCTGAGTTGCTGTCTTTGTTTTGCGATGATGGAAACATGTGAGCCGTTCTGTTCCTCACGCACAACTACACACACCGCCGTCTGGGTCAAATCAATGAGGCCTTTGTGTCGTAAGTGTGTGTGAACCGCTCAGTGTTTTATGTGAGTGAGCATCTGTGCATGTGAGCAAATGTATGGCACAAATAAAGCACTTAAATGCAAAAATACTTTTATTGCTCATTATCAGTGTTAGTGCTAGAGGTTTGATCACATGCACAAAGTATTAAAGTTGATAAAGGGGAAGGGAACACCTAGCAACCACCTTAGGACCTGCATAGCAACACCTAGGCTTCAAATTTGAAGTGAAAATATTTGTTTTTTCAGCGTCCTTGATGGAGGGAAACAGGGCGTCACGCTAAGAACATCCAGACAAGCGTGACAGATGGACACTTTCATCAACCTAGAATGATTTCTGAAGATCATGTGACACTGAAGACTGGAGGAATGATGCTGAAAATACAGCTTTGATCACAGAAATAAATTACATTTGACTATATATTACAAAAGAAAACAGTTATTTTAAATAGTAATAATATTTCACAATTTTACAGTTTTTTCTGTATTTTTGATCAAATAAATGCAGCCTTGATGAGCACAAGAGACAACATTAAAAAATGTTTAGAGTAAAAAAACATCTTACAGACTAACCCATACCTTAAAAAGAAAACTTCAAGCACTTTTAAAATAAAAATAATATATACTTATTCAATGCACTAACTGTTTTTCCATGGGGAAAAGCTAACACACAAAAACGCACATCACATGAGCTGTGAATGCGGTTTATTCTAGTCTGCGGTTTATTTCTGTCTCTCATGGCACATTGTCATTTCAAGATGAGTGCCAGATAATGTCAGACGGCACAACAAAACGTTCAATAATTTCATTCTGTCCTCTTTACTAATTAGGCTCCTCATCACTATTAATGTGAGCTGTAAAATGTTATTGTAAGTGAACATGTAAAACAACACACTTGCAGGAATCCCATTAAACGCATCAATGAGGGATTTGATCCAGAGCTCGCATTAGTCCACCTCAAATCCAGCTAGAGGAAATCTGCTCCATCTTATCACCGGGGTTCCTCTGCCTTTGTCTGGAGCAGCCGGCACACTCCCAAACACCACACACTCCCTCCACCCGCGCTGACGGACGGATGTGTGTGTGTGGAGGACGAGAGTGAAGAACCAGCGACGCTCCAGCGGCCTTAAACACCGACTAATCCAGAATCCACATTTCCCTGTGTTTCACTTTCTCTGTCTGTCACTCCTCGAGCAAAACAGTACCACGGTATTACCAGGTTTTAGGACACTAACATGTTGGTAATCCAGTGGTGTTTTCTGAAATGCCTTCAATGCAATCATTTATGTAACTACAGTATATGAATATGCTCATAATCATACTGTACAATACCACAGTACAGTATACAGAATATAAATACACACACATACATAAATACATATATACATAGGCATATATAACAAATGCTGTATTTTTGAATTCTGTTCATCAAAGAGTCCTGAAGAATAAAAATATTATAACATTTTAATAAAAGACAAATTCATGACAATTAAGCACATTTCCTTTTTAAATGCTTTATGTAATTTTCATTATTCTCAGTAGTTCTTTCAATATAACATGTATTTAAAGCATAAATTAAAGTCCGCACAACAAACACTACCATGACATGAAATACTTTGAAATGATATATTATTGTGTGTTTTTTTTGTTTTTTTTACAATAAGATGATTTGGTGGTTTAAATATGTTTGATTATCATGAAAATAAAATTTCTTATTTACTTCTTTTAATTTCTTTTCAATTTTAGAGTGAAATGTGAACCCAGAGATTCACTCAAATATCTGATATCCCCACTGTACAACGAAAACATTTCAATATCCAGACCATTTTTCATGCACTGTAGCCTCATCCTGAACCTTTGAACTTCACAACAACAGCTTTTAATAATCTTTTTTTGTTGAAACGTGCCAAAGGTCATTATTGTTTAGAAAGCGCTGCCGTTCTCTCACAGGAAACACAATGGAGGAAGACAGTCTAAATCTGCAAATAAAGCTTTCTCTTTGTCATTTGCAAACGTCAGGAGAGCATCACCTCGACTCAAGCGCGGCCTCTGAGTTGCTGTCTTTGTTTTGCGATGATGGAAACATGTGAGCCGTTCTGTTCCTCACGCACAACTACACACACCGCCGTCTGGGTCAAATCAATGAGGCCTTTGTGTCGTAAGTGTGTGTGAACCGCTCAGTGTTTTATGTGAGTGAGCATCTGTGCATGTGAGCAAATGTATGGCACAAATAAAGCACTTAAATGCAAAAATACTTTTATTGCTCATTATCAGTGTTAGTGCTAGAGGTTTGATCACATGCACAAAGTATTAAAGTTGATAAAGGGGAAGGGAACACCTAGCAACCACCTTAGGACCTGCATAGCAACACCTAGGCTTCAAATTTGAAGTGAAAATATTTGTTTTTTCAGCGTCCTTGATGGAGGGAAACAGGGCGTCACGCTAAGAACATCCAGACAAGCGTGACAGATGGACACTTTCATCAACCTTCATCTCAACCTGAACTCGACGACCGTGAACTTCATGTCCGGCAATGCGCAACAAACTAATAAACCTCCTCTCTGCAGATATCAGCTAAAGCTACACTGTTTTGCGAAAAAGTGTCATTCAAACTCCAAAGACTGCCCATTTTTCACAGTTTTGTAGTCCTCATGTACTGTACATTAAAGACCTGTTAAAGATCCTCCTGCTCCGCTGTCCATTAACTATTCATAGCAAACCAGCAATCCGATATCTGACGATACTCTGTTCAGAGACACAAACACGCTGCATGTGAACGATTAGAAAAAGAGCAGTAATAGCCCAGCTGACAGGGAACGTTCTCTCAAGGTTCTTCCAGGAACGTTAATCAAACGTTTGTTCTGAGTTATCTGGTCTTTAATATTAAAGGCAGGGTAAGTGATTTCTGGTTGCCAATGTTGACATTTGAAATCACCAAAACAAACACGCCCCTACCCCAAAAGCGTCTCGCCCCTATTTTGATAGCTCCACCCCACACATACCTACGTAACCCAGGCAACAGATTAGTTCTGTGAAACAAAGCAAAACTGCTGCTGCGTTCCATTCATGACGTATTGACACAAATTTCTAATGATTTTCAACGGTCGCTTTGTAGCGTCCAGTGCACTAGACAGACTTTAGCTGCTGCGGCGCAGACACAGTGTTACTCACCTATTGAGAAGAAACAAAACAACCTCGGCGTCCGATCGCAGGCCTTCCGCTCCTTGAGTTCTCTCCAGCGCTGGAAAGCTGATCCGATATTTACACGGGTTCTACTTCTTGCCTTAAGCCTTCTTTTGTTCCGCAGATGTTTTCCTCTTTTGTTTTTTATCCGCCATCTCTATCTTTCTGTCGCTCGGCTCGGCTAATGTCCGTCCCGTGCACTGAACACGCTCTCCTCCACATCATGAGTAGACACGCCCCTTACTGCTGATTGGCTACAAGTTTTTTTTTGCTATTCGGCCCGAATCGGTTTTCTAAAGTGTTTTTGAAAAATCGCTTACCCCACCTTTAATGCTCTCAAATATTAGCACAAAACGTTATTTATACATCGTTCATGGAATGTTTTATTTCTGAAACGTTGGATGTTCATCTAGCTTTTTTTTTTTTTTTATGTTACTATTTGTTTCAGAATGTTCAGAGAACATTCAAAAGTAACATCCCCATAGTGTTTGGAACATTTTAAAATGGAATATTCCCTTAACATTCTAAAAAAACGCTTTAAACCCTGGACTTTCACGGACATTCAAAAAATAACGTTCTCATAATTTAATGGAAACATTAACATATTGTGTTTAGAACATATTTTTGTTAGGATGTAGGGATACAACTTCAACCGGTTTGACCACCCTGATACCACCCTGATACAAAGAAGTAAGAAAAATATATTTTTTATTATTACGCTTTTTAAAGTTTTAAAAACATGTTTTTCTTACTTCTTTGTAGTAATGTTTTTTTCTTATTACGTTTTTTAAAGTTTAAAGTTTTAAAAACATGTTTTTCTTCTTTGTAGTAATGTTTTTTTCTTATTACGTTTTTTAAAGTTTAAAGTTTTAAAAACATGTTTTTCTTCTTTGTAGTAATGTTTTTTTTTTTATTACGCTTTTTAAAGTTTAAAATTTTAAAAACATGTTTTTCTTGGTTATATACAAGCGTCAAGAGAACATTTGATCATTTTGAAAACATTGAACGTTACTTTTGAACGTTCCGAAACAAGAGGTAACATAACACTGAAAAACCATTCGAACGTCCAACTAAAATGTTTCAGAAAAACATCCCGTGAACAATGTATAAACGTTTTTATATATGTTTCTGTGCTTTTTTAAAGACCAGATAACTTTGAACAAACATTTTAATAACGTTTGCTCATAACTTTCAAGAACTCTGCCACGCTCCATGAACACACCATGTCCAAAAAACTACAGCTATCCCATGGTACCTCCTAGTTAGTGTACACTTTCAGGTTTAATATTTCTTTCAACACACCATAACTGCTTTAAAACATAAATCCGATGTAGTCCCTGTTCAGCCAGCTATATATAATGAGACTGGTGTATAATGATCATTTGCTAACTGTAATCTGGTTAACAGTAGTGTGCTAAGCTCATGGGTTCAGGGTGTGGACCTCTTCAATATAGACACAGGTACTGTTCAAAATCAGTATGATGAATTACTACGACATAGCAAATATCTATATTGTTCTTGTTTTTCTTTTGTGTGGTAAGAAAGAAAAGCTGAGTGTAGCCTACAGGCCTTCTGGATCAGAATAGTTCATTTTCTGAAGATATGCACTGAAATCATTTCTTATAAAAGCATCGTTTACCTTTATTCCCTGCTGCTGGGTGGTTAAAATCAGCTTGGACTCATCCAGGAGCAGAACCTCACAGTAAAACTCCTCTTGGACCGAACAGAAACAACTCATCTTGAACTAGACAGAAGATCCAAACTGAAGAGCCTAGAGAAACCTCGGGATGTTACCATCCATCATCCAGCTCCTGTCCTCCTTTGTTACATGTCCTCTGCTTCAGTCCTCATGCACCTGATGTTTGCACCATCCGAACGTCCCATCTGAACTCATAAGATGAATAAAGTCTATGTGGAAATGCTCATAGTGGTCCTGAAAGTAAGTCCCCGAACCTTTAGTTCTGTTCTCGGCCTGTGGGTGACTTTAGCTGCTGGTGTCGGGCTGGACTGATCCAAGTGTCCCATCAATATCTCCTGGTACACCGAGCGTGTTTCACTTGATTCATGCTGTGTGTTGCCAAGCAGCCCGAGAGGCTGTGCATGTGTGTAACTCCTCCCAAGCGCTCGCGCACACATCAGTGTGTCATGATGAGCAAGACTTTCCTGCCACCTGTTGGAAACTCAGCGCATCCTCTCCTCTAATAATGTTGTCAGCGATTCTTTCTATCATTCATTCATGCATTTCTTTATTTAGCAACATTTTATTATAAATAATGGTTATTTGCAATAAAAAATTATTTAATAAATAAATCAAGTTAGATATTAAATAATGGTCAGTAATATAATCATTTAGTACATTTCAAAGTCAAATGTATAAGTTAAAAATATTTAAATCTTAAATAAAATAATTTATTATAAAGTACATTATGTTCTTAACTTGCTGTGAGCAACATGAATGCATGAAACATTCTCTACAAAAGAATGTTTCTTCTATACGTCACTGAATTCTATTCAAAATTCTGCTCTAATAAACTACTTTAATAAAGTCTGTTGTTGTTCTATCCAAATTACACTATAATAAACGGTGCAAAATCTCTTAATTATTTATAATAAAAGAATTAAAAATAGAATCTATATAAATAATGTTAAATATTAAATAATATAATAATTCAATACATGTACATTTCAAAATTATTTAATTTAGAAATAATTCAATACAAATGATCAAATATGAATTAAAATGATTTAATTCAAAATACATTATATGTTCCTCAACTTCGTGTGAGTAACATAAATGTATGTTATGTTCTCTACAACAACAAAAAAAATGATGGTTATTATATTTTTTTCTTTTTCTGCAAAAATAATAACCATTGCGTTTGTGTGCATTTGCACTACAGTTATCGCTACTGTTGTAATATGCATGCAGTGCAAACTTTCTAAATCTTTCTGTCACTTTGTTTAATGTCTTTTGTTGTTGCAAGGACAGTAATGACAATTAAAAATAACTATGGTTATCTTACTTTGTAAATGTATTTAGTACAATGATTATTTGTATAGTATTATTACATGATTATATGATACAAACACTGTATTATTATCATTAGTAGTATTAGTAGTAGTAGTAGGCAGTGTTGGGGAAAGTTACTTTTAAAAGTAATGCATTACAATATTGCCTTACTTCCTAAAAAGTAACTACTTACGGTACTTAGTTACTTTTTATGGAAAGTAATGTGGTACGCTACTTTTGCGTTCCTTTTCCTCATCTGCCTTGGCCTCATTTTTCTCTCTTCAGAAAAAGAAGAAACACATGTCATGTTCATCTAAAGTAATTTTTGCTTATTAGTATCATTGATCATCGAAAGTCAGCAGCAAAGATACTGGTTAATAAAATGAAATTGAATACATAAAGGATATTTGTGTTATTTAACATGTTTGCATCAAGCTTGCATTTCACAGTTTATTCATTTGGAGGAATACTGACTCTGTTTTTGTGCGCGTGAGATGAGTAAATACATGTTGACATTTAGTCTAGAACTACAGTAAGATCATGTTTTCTCAATATCAGGTCAGGATGTCAGCCAATACATGGGAAAACAAAGTAACTGGCATTACTTACTTGAAAAAGTAACTCGGATATGTTCTTGTAAATTTAAAAGTAGTGCGTTACTTTACTAGTTACTTGAAAAAAGTAATCTGATTACGTAACTCGCGTTACTTGTAATGCATTATTAATAGTAGTAGTAGTAGTGGTGTTACTATTATTATTACTAGTATTAGCAGTGTTGGGGGTAACGCACTACAAGTAACGCGAGTTACGTAATCAGATTACTTTTTTCAAGTAACTAGTAAAGTAACGCATTACTTTTTAATCTACAAGAGAATATCGGAGTTACTTTTCAGATAAGTACCGCAAGTTACTTCCCCCCCCCCCAATTTATTGACTGGCAGCTCTCCTGTCTCCATGCTGAGAGAAATCAGATGTTACTATAGTTCTAAAATAAATATGAATATGCATTAATTCATCTCACTCACAAAAAAAAAAAAAACACACAGATTCAGTATTCCGCAAAATAAATAAAAAAAACGCAACTCAAAATATGCGCAAACCTGCAATAATTAAATGTTAAACAACACAAACATGCTTTATGTATTTAATCCCATTCTATTAGCTTCTGACCTTCGATGATCCAGTTCAAGCGTACTAATAAGCACAAATGTCTCTAGACAAACATTTGTGTCTTTTGTGTGTTGAAATGTCTTCTTCTGCATTCTACTGTACGGACGTACATTTATTTTCCCTTCAGCCTGAGGCTGATTCATCTCACTTTTGGTGTGCAAAGGCTTTTATATTTGCCAAAAATAGAACTTTTTTATTTTAAAAGCAAACAAGCAAACCCTGTCCAGATTTAAAAAGTAACGTAAAAGTAACGTACCGCATTACTTTCCATAAAAAGTAACGGAGTACCGTAAATCGTTACTTTTTTATGGAGTAACGCAATATTGTAATGCATTACTTTTAAAAGTAACTTTCCCCAACGCTGAGTATTAGTATCAGTATTACCTGCCTAGACATTATTGAAGAGAATGAAGCAATTCTTTTGCTTGCCGCACGGTGAGCGCACAGCTCACAGCGCACGCGCGTCCTCTAACAATATGGCGCAGCGTCGAGGGGACTGAAGCTGATGAGCAGAAGATCACTCGCACAAAAGAAGGAAAAGTTTCCAACAAGCACATGATATATAATCAGCAAACCGAGAAACATCCGCTTATTGGGCTCCAACAGCATGCATTCCGGGGATGTATTCCTGCTTGGGCGATACACTGGAGCTGTTTAGTGGAAGAGGACGAATAGGTAAGACTTTAAAAAGCTTCAGCAGTGTTTATATCTCAGATACGCGTTTATCAACATATGCGTCTGCTAATAATGCTTTGACTGAGTTTATAAAATGGTGTGTTTTTAAAACAAGTAGTGCTTTCTGAAGCTGAGCCTCGAGAAGTGTCTGTTTATATGTAATTATGTGTTAAGAGTTTATAGAACAGCTGATCGTCCATAAATATTGAATAAAAATATATCAGTGCAAATGTCACGTGTATTTTACTGCTCTATTTATGTGAAGTTTACTATGTGCTCCATTCTAATATTATCTCCTTTTTCTCTTTTTCAAGTAAATTGTTTAAATGGTGTCTATATAATTAAAGATTCTTTGTTATTATTGTAAATTCTATTGTAAGTTGTTGTTGTGCACTGCTGGTCAAAAGTTTGGGATCAGTAAGGTTTGTAATGTTTTTTTAAAGAAGTCTCTTGTGCTCATCAAGGCTGCATTTATTTGATCAGAAATACAGAAAAAACTGTAATATTGTGAAATATTATTGCCATTTAGAATGAATGTTTTCTATGTGAATATCTATTAAACTGTAATTTATTTCTATGATGCGCAGCTGAATTTTCAGCATCATTACTGCAGTCTTCAGTGTCACGTGATCTTCAGAAATCAGTATAATATTCTGATTTATTCTTTTTTTTTTAACCCGTGATACTTTTTAAAGGATTTTTTGATGAAAAAAGTTAAAAGAACAGCATTTATTTAAAATTTAAATCGTTTCTAACAATATAAGTCTTTATTATCACTTTTTTATCAATTAAAAAACAAAAGAAAAAAAAACAAAAGAAAAAAAAAGCGGACCCCAAACTTTTTGAACGGCGGTGTATATTCTTACAAAAGATTTCTATTTTAAATAAATGCTGTTCTTTTAATTTTATTCATCAAAAAATCCTTTAAAAAGTATCACGGGTTAAAAAATAAATAAATAAATCAGCATATTATATGCAGTCCAAGACGGCAGTGCAGTGGTGGCTTTTGTCTGTTGAATGGTGATTTAATGCTGCGTTGTCACCTACTTGGAGAGACTCAATGCTAAGTAAATAAACATAAATGCCCTCGTCTTTTACTCTCACAATGAGCTTATCATATTCGTTTGCTACATTAGTAGGGCCCTATGGTTTCCGCGATGCAGAAAACATTGACGGAATCGCGGAATCCAGTTTGTCTTACTTTTGATGAATAAATAAAAAACAGGTCAGTGTATATATATATATAGTCTGTGAATATTAAATTGCAAAAAGACGATTTAAATATGAATGTTCTGCATGTTCATTTGATTACCAGAAAATACACAACACAGAGTTTGTGAAAAAATGTAATTATTTATTCATTTTAGATGTTTACATTAGTAAAAACTGTGCTTCCTGCATAAACCTGCCCCTGTTGGTTTGGCAGTAGCTTGCTTGCCCTACACAGTTACCTTGTTTAATTGTTCTACCAGAAAAGTTGTTGATTTTGGTTGAACAAATCAAGTGTGGAGTAAAATATTTGGGTTTTATCACATTTAGGCCCTACACTTCATTGGCACCAAATGAACAGGGATACTTAAGAAAGGAAATTATAGATTGAAGTTTTATTAAATGGCACAAAACATTAGCCTTTCCTCTGCTATTTGGAATGTTTTCCCACACAAGGAAGAAAAAGTGCGGACAGTTTCCCATTGAATTGCTCCGCAAGAGAGGGACTGACCAACAAGAGTCTCTGCCAATGTCCATTTTTCAGCTCTCAAAGACCCAAAGCTCATTTACATGAAAAAAACACTTCCAGCGTGTATAGAGAAAGCCCCCTGTCTGTGTTCTCTATTCACCGCCTCAGTTTGAGAACGCAAATCACAGCCACTTATAGAGCATGATTTATTATTCACAAAGGCTTATTCAGGAACTCTTGAGACTGTAATTGCAATGATAAAGTTGTACAGTAAGCACACAATTATGGACAGTAACTTCACTGTGACACTATAGTACATATTATGGACCAAGAAATGTGTTATTTGTTTAAGACAGTGATTGATAGACTTTTGTTTGTTGTATTCGCTGGATTTGGACATGATGTATGCGGCAAACATTTAATGGCTTTGCTTCTTTTAGTGGACAAGAGACACCCGTTTCTGACTATTAGCTATTTACAAAACCCTTTATGTCTTTTACGTTTTGGAGCAAATGTTATGTGTGCATTGTGTTTTGGCTTCAAATTATTTGTGAAACTGTGGCCCTTTTTCATGAAACACAAGCAGAACAGTTTTCTATGTAGGCTAAATCATAAGTAAAAGCTTTTGTTTGTCATTATTTGTCCCAAATGGAGTAATTGAAAGGTTTACACACATTCGTTCTGCTCTAGTTTCATGCATAAGGTCCATTACTGTGCAGACAACTGGTTTTGTATATTTGTGGATATACTTGTGCAACTCGTGTGGTAAAGTTTGGTATTTCTTCTGTAGACTGTAAAAATCAATTTGGGATGAAAGAGTCTATAATGAATAAATGTAAATGATACGGTTTAAAAATTATTCTTTTATCAGTCGTACTGTGTGTGAAATGTCAGACATGTCCTTTAAATTAGGCTTTTTTGTACATGCAATGTTATTTTTTGGAAATGTGGTTGGATAGATTATATGATTGCTTAGAAATGCTATATACTTGTGCATGGGAAATGTAAGAATTGGACGAATTGCTTTTGTTGTGTATTGTCATTTGGACATAGCTTTGGATAAAGGTATTAAGTGAATAAGTGTATCACGTGTAATTTAAAGTTGTTAATTCATAATGATAAAATCAAATGTATAACGTAAATTCATTTTATATTATACATTCTAAATACCATTTCATAATTAAATGTCTGACATTGCAGAAACTTTAAATATTTAATTATTCATTGCATATAATTTTTAAACGCATGCAATTACATTGCACACAATAATTATTAAAGTAGTTGTGTATCAGCCTATATGCATGCACTATGAGACATTTCTTTTAAATTAGGGCAAGTTTTCTATTTGATTGGTTAATTATATTTGTAGAAATAGTGTACTTGTGTATCTTGCATGCAAAATGTAAGAATCTGAAGAATTGCTTGCATTTATTTAAGTATTGCACAATTAAATATTATAAATGATTTAATTAATATTATACATTAATTATTACATTGTGCATCTAAATTGCATAGTAATTTAAATAATTTTCTATTTGTTTTCTTTTAATAAAATAATTTACATTTAAATGAAATTAATTTAATATTATACATTCTAAGTTACTTAATAAATAATGTCTGACGTTGCATGTAATTATTCATTTCATTTCATATATAATAATTACATTGCACACAATAATTATTAAAGTGTGTGTTTATGCAATGTCAGACATGTTTTTTTTTTGTACATATAATGTTGCAAATGCCGTTTGTGAGATGTTGGTTTCGATTTGATTCATTGGTATCGAATTTCGGTATAGATTTCAGTTGCATCTGTCAGCTTGTTTGTCCATCATAACTTTGCTTTAATGCGTTGAACATTCTATATGGTCCGTGATTAGGCTGCCATATTGATCCGTTTTTTTGTATATCAGGTCATGTGACCTTCTGCCGTTCCGCCCCCCCCGCGAGAGCTTTTAAAGCCACCGAAGCAGCTGTACGGTGGGGCAGAAATCTGGCCAGCCACCACCGGCCTGGGCTGGCTGCTTTCTGATTGGCCGAGCCCTCGCCCATGTGACTCAGGGCTGGCTGGATGCTCTCTGGCAACTGACACAGTAGATGGGTTGCTGGGATGGAGACTGTCACTGGTGCAGAATGGGGTAAGTCTCCGTTTAACGCCCTGATCTCTCGATGCAAGCGTGCAGATGCATCGTCTACTGTTCTGGCTATTCAGTGCGGAGGAAAGAATAGTGCGTTTGTGCGGTACAGCAAGGCGGTGCCATAAGCCTTTTGTTTTGATGAGAGGGTGTGGGGGGATGTGCATAGATTGGGATTCTGGCTTGATCGCCAGGATGCTTAAAAAGCCTCTTTTGTGCTGTGCGAGGACAGATGCGCGAGAAGGCTGATTATTTATAGCGATGGACACGGATTCCACACTAAATGTAAGCAGTAATTGCTTCTGACAAGATGAAGAGGCTGTTGCAAGAAAAGCCTTTTTTTCTGATTTAGCTGGCGATGCAGGAACAAAGCAGACTGGATATGTTGGTGCAAAACAGCATTGTGGGTCGGTCTGGCAGGTTAGATGGTGCATGAGTGTCTTTGTGCACGGAGGGAAGGGCATCTTGACTGCAGGGGATTTCGTATCTTGCATTGCTGGTGAAGAGGTGACTGCTTTAACACATCAGAAGCACTGCATGCACAACACTGCACCTCTGGTGAATAAATGCACACAAGATTTGGAAAACAAACGGTTGCAATTGTGGAACAATGCAGAGGTGTGAAGGTGCATTCACATTTTTGAAGAAAGTGTTGCAATATTAATGAGTCCTTCTCCTTTTTATTCCTCCCTGTTTCCTTTTGATTCTGTCTCGTACCTCGAGCCTTTTTGCTGAATAGATGTCGACCATTTTGCTCTGTCTACATGCCAGAGAGAGGTTTGTAAATATATTATTAATTGCATTTTCATGACTCTTCATTACGATGGATTTATAAACTTTAAAATTGCAAAGCTATTTGTGAGCATGAAATGCATCATATGCATTAATTTCTCCTTTAATTGCGTTTTGTTACTTTTAAAAGTGCAAGTGTTTGTTTATGCACAAAATGTGTGTCATCAGATGTGTGTCAGCTGATTCTGCATTCTGCCCTCATAACAGCCCGAAGAGTGTGTAACGTGCTTTTGGCATTAAATCATACGCATGCATGTTGGTTAATGAGTCATGTTGCTTTATGATAGCAAGATCTTGATGTAATTATGTGGATTATGCACACCAAAGATATTTAGGTTTGAATTATTCACATACAACTTCTGCATTTTTTTGTCAGAATCGCCTGCATTTAATTCCCTTCGAAATCTGACCAATAGGAATAGTATATTCCCCTTTTTAATAAGTTCTTCTCCCTAATGGCCGTGGATGCCCTGGAAACAGTGGCAGAATCTGTAGTGGAGTCACATTGATTGGTCACAGCTGCAAATTAGCCTGACACATTGACCGGCTGCTTGTAATGTAGGCTGTTTGTGTTGGTTAATGTAAAACCAGGTTAAACACAACCTGGTGAAAGTGGGATGGAAGGAATTCAGTTTATTGTGCATGTTGTGAAATGGTCACAACATGCATAGTCACTTTTGCCTTTGACAATTTTTGCCCTGTGCAATTTTGTATTTTAGCAAAAACTGTTTTTGAAGGCAAATGCACAGTTGCATTGCTCGTAATTATTAAAATTCAATGTTTTTTCTTTTGCATGCAATGTTCTTCTTTTTCTTTTCTCCTTTTTATGTTGTAATATTTTATAACACAGGCCATTGATATTCCTAATGCTGAGAGATAATAATTTGATATTGTGGCAAAAAACTGTTTTTGAAGGCAAATGCACATAGTTGCATTGCTCATACGTATTAAAGTTCAATGTTTTTTTTCTTATGCATGCAATATGTTCTTTTTACCATTACATGTTTTTGCTAGAAAATCTGTATTTTGATAATGTTGCAATATTTTGAATCGCAAGCTATTGATATTCCTGATGCTGAGATATATTATAATTTGGCATTTTGGCAAAAAACTGTTGCATTGTTGAGGGCAAATGCACATAGTTGCATTGCTCATTTGACTCTAAGTATTAAAGTTCAAAATGTGCATCCTCTTTAAGAGCTTGAATGAATCCTCAAATCGCGTGTTTTTGAGGAGAGATGTGCTTTTAATTTACTAAGTGATCAGATGCATCATTTTCGCCTGCTGGACCAGAAAACAGGTTCTTCTTAAAATGCAAAATAATTTTTTTCCTGATTGCACGCATTATTGTGCAGCCACAGAAATCTAGAGTCATGCTGAACAGGGTTTGCCGTAGATCTTTAGTATGTCAGTGTAATTTAGTGGCGATGTGCTGATAGATTTTTCCACATGGTTGATCAGGCCTTCACTTCAGGACGGAGATAAAAATAGGAACTTCATAACCGCAGCTCCATGCTCTCGATTCACGTCGCTTTGCCTCTCAGAACCGTTTGCTTGACCGGACTCACTGCACGACTCTGCCATCCACACACACACACACACACGCACACTCACACGCACACTCACACGCACACTCACACGCACACGCACACGCACACGCACACACACACACACACACACACACACACACACATGAGCCACGTGTGTTATTGTATTCTTCATGAGTGTCATGACCTGGTCATTGAGTACATGGCAAACATCAGTTCAGAGGATGATGCTCACTCATGATTGACTCTTGGCACTGATGGGCTTTTACAGACCGAACAACCCCTCATACATGCATTAAACATCATGTTTTGCACTTTATTCTTTTCACTACATGTTTTATTTTGCATGCAAAATCTTCTCTTTTTTTCCCCGATTTCTGCTAAAAATCTATGATTTTTATAATATTGCAGTCTTTTACCTCTCAAGCCATCAATATTCTAATATGTATTCGAAAAAATTTAAATAATATTATTATAAATATATTATATAATGTATATTATTAAAAATTATTTATATTTATATATTGTAGCTTTAGTTACCTGCACACTTTAATTATTTCTGCTTGACCAAAATCCGAATGAGCTAAGGATATAATTGCACAATATATAAAAACAGTTTTGTAAATAACTTTATATTAAACAAAGAAAATACAGATAATTGTACTGTGATGCATATACTGTTATATCACCATGTCACTGCTGATTCTGCAGTTATTTCTGTTAGCTAAAATGTTTTAAGCTTTAATCATTCTTTGCTTTTATTGTTATTTTTATGTTTTATTTAAAGAAATTATATATATATTTTTTTATATGATATTATATTGTTTTTATTTAAAGCACTTTGAATTACCATTGTGTATGAAATGTGCTGTATAAATAAACTTGCTTGCTTAATTGCTAAAAACTTAGCCTAATTATTTCTTTGATTAGTTACTAATATATTGGTCAAATATAATCAATTCATCTGCAAATATTATGCCTTTTTATATAACTATAAAAGTGTTCAGCCAGAAATGAATATTGTCTTCATCTACTCTTCCTCATTTAGTTCCAAACTTGTATTCCTTTCTAATGGTCCTATATATCAGAATTGTATGCATCTGTTGTCCGTCCTGCTCTGTGTATTTTGGCATCAGTCGTATTAACCGAGCATCACTCCGAACCACACGTGATCGTTCCTCTGTTCTTGGATGTTGTAGGTCAAGAGTTAGTCCAAGATGTCTGCAGCATCTTATGATCAGCTGCTGAAGCAAGTGGAGGCATTGAAGATGGAGAACTCCAACCTGAGACAAGAGCTCGAGGACAACTCCAACCACCTCACCAAACTGGAGACCGAGGCGTCTAATATGAAGGTATAGCATCTGTTTGTATCATACAGCAGCCTAATTGTGTTCTTGACAACATGAAGTCAAAACCCAACTCTATTTCCCTACTTAACACGTGTTTCTTGACTCATGAAGCGCTGCAGGGATGGGATATTTTTATAGCCAACCTGTAAGTTAGCATCACCTTGGTTCCTTTGGCTGTGAAAGCGGCGGAGTAGACGAGTTTAGCTGTTTTTGACTTGATGAATGCATAAATGTAAATATAAATGACATTTAATGTCCTCCGTAGTCCCTTTTAGCCACTTGTTAGTTTTCAAGACAAGTAAAAGCTTTTAAAAAAGCACAAGGTGGAATTATTGATATATTTAATGTCGTAGAATAACACATGAAAAGATCTTGAGCTTATGTTCAAAAACTTTAAAAACCCCAGAGACTTCAAGATGATGGAACCGAAAGTGCTAAAATGCTACAAAGATACGCAAATTATTTATATATAGATATATAAACACACACACATTATTCTGGGGAATAAATAGTTTTCATAATCTTTCATTATGATGTAGGGAAAAAATAATATTGACTTGCTATTTGGTTGCTATACCAGCTATGAAACTAAAATAAAACAGGCAGAATAAATTGGGGAAGACACATTTAATTGCTATTATTGTTAATAATAATTATAGTAATTTTTTTATATACACTTTAAAAAAAATCAATGAAAAATCACAATAACACTATTGAACTGAAGTATTTCATAAAAATAATAATTAATTTATATAATATTTATGTAACTATAATGATATAATAATAACTACTATTATTATTTTAAATAAAAACAGTGCAATTAAAATATTAATATTTACTACTACTAGTATTAAATACTAGTATTTACTAATACTAATGTTTCTCTTTTAACAACAGAAACGATGGAAAGATGTTTGGCACATGTTGCATTTATTAAATTCACGTTATAAGGTGCATGTTACAATAAATGCTCTGTGATTTGATAATCACGCTGATCTGGCATTGTTAGAATTATTAAAATATATTACCGGCTAACTGGTGAGTAACACTGTTTCATGTACTTGGTAATGATGCACCGAATGTTCGGCAACTGAAATTATTCGGCCAACAATAGCAAAAAAAGTAACGATAGATTGTACGGAACAATGACGTGACGCTATCAAAGAGCAACCAGCGCAGAGTGAGAGGCGCGCACTCTTTATTATGCAGCACACACGTCAGCAGTGTGGAAGCATTTAAACTGTCGGAGAAAGACACAAAAATCATTACAAGCACCGACAGCGAGAGACTGTTTAGGACTGCAGCGCATGTCTTCGATGAGAAGAGGAAGGGGTGATTGTTGCTGGTTACTGTATGATGACTGAAATCACGAAATGGCCTTAAACAATTAGTAAATAAACTGCAGAACGTTATGTTTTCTAATACACGCACTAGACTTGTGCCGGTATTCGGTAATGCGATATATCACGGTAATGAATATGCACGGTATTGTTATCGTGGGCACTTCTAAATACCGTGAATAATTATATATTACAAATTCAGAAATTTTGAATGCATTTTAAGAATACTTTTCCCATCAACTGGTCAAAATGCACAACAGCGCTGTATGCGGCGTGAAAGACGCGTGCTGCGGAAGCAGATTTTCTCTCCGCATGTTCATACGTCGTGAAGTCCTTAAGGGGGAAGAGCGGCTTTTTTTCTTTGGTTCAGTGAATATGATGGAGGGAAAAGGATGCAACAGCACTAAAGGTGTCTGTTTTAACTGTTAGCAGATCAGAGTGATTGTTTTTGGTGTTTAGTAGCATCAAGTTTGCTGTATAGAGTTCCAGTATGCTTTGCTAAACTGTTCTCATTCACTTGGAAGATACTCATGTGCCATATTTCTGATGTGAAAATGTAGAGCAAGACATCAATATCTACAGCAAATTGATTGGATAATGAACATACTTTCATATTTTTCATACGTTTCAAATATATAGTCATGAATATATGTCATAACTAACACTAATTGTTGTTTTAACTGGCTGCTGTAGAAACAGTAGCCTTAAAGGGACGGTTCACCCAAAAATGAAAATACTGTCGTCATTTACTCACCCTCAAGTTGTTTCAACCCTGTATAAGTTTATTTCTTCTGTTGAAACCACATTCTTCAAAATCTTCTTTTGTGAACTTATACAGGTTTGGAGCAACTTGAGGGTAAGTAAATAATGACACAATTTTCATTTTGGGGTAAACTATCCATTTAAAGAGATAGTCCACCCAAAAATGAAATTTGTCATCATTTACTCACCCTCAAGTTGCTCCAAACCTGTATGAGTTCCTTTCGTGTGTTGAAGTTTTGCTGAATGTTGGTAACCCAAGTTATTAATCATGATTATTGTCATTTAAATTTTTCTTTCATCAGAATTATTGCACTTTCACACAAGCACCAATCAAAAGAACGTACATTTGCGTGGTTTGCTCGCAGATTTAGTCGCAGCAGAATTGATTAAATATTAATATATGAATTTATTATATATTAAAACAGAATTTCACTGAATGCCTGAATTACACTTATTTGAGATTGATGAACTCCAACATGCATGTTTGCCGATGTTTTCTACATTACGCTTTTCTTTTCTTTTTGTTTGTAATATATATAGAGAGCATGTGAGCTTGGTTGCCAGATTGGGAAGATTAAATAAACCACTGGGAGGAAAATGTATCGATTTAAGATTGGGGGATTTCAACTCTTATGAAGGCTTGTGGAGGCTTGTTAATGGAAGATAACACAAATGCCAAATAAAAATGAAATGTTTTCAGCAGCAGGCAAATGTAACATATACGATTATGCTTATTTAATCATGAAATACTATTCATTGTGCAGCCCTAAATCTCGATATCTGCAGAAAAGTAAAGTTCACAAAAACTTCTTCAGTATAGTGTGCATCGTGCACTGATGAATTAAGACAGACCAGGAATGTCAGCTAAGTAAATATGATCCCTTTTGACATACTATTGCGATTTTGAGTGCTTCCATTGTCCTCATTTGTAATTCGCTTTGGATAAAAGCGTCTGCTAAACGACTAAATGTAAATGTAATGATGACTTTAAATGTTGCCTTTTGCATGCATTCATTTAATGTCCAGGAAAGGAGCTTGCTCTTCAGATGTCCTTGTTATTCAGACTCCAAATGCCTCATGCCACAGACGTTCTCTAGGCACTCATTTGCTTCTCAGAAAGAGCGAAATCGCTGTTGATGTTTGGCTTATGTAAGAGCTTTTGGACGTAACCTCTTTCATCAGGATGATCTGATACTGGGCACATCCAGAACGCCCTGATGCCAGCGGTTATGCCATCCCTAGACATAATCATAGTGTTTAAAGCACTTAATGAGAAGCTGGGTTTTTCTGGTGTGTTTTTAACTGTGACCGATGCTGCGGAGGCCAGAGTTCACATGCTGTTTTCCAGTTTTGAGTTGCTGTTGTTTCTAGGACTGCAACAACTAATCGATAACATTTATTTTGCTAATGATTATAATCAACAACCAATTTCATTATCGGTTATTCGTCACTTTAAGGCTGTGCATGGAGAACCTACAGAAGTGATGCTGCTTTAAAAAATCTCTTAGCAGTGTAATAGTTTGTTGTTTGGTGATTTTGGTTATTTATAATAAATACAATAGGATCATTTATACCATCTTATTCATATACTGCCATATCACCTTTCCTTATAAAATAAAAGCGTATTTAAAAAATATATATATATGTAATTTTTTAATAATTAAGAAATGTGTGTGTGCATATATATATATATATATATATATATTAGTGCTGTCAGTTGATTAACATTTTTTACAAATGAATAGCACATTTTTCTGAAATTAATTGCGATTAATCCCACCTAACATTAAAGATTTTAAACATACTTTTATATTGCAATAATTTCACATTCAATTTTCAAATTGATGTAGAAACAACATAAAGATATTATATTTTTAACATTTCTTTAGTGGCATTTTTCCTAATATTTAACCATTGACTATAACCATTCAACATTACAACTATTCTCAGCCGTTCTCATTATAATTCAGAGCTATTAATTTGAACATTTATTAGACTTTAAAAAAGAACAACTCGGACTTGAAACAATCCTCACATAAACCCATTATAATATGTGTCATACATTACGCTTTTCTTTTCTTTTTGTTTGTAATATATATAGAGAGCATGTGAGCTTGGTTGCCAGATTGGGAAGATTAAATAAACCACTGGGAGGAAAATGTATCGATTTAAGATTGGGGGATTTCAACTCTTATGAAGGCTTGTGGAGGCTTGTTAATGGAAGATAAAACAAATGCCAAATAAAAATGAAATGTTTTCAGCAGCAGGCAAATGTAACATATACGATTATGCTTATTTAATCATGAAATACTATTCATTGTGCAGCCCTAAATCTCGATATCTGCAGAAAAGTAAAGTTCACAAAAACTTCTTCAGTATAGTGTGCATCGTGCACTGATGAATTAAGACAGACCAGGAATGTCAGCTAAGTAAATATGATCCCTTTTGACATACTATTGCGATTTTGAGTGCTTCCATTGTCCTCATTTGTAATTCGCTTTGGATAAAAGCGTCTGCTAAACGACTGAATGTAAATGTAATGTTGACTTTAAATGTTGCCTTTTGCATGCGTTCATTTAATGTCCAGGAAAGGAGCTTGCTCTTCAGATGTCCTTGTTATTCAGACTCCAAATGCCTCATGCCACAGACGTTCTCTAGGCACCCATTTGCTTCTCAGAAAGAGCGAAATCGCTGTTGATGTTTGGCTTATGTAAGAGCTTTTGGATGTAACCTCTTTCATCAGGATGATCTGATACTGGGCACATCCAGAACGCCCTGATGCCAGCGGTTATGCCATCCCTAGACATAATCATAGTGTTTAAAGCACTTAATGAGAAGCTGGGTTTTTCTGGTGTGTTTTTAACTGTGATGACTTTAAATGTTGCCTTTTGCATGCATTCATTTAATGTCCAGGAAAGGAGCTTGCTCTTCAGATGTCCTTGTTATTCAGACTCCAAATGCCTCATGCCACAGACGTTCTCTAGGCACTCATTTGCTTCTCAGAAAGAGCGAAATCGCTGTTGATGTTTGGCTTATGTAAGAGCTTTTGGACGTAACCTCTTTCATCAGGATGATCTGATACTGGGCACATCCAGAACGCCCTGATGCCAGCGGTTATGCCATCCCTAGACATAATCATAGTGTTTAAAGCACTTAATGAGAAGCTGGGTTTTTCTGGTGTGTTTTTAACTGTGACCGATGCTGCGGAGGCCAGAGTTCACATGCTGTTTTCCAGTTTTGAGTTGCTGTTGTTTCTAGGACTGCAACAACTAATCGATAACATTTATTTTGCTAATGATTATAATCAACAACCAATTTCATTATCGGTTATTCGTCACTTTAAGGCTGTGCATGGAGAACCTACAGAAGTGATGCTGCTTTAAAAAATCTCTTAGCAGTGTAATAGTTTGTTGTTTGGTGATTTTGGTTATTTATAATAAATACAATAGGATCATTTATACCATCTTATTCATATACTGCCATATCACCTTTCCTTATAAAATAAAAGCGTATTTAAAAAATATATATATATGTAATTTTTTAATAATTAAGAAATGTGTGTGTGCATATATATATATATATATATATATATTAGTGCTGTCAGTTGATTAACATTTTTTACAAATGAATAGCAAATTTTTCTGAAATTAATTGCGATTAATCCCACCTAACATTAAAGATTTTAAACATACTTTTATATTGCAATAATTTCACATTCAATTTTCAAATTGATGTAGAAACAACATAAAGATATTATATTTTTAACATTTCTTTAGTGGCATTTTTCCTAATATTTAACCATTGACTATAACCATTCAACATTACAACTATTCTCAGCCGTTCTCATTATAATTCAGAGCTATTAATTTGAACATTTATTAGACTTTAAAAAAGAACAACTCGGACTTGAAACAATCCTCACATAAACCCATTATAATATGTGTCATATTTAGCTAAATGTGCCCTTCAGCAAGTAGGAAATATACAGAAATGGAATAAAGTTATCAAACACTAAATTCTAAATGAAATATAGATGAATCCTTAAAGCTACAGAAGTGATTTATTTTCTTTTGTTCTTTGATGAACATGCATCACAGCAGCTGTTATGAGGTTATTTGGGCTGCTTTAAGAGCTGCTGCTGCTGCTGAACACAATGTGGATCTGACACACATCCTAGTTTCTCATAACTCTTTACCTTTTCTGACTCGCTTCAGCTCTAAAAGTGTGCAATTGAAGAGCAGGCGCTACAAGCACAGTATAACGGCTGACAGACAGCAAAATACATTTTTACTGATATACGGCCTGACAGCATCCCATCTGACTCGAGGCTCACTGTTGTTCTACTGAAGCTCCTCGTCACCTGTAGCTTTTCCACTCGTTCGACTCGCGCCCGGCGCTGAGGTGAAGTTAGAGTGCGCGTCTGAAAAGTCTCCTGTTTGATGTGGTCGTAAAGATGTTTTGCGTCTAAATAAACGCAATTCTTGTCAAGAAAAAAGAAACTGAAGCAGCAGTTGTGGTCAACCCTAGCTCCGCCCCTGCGTTACTTGCGTTAAATATTTTTAATATACGTTAAACTGAAAAATTAATAGATTGCATGCGTTAACGTGCTTATTTTGAAAGCACTAATATATATAATATTTATATATATATATATATATATAATATTTAATTATTAAAAACATAAATGTTAAAAACATATTTTAATATTTGATCATTTACACATATAATTTTTTATAAAATAAACACTTGTTTACGTAAATATAAAATGCATATTTATAATTATAAAAAATTGATTTCTTCATTATTTGCAGTAAATATTCTGTTCATTTTATGTTTTATGAGATTTTATGTGGCATCTCCAGGTTAACACGTGCTGCCCTCTGCCGATGAAACTTCGGACAGATGAAATGCTGCGAGGAACACGGTGTTTTTGCCAAAGGATTCGTGTTAGACGTCTCTCTTATCTTACCGTTTAAACCTGCAGCACTAAAGCACTGCGTCTCCTTCTCTCTGTCCGAGGTAACACTGGCTTTCTCATTCATCAGAAATGCCCTGCGGGGTCTCTAAACGAAAAACACTTTCATTTTTATTCACGAGATCTACTTGCTCCA
This sequence comes from Sinocyclocheilus grahami, assembly GCF_001515645.1. Classification (NCBI taxonomy): domain Eukaryota; kingdom Metazoa; phylum Chordata; class Actinopteri; order Cypriniformes; family Cyprinidae; genus Sinocyclocheilus; species Sinocyclocheilus grahami. The sequence continues at coordinate 863,939 of NW_015505538.1, read as the reverse complement.
GCATCATAATAATTTTCCTATTTCTCGTGGAAGCGTTCAGAGGCCCTTCTGTTTCCCAGCCTGTGAGAAACTCGCGGCTTCATTTAGAGAAGCTCTCGTCCTGTCTTTGTTTGTTGGATGAATGCAGCGCCGCTCCATCCTGCTGTCGTTTCCCTTCGCCTCCGGCAGAAAATAAACCGCGTGTCTGGGCTTCCCCTCTCCGCGCTCGCAGAGCTGAGCTTTAGCTGTTTTCATCCATCAACACTTGAGAGCAATGCAAGAGTCGTCTGGGTTTTCAGAGAAGTACAAATGTGTTTCTGACTTGTCATGCCTGGTTAGGAGACGTAAAAATGTTATCACTGTTTAATTTTTGCATTTTTAATTTAATTTTGTATTAACGTCTGTCCAGTGTAGAGTGTAATTACAGTGTTATTTATCAGCAGGTCAAGTCTAGCGCATTGTATTCTGGGACTGGACTGCACCATTAATCCTTCCTTCAGTTTTCTCTCAAAATAAATACGTTTGATGGTTTAACGTTTTAAAATTTAAGGAATTATGTTTAGTATTGTAATATAAAAATAAAAGAATGTAATACTTGATTTTTATTGCACAGTGAAATATTACAATAATAATAATATTTTTTATTTTTTAGTATATTTTATTTTTTTTATTTACTACTAATGAATATTAAATTTGATTTAGTACTAATAAATGCTAACAAAAGTACTATAAATAAATCACTCGTAGTACTAATTTTGTGCTAATAAATATTATTGTGCAGTACTACAATTAAGCACAGCAAACCTGGAATGTTTAATACAATTTTATATTGTAATTTTGTAATATAAAAATATTAATATTATAATTTCTGAGATGTAAAAATAAAATATGTTTTTAAATACTCTATTTTTTTATTTTACAGTGAAATATTGCAATTTTAATATTTATTATTTTTTAGTACTAATAAAGTAATATTAATGATGATGATTATTATTATTATTGTTTTATGGCCATAAAACAACAAATATATATTTGATATATAACAACAAAACTTTGACCAAATTGTGCAGCACTACTAATAAACCTGGAAATGTTTTTAAACAAATTTTAAATTGCAGTCACAGTTTTTATCATAAAAAAAGGGTTTAAGCATAAAAACAATAAGTGTAATACTGCTTTAAATTGTTGTTGTTTTTCCCAAAAAAATTAAAACGTTTTCTTTTTAATGTAATTGCAATTTTGTTTTTGTTTTTCTGAGCAAAAATTAAATATCATACATTTTTCCCTGATTTACAGAAGAGACCCACTAAAATTAATTCAGTGTAACGATCGTGTCAGGCATATTTACAATTTATGACACATTAAAAGACTAATTACTTTCACTCCAAATACTAATTAATGTTTAAAATGTGCCACTATCCTAGGTTTTGCCCATTGGTCAGTAAGAATTTTGTACTCATTTAAAACACAATGAAATTTAATATGCTCTCTTATTCTTTTATATATTTTAATATGTACAGGTCATAATATTTATGTTTGAATTTTTACATAAATATTGTGTTACACTGAATGACATTATTTAAACCAAATTTTGACATTTTATTCTCCAAAACCTTATTTGAAACCTTAAAAGTAGACACTTTACTTGAATCGAATGTGCTTTCTATGGACATAAAATCACTTTTGTAAATTTCTTTTGATGCGGACATCTTAACGTCTTTGACCCAGAAGCATTTTTCACATAGGCTACAAAGAAGAGAGAGGATTTATGGCTTGTTTCTTGGTTGTAGCAAAACCAAGAGTGGGTCGTCACTTCCAATTCGAGCTGATGTTTTAGTGCCAGCCGAGTCACAGGGAGGTGTGTCATTTCTCTTCAGAATGCTTCTGAATTATGACACAGCTCTTCCTTGATTTGGTCACGTTGATGTTGGAGGTTCCCAAGTTCACTTTCTCTGTGGATGACCTCAGTAACTCTTAATAACGACGCCCACATTATACAAAGCTTCTCAGTTCCTACAGTAATGACTCAGAATGCTGTAATCTTCTCATTAAACATCTCTGCTGGATTTACTGGACCCAGACAAGTGCAGAGTTCTGTGTAGACGTTGCCCCTTCTGTCCAGATCTTGCTTTCTTCTGAATCTTTAAAGTACTATGTAGGCCTAGCTGGGGTGTTTGTGGGTGTATAATGTTCTCCATCCTCAGTTCTTAGTGATGCACCCAAAAAAAGGGTTATTATAGTTCTCTAAATCTAAAAGCATTAAAAAATGTTTGTAACTTAAAATAAAATAAATGCTAAATAAAATGAAATATAAAAAAATTTAATCTAGTTGCCAAGGCAACATTTTTCTAACTTAACTAAAACTAAAACTGAAATAAAAATGAATAGAAACTATATAGACATATATATAAAAAAAATAAATAACTTTAACTAAAATTCAAATGAAAACAGAAAATATATAATATATCAAATATATAAATATAAAAATCTAAATTCTGAATTTTGTAAATATTGCTAAAAAAACTATTATTGTATCTCGAGGATACTAAAATAACACTGGTTTTGGCAACCGAAAATATTAGACCAAAACATTAAAAAAAAAAACTTTTTTTTTCTTTTATGTATATTTGAATAAATAAAGTTCCCTTTCATGGGAACTTCGAACTGCGTCCTCTAGGGGTCGCTATGGGGAACGCCTCGTCGTGACTCGTATCTGAAGCATACATTGAAAAAACACCAACTCGTTGGCCGGCGACAGTTAATACAGCTGCTGTCTAAATGTTTATATTTTAATGCTTGTATTTCAATAAAAACACCCTGTGCAATTAAAAAAGAAAAAGAAAAAAAGTTTTGAGTGTTAATTAGATTATTTAATTGATTATTAAACTTTAGTTTTGGACTAAATGAAAACTTTAATTTCAGTTTTGGTGTTTTAGTAAAACAATAATTTGAGTGCATCACTAGTTCTCAGTCTTGTTGCCCAGGTTGATCATTTCATTCATTGATGTCTTTTTCTTAACGTCCTCAGACTTATTATTTTTTTAGAAGAGTGGCCAATTTCATGTTTTAAATCTCGTTTGTCGTCTGTCGCCGTGCTTGTTTTTTCCTAAGTGCATGCCATGTGTGTCATGTGGTGTTTTCTCCAGGTCAGATGAAGCGCACACTAGATGGGACTCAGATATGCGGGTATTTCAGGCTCCCTGCAGATGGCTGCCTATAGGAGCATTGATTTCCATTACTGGGAGGATAGGATGACATTTATAAAAGTGTTGTGTGCTTGCAGCTCCACACATGAGTGGGTGGATGACTCTAATATTGTACCAAGGGCATGTGCATCACGGTAACCCGATTCTTTCGGACACTGACTCTGGGAAGAGCAAAACTAGGACTTCCATTATAGCCTCAGAGACGCGTTAGAATACTGAAGTCCATCCGGATGAGGATTTGGCTGTTGAAATTGAGTGCATCACTAGTTCTCAGTCTTGTTGCCCAGGTTGATCATTTCATTCATTGACGTCTTTTTCTTAACGTCCTCAGACTTATTATTTTTTTAGAAGAGTGGCCAATTTCATGTTTTAAATCTCATTTGTCGTCTGTCGCCGTGCTTGTTTTTTCCTAAGTGCATGCCATGTGTGTCATGTGGTGTTTTCTCCAGGTCAGATGAAGCGCACACTAGATGGGACTCAGATATGCGGGTATTTCAGGCTCCCTGCAGATGGCTGCCTATAGGAGCATTGATTTCCATTACTGGGAGGATAGGATGACATTTATAAAAGTGTTGTGTGCTTGCAGCTCCACACATGAGTGGGTGGATGACTCTAATATTGTACCAAGGGCATGTGCATCACGGTAACCCGATTCTTTCGGACACTGACTCTGGGAAGAGCAAAACTAGGACTTCCATTATAGCCTCAGAGACGCGTTAGAATACTGAAGTCCATCCGGATGAGGATTTGGCTGTTGAAAATGTTGTTACAGCTGTAATCTACTCTCATAGGTTATTTTAGGATGTCAGCAAATCACTTTTGTTATATTAGAAGACTAGACCTTTTAAAACATGGATCCGAATTCACAATGCAATTAACTTACATAATATAGTTTATAATATTGATATGTTTGCTAAGTCAAACATCTGCTGTTCTGTTGCTATTCTTAATAGTAAATATTAAGTTTTATTATAATTTTAATCCAATTTATTTTTATTTCATATCATAATTATGGATTTTATTAAAATATATTACATTTATTTTTATTATATATTTTTCAATATTTAATTTTGTATAATTACATGATTTTTATTGTTTATTCTTATATATTTTTTATATTATATAATTATATTAAATTTTTTGTTATATTATGTATTATATTGTTACTATATTGATTCGTTTTATATTTTTATATTATATTTTGTTTTTTATAGATATGTAAAATGTATATAATTGTATTACATATTGTTTATTTTATTAGATATTTTTATTTGTTTTATTTTGTATAATTATATTTAGTATTATTATGTTTATTAGATTTTTATTTTCATAAATGCGCATGCGTGAACACTTTAAATGAACGTTTTAATGGTTTCTAATTATTTATGTAAAACGGTGAGCTGATGAAGACTAGTTTTTTCACTTTATATGATTTAGACATGTTAAACATCCATATTTCACATCATTATTGGGTGCTTTAATAATATAATTGCGTGTATGTTTCGGCATTGCATGATTACCTAAAACAAACTAGTGAACCGAACCAGTTCATTGAAATGAACTGAAAGAATCAGTTTGCGGAAAAGAATCAGATTTTCCCTTTACCTGAGGCTTTGGATTACGGGTAATAATGCTGTAAAAAAGGTTCAGTTTCTGATCGTTTTGCATCATAAGACCTCAATAATATCGTCAGGAGCCACGAGTATTAATTTTGTGTTGCTCTTGTTTTTGACTCTCAAAGTGACGGTA
>NW_015505538.1:857650-858995 GCF_001515645.1 Sinocyclocheilus grahami | reverse complement strand
TTATTAGATTTTTATTTTCAAATTTACATATTATATTGTTTATTTTATTTATATATTTTGATTCATTTTTAATGTTACATTTTTGTATCATTTTGTTTTTATTTTAAAATGTATTATATTATATATTTATTTATTCTATACATTTGATATATTTTTCATTTTGTGATTTAAAATATTTATATGACATATTATGCTTATTTTATTAATTTTTAAATTAATATTTTTATATTTTGTTTTATTTTTATTTTAGTTTATATAATTTAATTTTATGTATGCATTTAAATTTGTATCATATTTTATATTTTAAATAATTCTATTATTTGAATTAAGTTTATTTTGTGAAAAGAATCTTGCATAAGACCCGACACATTTCTTAAGAACAAAAATAGAGGCCATTCAATTCCGCGTTATCTTGGCCGAGCAGAGAGAATAATAACGTTGTCATGCCATCATTTGATTCACTATCTCTCTGACTCACAGTGTAGTAAAGGAGTCTGTAATCATGTGATCCCTCCCATATAATGAAGATGTTGTTTCCTGAGACATGTAAGTGTGACGTCACGCTCCCTCGGGAGAAAACACTCGATGACTCTTCTGAGACACAGAGTAACCCCGTGCTGTTCTTTTCTACTGGATAAGGGAAGATAAACAGCGAGCTCATGCCTGACCTTTCTTTTCTGGACACCTCCGGCCTTCTCCGCACGCCTCCAGTTGGCCGTGGATACGGTGACCCCGGGCCTTTGGGAACGGTGGTCCTTTGAGCCGAATGGGGAAGCATCTGTGTTCTCCGTGAGGCTTTGGGTCTCCAGGATGGGATGAGGGGGGGAGGTAGCCGCTTCCTGTAAGGCGGTCACATTGTTTGGGCTTTTTCGGCTTCCAAACTCCAACTCGCAGTGATGAAATGAGCGCTGCGTATGTCTCGTATTTGATATGGTTTTAGGACCTTTATGAAGCCGTAAATGGACATTGAGCAAACCCTCAGCGGTAAGTTCTGCAAATATGTTTTTCCTGGGCTATCATTGTGCCAAGATGCATACATGAGGATGAAATTAAGTGATGTTGATCAGTCATTTCTAGTGGATGATCATCAATGTAACTATACAATTTGATCAGACCTCTAACATTAAAGGCATAATTCACCCAAAAATGAACATTTGCTGTTCATTTACTCATCCAGAGGCCATGTAAGTGACATAGTTTTCCTAAGTAGAACAGCAAAGAAGATTTGTAGATGAAACCTTGGTGCAAGTCAATGGCTACCGTCACTTTGAGAGTCAAAAAAGCAAATAAAAAATGAATACTGACGATATATTGAGGTCTTATGAAGCGAAACGATCAGTCTGTG
>NW_015505538.1:847775-857017 GCF_001515645.1 Sinocyclocheilus grahami | reverse complement strand
GTGACGGTAGCCATTGACTTGCATTTTATGAATCACCAAGGACTACGCTTTCGGCTAAAAATCCTCTTCACTGTTCTACTGAAGAAAAAAACCTACATCTCAGATGGCCTGAGGGTGAGTGAATGAACAGCAAATGTTCATTTTTGGGTGAACGATTCCTTGAAGTGTTAAAGTCAACACATGAACGATTGATTAATTCATGAACATCGTAGCATCATGCCGGTGGGTTTTGCACTGCCAAACAACCTCATGTTTCCTTCTTAAAAAGCAAAAATCTAGTTATGTAAGATTCTAGTAATTCAGAGTCATTTAATCCCTGAACTTAGCTGCATTTGTTGTACAGCATAATACTGTTTTCTGATGTGTAAAGCTGTGCGCCGCTGAAGTTTGGGTGAGCAGCGAGTGCTGATTTCTGAAAAACCCCTTCAGCTGAAATCAGAGAGAAATCAAGGCGTTATCACGGCCGGATCACGCACCAACACGGCACTAAAGAAGCAGCAGGTGCATCTTTAGAGCTTCAAAGCTGTTTATGTCTCTGACACACGCGTGTCTTCAAAGCACTTCAAAGCTCTTTGATGGAAGTTTTCTTCTCTTTATCAGCTCGGCTTTACCCACAGGCTGAAGAAGTCTTCTTACGTGTGGTGGGAGCTGGAAATCTCTCATGCTTTTCCCCCCCGGTTCCTTCCGTGCATCATGTTATATTATCTAAAGATGGCTTCTAACACTCTACCACACACACAGAAAGTGTATTTTCAGCATTTCAATGAGAAAAAAACAATGTCTGTTTCTCTTTTAGGAGGTTTTGAAGCAGCTACAAGGAAGTATCGAAGAGGACTCCAAAGATTCGCAAGAGCAGAGTGACTTTTTGGAAAGAATTAAAGGTGAGGATAGTTGACTTATTCAGTATTCATATGAGCAATGCATATTTTAGCATTATAATCTTGCTCTGTTACACAGATTTAGTGAGCTGTACACTAGGTGCTGGGTGATATAGCTAAAAAATGTATCAACGATATAATGTTTCATATCGTTAATTATCATATTGATAATTATTGACATTTTTTATAACCTTTAAAAAAAAAAAAAGTTTAAATTTAACCACTGTATTTTTAAATGAACCCAATTTATTGAGACAAACAACTAATATTTTTTGTTTTAACAGTCAAACACACAATAAAAATTAAACAAATATCTAATTTCTTATGTTTTATATGCAGATTAAATGGGTCTTAATGAAACTTTTGGCTTGTCTCGCACAGGAGGGCGCAATGAGCAAAATAATGCAGCACATTTAAATTGTCAAAGCAAAGAAATAAATGTCTATAAAAAAAACGTGCATTACGTCTAAATTAACTCACATAAATCAAATATAATTTCAACAACAATTATGAACAAAACAGCATCATGTATTTATGCATTGCTTAATACAAAGAGCCGAATCGCCGATCACACAGACTGCATTTAAAAACATAAGAGATGCAGTGAAAAGGAGTAAAACTCCACAAATTCGTGACGTGTTTTCTAAAGTTTAAACTGTTTTAACTTTGCATGGCTACATCTCTTGTGTGACGCAGCAGTCATTAGGGCTGTCAAAATAGCTGAAAACTAAATTTGAATTTTTTACTTAAATATTATCAAAATTCGAATTAAAATGCATAATTTCTGTTAGGATGAAGAAAAGCTTTTGGCTTCTCTCCTGAGGCCACAAGAGGGCGCATCGAGCAAAATATTACTAATGCACGTACTCAAAACATAAAAAAACAGACTATCTGTGGAAAAAAGTGCATAATGTTTAAAATAATGTTTATAAACCAATTATAATTAAGTTGCTTAAACAAACAAACAAAACAGCATCATGTATGCATGCATAGTTTAATACAAAGGGCCGAAAGCCTATCAAACTGAGTACATTTTTCATTTAAAAACACGAGTAGCAGTGGGATGGGGAAAAAACCCGCCATAAAGTCTCGAGATGTTTTTTTCAAAGTTGAACTTGCATTAATTTTACATGTCTTTCTAAACGTGCGGCTCTTTTGTGCGAGACGCGAATGCAACGCTGATAGATGTCCCTCTAGAAAATGTGATAAATATGCGTTCCGTGTGAACGGCTTGGTTTCAGTTTTGACGTAAACAGTCTTCTCCGCATTGATGTTCTCTTTTCCTGCAATATTTGTAATTAACAACGCAGCAGCGCCGCATCTAGTGGCGTCAACTGGATAGGCTAACAAAAACATTAAAATGCAATGACACTGACATCTCGTGCGCTGCTGATAAGACTGCCTCCTTAACGCACACCTAAAATTCGAATGCAACGGTTTTGCATTCGAATGTGGATTTTTATTTTAAATCCGACGAATATTCTAAATTCTAATTTTTTTTTGACAGCCCCAGCTGTCGTATTTGTACGTCTAAAAAGTGCGCTGACTATGCATCTGTGTGAATGGCTTGGTCTCGGTTTTAACCTAATCAAGATCTTCTAAGCATTGAGCTTCTATATTTCTCTAATATTTTCAGAGCACAGTGAGAACACAGTGCTCACATTCTCCCTCTTGTTCGCTGTCGTCAACAGTTCTGTCTAATATGGATAGAAGTCTGTCTAATAATCAGATAGAACAGTTAAACAAAGGAATTAAAATGTATACAAAAAAGTATTATAACGATTGCTTTTATATTATTAGTAATAGAAAAGCAAATATTATAATACTGTCTCGTTTGCCGTCAGCATTCAGCAAATACGCATTTATATCATTTAAACAAAGCTTTGAATGTCTATTAATGAACATTCAATTTCACAAACCTTGCGAACTTAGTCGAATCCAGTTGAGATCTTGTGAAGTGTGCATGTGTATCCTGCATGATTGCGTGTTCTCTGCGTGACGGTCGGTCCGTGTGAATTGAACGCGGACAGGAGGAGAGTTCAGCTTCACTGTAGACGCGCGATCGAAAAACTTTAAACTCGTGATTTCAAATTATGCTGAGCTTTATGCATTTGCCCACTGCCATATTCATGTCATTTTCACTGTCTTCTGTATGTACAATGAGTGTTACCTTGGCTTTATTTGAAAAGATATGATTCCCAATGCACACAAACATCCCAGATTACTGAGTGCCCTGTTGGTTACAATGTTGACTTTTTATTAAATATTTATTTACTTGTGAAAAATACATTGTCATCTAAAGTATAAGTATGTTTATTTTACACTTATTTTTAAATCAATTTTCAAATGATTTCAAATTTCTTAAATATTAATTAAAATAAATAAAATTATATCGGCTTTATATCGGCCAGATATCGGCATCGGCTGTCAAAAATCCAATATCGGTCGACCACTAAACACAGCAGCGGCGCGTCTCGTGGGCTAGACTAACAAAACATTAAAATGCAACGTCACTCACATCATCATCACCGCATCTTGCAGGCCACTGATGACGCTCCCTGACGCACTCCTAACATTCAAATGCAAATGTTTATTTTAAAGTCGATTAATATTCATTCTTAACTCACAATCTCCTCATCACAGGCAGGCACAGCACTCATTTCAGCATGTGTTCGTGTTTGTGTGCGCTGTCTGCGTCACTCATAGTACGTGCCTATATCATGCACTATATCGAACAATTTTTATATCGAAGAAGGTGTACCGTCGATAAATATCGATACCGTTTTATCGCCCAGGCCTACTGTCCACCTAGATTGCATTTAAGTAAATAGGGTAAACATGTCAACTAATAGATATCACGATACTTTCCCCATTTAACTAATAACTACATTAAGACAATTGCTTTGCCTGTTGAAAATATTATTATAGCTGTAATCTACTAGTTATTTTAGGATTTAAGGACATCACTTTTGTGATATTAGTAGACTAGAAAAAAAAATTTTGAAATGCAATTAATATTTGATTAGTGATGTTTGCCGAGTCATGATTATTACTACCAAGTGATCATAAATATTTAGATTTATTTATTTATTTTACAATATGTATAATAATATATATTTTATTATTTTTTATTACATGGTTTATTGTATTATATATTTTGAATGTATTTTGAATTTTTTTCTTTAATTTTGTATAGTTATGATATTTTGTGTTATATTGTTTTTCTAATATATATACATTTTTCAAATTTGTATTAATAAATATATATATATATATATATTACATATTTAATTATATTTTTATATATTATATTTTGTTATATTTTTATTAATTTTTTATTTTCAAATTTGACAGGTATTACAGGTTTTCTAAAATGTATAAATATGCAGATGATGTATTATCCAATTAAATATGCACTAATTTGCATACATTTCCAGAACAGAAATCTGAATTTTTGTTTGATTTTGTTTACATATTAGAGTTAAAGGGATTTTGGATTTCACATTTTATCACTCCATAAATCAGAAAATACTGGCATCAGACAGAAAAAAAATTAAAATTTTGACCATGTTTTATATATAACAATGTTATATAAACCAGGAAAATTATATATCAACAAACCCCTTTAAAAAATAAAGATGGGAAGGAGGTGCAAATAGATAAAAGTGTAATAAAACAAACACGTAAATTAGTTTTCTTTTCACTATTCTGGAAGCAAAATAGCCCAAAATCTCAAAATGCACCAGTGCATGGAAAAACCCTGGTTTTGCTTGTAGTATTTTGCAACAAGACATTACAGGTGCGTTACCAAAAGCAAGCTTTTTAAAAAATAACCAATTTTCACTCGGTATTTGTGTGTGCTGTGTATTTTTATGCATGGCATATGCTTGTCATTAGCTTTGCAACAAGGTAATGTCAAACCCTGTCAGAATCAAATGCTATTTGTGTGCTTACTGACTACGTAGTGCGTTCCAAATCACTCACTTGTGGCGTTTCAGTTTAGATTCAGCCTTAGATGGTTTGCGTGGTCAGAAGACAGCAAGGCAGCTCAGTAAGCTGAATATGATGTAAAAGCTCTTTAATGCACTGCACTTTCCAGAATACAAGTCAAGCTTTTTATCAAAATGTGCTGCGACTTATGCATTTAACGTCAAGCGTGCAAAACATGCAGCTTTGTGTCAAATGAGAGCGATACGTGTCTGTTTGTATACTGCATTTCACACATGCCAGTAATTTCTGTTTTGCTTTAAATGCATGAGTCTAGGCTTGGCGTTTATAATAAGTGTTCTTTATAATCAATGTCAAATAATTTTTGTTTTATACTTATTTTTCATTCCTTTACTGAATACCATTATTTAAAAAAAATATTTAAATATTTAATTTTATATTGATTGTTGTTTATTATATATATATGTATATATATATATATATATATATATATATAATTTTTTTAATTTATTTATTTTTAATAATTTTATATAACATTTTAATATTATATTGTTTTATTTTTATATGTTTTATATAATTGTATTTTATATTATGTTGTGTTTTTTATTACATTGTATCTTTTGAAATTTAATTAATTTAATCACGATTATTTTCGAAAAGGATTTGTTGTAGAGTAAGAGGAACTGAAATACATGTGTATAGTGTTTATAATGTTTGTAAATGTTTTGTTTACATGCATTTTACGTTTTTTGGAAATGTGATTATAAAATGTGTCTTATACACCGATGCAACTCAATTTTGCATTGCAATTTAAGTTGTTACGTGTGGCTGTACAATGGTACCCGTCATCATTATCTTCTCTTCTGTCCTGTAGAAATGAGTCTTGACCCCAGCAGTTTCTCTGGTGTGAAGATGAGGTCCAAGGCGTCTCTGCAGGGCTCCGGTTCGGCCCACTCGACTGACAGCAGTCCCAGCCCCAGCCCCAGCCCCAGCCCCATGAGCTCCTTCCCCAGGAGAGGGGTGGCCGGCGGGGGTCGAGACAGCGCTGGGTTCCTGGAGGAGCTGGAGAAGGAACGGTGAGCGAGAAGGGATTATTCTGAGCATCAGATGGGAAGGTCATATGGCTGATTAGATCCTTCTAAGCAGGTTAACTAAAGGTTTCTTCTAAAGCTCATAAAGGGTTTTGCTACTGTATGAGATTTACGTGGTGCAATTAGTGACTGATGGTACGTTCCTTTGATTACAAACTTGTTACAAAAGTGTTTATTTCCAAGTATATTCTGATATATGCACTACTGTTCTACCATTTGGGCTTTTGAAAGAAATTATTGCTTTTATTGAGCAAAGACGCATTAAATTGATCAAAAGTCACCGTAAAGACATTTATAATGTTTCAAAATATTTCTATTTCAAGTAAATGCTGTTCTTTCGAACTCTCTATTCATCAAAGAATCCTGAAAAATAAAATCACGTTTCCTCAAAAATATTGTGCAGCACAACTGTTTTCAACATTGATAATAATCAGAAATGTTTCTCGAGCAGCAGATCAGCATATTATACTGATTTCTGAAGATCATGTGACACTGAAGACTGGAGTAATGATGCTGAAAATACAGCTGCGCATCACAGAAATAAATTCTATTTTAATAGATATTCACATAGAAAACATTAATTCTAAATGGCAATAATATTTCACAATATTACAGTTTTTATTAGATTTTTAATAAAATAAATGTAGCCTTGGTGAGCAAAAGAGACAAAAACATAAAAAAAAACAATTCTACATTTATCAATACAATTAAGGTTTTCTATGGAGAACATGTCTCATCTGTTTACATTTTGATCTATAACAAATTTAGAGAGTCTGAAATGTTTCTTTTATTAGGTCTTTGTTGATGGCAGAACTTGAGAAGGAAGAAAAGGAAAAAGACTGGTATTATGCTCAGTTACAAAACCTCACCAAAAGGATTGACAGTCTGCCGCTGACTGAGAATGTAAGTATGTACAGTATGCATTAGGTTCAGTGCACATCTTCACTGACCTCACATGATCTCTGTAGCTTCACGCTGCTTCTGCTGTTATAGTTTTCTCTGCAGACCGATATGACGCGCAGGCAGCTGGAATACGAAGCGCGGCAGATCAGAGCTGCAATGGAGGAGCAGCTGGGCACGTGTCAGGACATGGAGAAACGAGCGCAGGTGGGATGAGATGCTGAAACTGAGAGACTTGTGATCTGAAACTGGAACTTCTAAATGCACAGTGTGAAACCAAGAGCTTAGTAATGAAGTTTGCATCATTTGTCCTCAGGGCCGCGTGGCTCGGATACAGCAGATAGAAAAAGACGTGCTGAGGATTCGGACAAGTTTACAGGCCCAGTCAGCCGACGCGGAGGTACTGGATTATTCTGCTGTCTATAATAAAGTCGTGTTTAGAGCGTTGAACATTAGACTCGAGATTAGTAGTAATTAGTACTTTTTTTTATAAATTGAAGGAAATGCTGAAAATGTCCTCACTCTCAGGTCATCCAAGATTAGGATGAGTTTGTTTCTTCATCAGATTTGGTACATCTGGTTAATATTCAGTACGATTATCAAAGCATAAATCCAGTAATTCGCTTCTATCAACACCTCCAAAGCTTGCATAGACATCACTTACTAGATCAACATTTTACTCCGTAATATTATGCAGTTTTCATTTATATGCTGTCTATTGCTGATGATCGCATTATTTTTCATACGCATCTGTTTACATAAGAGATCGCCTGTTTCTCCGTCCTGTTCACATGTGTTTTTGTTCGGGAGGTTTTCTTCTCGTTCAGAAGATGTGTAATAGCGCCCCCGAGTGTATAACAGTGAAAACACGAAAAGCCGTAAAAACTTGTCTTTGGCGGGGAAGCGTTTTCTTCTAAAAGACGAGATAACTCGTCAATGGCGGGGAAAGAGTTAAGAAGATTTTAACTTCAAACCATCACTTCTGGCCAAAATATATGAGTTTGTAATCCATAAAAATGCTTCCTCCAGTGAAAAAGTGCATCTCTCACATAAAAATTCAGCCACATATTTGTTTAGAGCTGTTTAAACGCTGCTTGATCTGTGCAGATTTCTCTCCTGATTCAGACCAGAACACTTTTTCACCGGAGGAAGCGTTATTATGGATTAAAGTTTGAAGTTAAAAACTTCTTAATGCTGGATTTGTTTCAGCTTTTGTCTTCTCCAGATGTTAACTGATGGACTGGAGTGGTGTGGATTATTGTGATGTTTTTATCAGCTCTCATTCTGACGGCACCCATTCACTGCAGAGCATCCATTGCTGAGACACTGATGCAATGCTACATTTCTCCAAATCTGATGAAGAAACAAACTCATCTACATCTTGGACGGCCTGAGAGTGAGTAAATTATCAGCAAATTTCCATTTTCGGGTGAACTATTACTTTAATATTTTGCTTCCCCAAAAGCTCAGTGTTGTGACCTCTATTTAGCCTTTTTTTTTAACAACAACACAACCTTACTTTTTATGTGGTGTGAGAACGTGAAAAGCTACGCTAAATAACCACATTTTGACACATGAATGTTGCTTGTGGATTTCATGTTTTTTTTTCCTGTTCACAAATGCTAAATATGATCGGATTCAAATCAGATATGCACAAAAATCGAATTTGGTCTGACAGCCTGAACAAGGCTTTTGTGTCCACATGAACATTTTGTGAAGTCTGTCCAAACTCGGTCCTGCAGTGTTTAGCTCCAACCCTAATTAAACACACCTGAAGCAGCTAATCAAGCTCTTATTAGGCATGCTAGAAACGTCCAGCCAGGTGTGTTGAGGCAAGCTGGACCTAAACTCTGCAGGACACTGGCCCTCCAGGACCGAGTTTGAACACCCCTGGTCTAGATAATCATATTTTGTCAGTATGGAAATTTATGGTCAGATTGTGCAAGTGTTTGTTCCTCTTCACACATTTAATTCCTTTGCTTTAGAAAGGCTGTCATTTCTATCTCCGCATCAGTGTTTGCTGCGCTTCTTCCGGTCTGTAATGTTCTGCTTTTAGAGCTTGTACAGAAACGAACGGAAATGGTGCACAGTAAATGCATTTGCGCATAAACACTGAAGCCATAAAAGTTTAACTGAATGAGCATGCTGCACTAATGGATCGTGTTCTGTGAGGCTGAGCGTAAAAAAAACAGTAGCGTGACATAGCTTTAGGATGCACAGAGCTTATTTAGCTATGCTTGCATTTATTACATTTACATGCATGCATTAGTAGATGCTTTTATCCAAAGCATCTTATAATGCATTCAAGGTATGTATTATTTATTTAAAATTGAAGTCATAAATTAATAAAACATAAATAAATAAAATAAAGCTATTTAATTAAGTGTATATATATATATATATATATATATATATATATATATAT
>NW_015505538.1:819619-847751 GCF_001515645.1 Sinocyclocheilus grahami | reverse complement strand
AAAATAAAGATATATATATAAGTGTATATATATATATATATATATATATATATATATATATATATATTAAAAAAATATTATATATATATATATATAAAATGACAGAAGCACATAAAAAATTAACAGTGTAACTAAACTGAAAACATGAAAAATCCAAGTTAATTAGATCGCATTGCATTCAAAATATACATTTTATTAATTTCTTTAAGTTGTAGTCATGAATTAATAAAACAAAATGATTAAATAAATGTATACATAAATCTTAATTTATATATAAATAAAAACGACAAAAGCATATAAAAAAAGTTAAAAAGAATTATAAAATATAAAAACTAAGTAAATTCAAAATAAATAAGTACTAAAGTATTAGAATTATAATATTATAGTTCATTGGTTTTCAGCACAAAAATTGCAATATTGATAAAAACCAAATAATAAATGATTTTATCCGTATTTATTTATCCAGTGATACTATGAAACGTCTAGGTTACTTGTGTAACCCTCGTTCCCTGAAGGAGGGAACGGAGACGTTACGTCAGTGACTGACGAATTGGGATCTCGCCCGAGAGCCCAATCACCTTCGAGTGTTAACTAAACAAGCCAATGACAGTTGCCAGCTGTTTCTCGAACACTCGCGGAGATTCGTCCTGTAGAAGGCTCGGCTCCGAAGCGAAAAGCTGATGTGCGTTTGCACGCGCTCTCCTTTTATACCCGCGCTGCGGGGCGGGGTGCGCGTGGCGAAGCACGCACGCCAACTGTCATTGGCTTGTTTAGTTAACACTCGAAGGTGATTGGGCTCTCGGGCGAGATCCCAATTCGTCAGTCACTGACGTAACGTTGAACGTGACTGACTGAATGGGAACAGAGCTTTCTCTCCCTTTAACATATAATATTCTGAGCATAAAAAGAAAACAATTATAGACAGTTTATCAGTAAATATTACATTTGCATTTAAATATAAAGTTATACATTTAATTATACATTTATAACTTAAAATAATAATAAAAAAATTAAATAAAAACTTTGTCAATTCTAGTGCACTACTCTTTTATATAGTAAAATAGTAGACAAGCGCAAGTTTTTTTGTATGCATGCTCAGAGTTTGCACATGTGTTGATAAATCCTATTGGACACTTTTGCACTTCCTCCATAATCCCGCCGGCTGAATGAGAAACCAATGTAGGTCAGGAAGAGCCTGATGCTGTTGCAGCTTCTGTCCTGTAGCTGAAGACTCAACCTCGCTCTGTATCTCTATGCACTTCACAGAGCTGATTACACAGGTTATCCGTCTCCTGTAGCCAGCGAGGCTCTCTGGCCACCTGCCTTTAGCCTCGGTTGCATTGCAGGTGTCATTTGCTCAGTTTACCATGCTGTTTCTCATATCCCTCCTCGTTGAATCTCCAGGTCAAGCATGACCCTGTGACGCAAACCGAAGGAGCTCACGCTGCAGGAGATGCTGGCGCTGGTAATGCGGCCTGCTCACAGGTGAGTTACTGTATCTATTTGCAATAGTCTCCCACTAAATTAGACTCATTTTGTTGATGGTCTCATGAACAGAAGTGTCCTCCGGTGGCCCTTTTTTTCTGCCAGTGGGTGCCAAGGATTCGGGCCCTTTTTTAAAAGCTCTTTCAGTCTGTGCCAAAAGCTTCGGTGTGCTTCGAATAATAATGATTTGAATGCAGATGCTAATGGTTTTATTGTTCATCATAGAGCCCTAGTTAGACTTTGAAATTTTAAGCAGAAACGGGAGGGTTTTTTGGACTCCATACTGTTTCACTTGCATTAAGTATTGGTAGTACTGGTATTTTTCAGACAGATGGTGCAAGCGGTATGTCGCTGGATTAGGTGCAGGGATCGAGTCTGACACACGAGCCATACATTGTTTGATAAACAAAGAGACTTGCCCTCATTTTTGTGTTTGCACACTGTATTTTACGCAATTTCAGTTTTTAAGATTTAAAAAAAATTATTTTATCTATGATTAAAAGGTTTTTTATAAAACAAATTCAGTAGTACAGTAAAACACAGTGCTTTACCTTGCCTTAACGTACAATAAAAAAAAATAAATAAATAAAAAAGCAATATTCCAACCTGACAGAACTGGAGAGGCTCTGCAAGGAGGAATGGCAGAGGATCCCTAAATCCAGGTGTGAAAAACTTGTTGGGTCTTTCCCAAAAAGACTCATGGCTGTATTAGTTCAAAAGGGTGCTTCTACTAAATACTGAGCAAAGGGTCTGAATACTTAGGACCATGTGATATTTCAGATTTTCTTTTTTAATAAATCTGCATAAATGTCAACAATTCTGTGTTTTTCTGTCAATATGGGGTGCTGTGTGTACATTAATGAGGAAAAAAAATTAACTTAAATGATTTTAGCAAATGGCTGCAATATAACAAAGAGTGAAAAATTTAAGGGGGTCTGAATACTTTCCGTACCCACTGTATATATATAAATCCAATAAATATGATTTAAAATATAATACAATTAAAAATAAATTTATTTAAATTAGTACATTTTATTAACTTTTTATAAATTTGTTTTAATTTATACATTTTAATTTTTTTAGATTATATTTAAATATTAATTTAAACATAAATATTTACATATGGATAATCTACGCATTCAAAAGACTGTATTGTGGACTTGTTGAAGATATGTTTGACAGGGCTCCAAACTGCGCCTAAAATGCAAAAATATTAATTTGCTAGTGACGTTTTTGCTACTATATAAATATACTTTATGACTTAAAAATTAGCATGTAATGCCTTTTTTCCTGCTTGTTTTGCGATCACATCTTTGTTTATTTTGTGCACAACTTGAACAAAGGTAAAGCTGTCAGCTGTGTGGACATTAACAATATCATTAACGATTCTCATTTATAATTGACACTGATATGGCTTCTTGTTATCAAGATTTTTAGTCTAAATGCTGTGTTCTGTAAATGCTTGAACTTCATATTATTTGTAGCTCACTGCTGTCCAATAATCGCGATAAGCTTTGTGCTCGGTTACTTTTTAATAAACAAAGTATCATCTTTAAATTTCGACCCAGTTCATAATGAAATTCAAACAATAGATGCTCTTTAATTAAACACATGAGCGCTTGCTTTAGCGCCTCAGTTCAAGCGGCACGAGAACCCATCAGATCTTTCTCTTTACTACTGTATATAGTACGAAATAAACATGAGTGGACATCAAAAGATATATTATAAGATACAGTTCATCTTCCTGAAAGGTCTCATGTAATCGCTCATTCAGTGTTTCAAACTGCGGAAAACGTGTAAAGCTTGTAAACAATGCCACGTAACAATACATTTACCTCAGAATCACCATTTGGCGTCCATAAGCTCATCAGCCAGCTATAAAAAAAACAACTATAAAGAAAAGCATTTTGCTAAATATATGCGCTATATTGCTCATTCATATTTTTACTCACCTGTTGTCTACATGATAAGAAAGAATGCAAGGAGCTAAAGATAAAATGTAACACCTCCTATATAGTTGCATGTTACTAATGAAGAAAAACAGACTGGGTGTGTGTAAGAAATGAGACAGAATTTATAGGATGCATTGAGGAGGAGCTCAAACTACACTCAGTGTCCAAGTGATGCTGATATAGTTATGGTCCGTGATATCGTCACAGATTCAGTGTAATAAACAATTCTTTGTGACTGTATATAGTTCTCAAGTTGGAAAAGACGTTTTGTTCCCAATTTAAGTGAACCTTAGTTCCCAGGTCATCTACACTCTAAAAAATGCTGAGTTAAATATAACCCAGGGCTGGGTTTAAAAGGGACAAACCCAGCTATTGGGTTATATTTAACCCAGCATTTTTTAGAGTGTACAAGATGGAATAAAATGCTGATAAAGACAAGAAAAGATGAGACATAAACACTTGACAGTGTGACTGAAATGGTAAAGTGTTAAAAAAAAACAAGTTTATTCTGTGGCACTTAAAAAAATAATTTGGTGCCTAATTTTGTTTCTTATAGGAGCCAATGGTTCTTTAATTGATTTTTTTTTTGTCTGTAGCTCTGTTTGATTTAGAAAAAGTGACTTTTGTAGAGTATGCGAATTAGTTTTTAAGTAATTTAATCTGTATTTATAAATGGTTAAAAGGAATTTTATTATAATAGAAATTCAGTGATACAATAAAACACAATGCTTTCCCTTTGTTTAAAATACAATATTCTGAGAAAAATGGTTATAAACAACTTATCAATGAATGCATAATAAATATCCCATTTAAATAAAAATGTATAAGTGCAATAAATATAATTTAAAATGTAATAAAAATGTAATGTAAATAATAAATGATATAAAATTATACATTGAAAAAAGACATGCATTTTCTTTTTAATACATTTAAATAAAATGTATCTGCTTTGTATGTTTTTGTCTGTCAGGGCTCAAGTTCTCGGGTGGATCATGACGCCGCCAGTGAGATGAGCAGTGCTGGAAGTTACTCCGTTCCACGCCGACTGACCAGCCATTTGGGCACTAAGGTTAACTAGTACTAGATTCTCAATGCTAAAATGACTTGCAGTGATGATTGAAAACATAATGACAGCATGCATCACTTTAATCAAGTCTGCATATGCTTAGGTGGAAATGGTGTACTCGCTGCTGTCCATGCTGGGCACCCATGATAAAGACGACATGTCTCGCACCCTCCTGGCCATGTCGAGCTCTCAGGACAGCTGCATCGCCATGCGTCAGTCCGGCTGCCTGCCGCTGCTCATCCAGCTCCTACACGGCAACGACAAGGACTCCGTGTTGCTTGGAAATTCTCGTGGCAGCAAAGAGGCCCGGGCGAGGGCCAGCGCCGCCCTGCATAACATTATCCACTCGCAGCCCGATGACAAGCGAGGCCGGCAGGAGATCCGGGTGCTCCACCTGCTGGAGCAGATCAGAGCTTACTGCGAGACCTGCTGGGAGTGGCAGGAAAGTCATGAGCGCGGCGTGGACCAGGACAAGAACCCAAGTGAGACCCAATATATATCTCGCGCTGATATATGCAGGCTGTCAGGAATAGCGCAGTGAGACGTGACATGGTATCCTTGCAGTACCAGTATTTTTAGTTGTAGTAAATATGTGACCCTGGAGCACAAAAGCAGTCTTAAGTCGCTTATAGATTTTTTTTTATGCCAAAAATCATTAGGATATTAAGTAAAGATCATGTTCCGTGAAGATATTTTGTAAATTTCCTACCGTAAATATATCAAAACTTAATGTTTGATTAGTAATATGCATTGCTAAGAACTTCATTTGGACAACTTTAAAGATGATTTTCTCAATATTTAGATTTTTTTTGCACCCTCAGATTCCAGATTTTCAAAGTTTAGTTGTATCTCAGCCAAATATTATATTATATATTATTATATATCAAATATTATGTATCTCAATTTCGAAAAATTTAACCTTATGACTGGTTTTGTGGTCCAGGTTCAGATATGTGTAATAAATAGAAGTGTTTTCTCATCCTTGTGTTGGTTTTACAATTCACTGACAGTGCTTTAAATTAACAATTAAAATTTTCTGTATATTTTTATTTAACTTTTTTACTTAATTTTGAGTGAATACATAGTAAAATATGTGTTCTTTTAATTTCAGCAAATTTTGTGCACATTTAGCTGTCAATAAAGAACTTAGTTTTTATTAATATTTTGAATAATCTTTTTTATACATTTAAAATGTATATATTTTAACTATATTTTATATAGTTTTCATTTTAATTTTAGTTTTATAAATGTTGTGCTTTTTCATTTTTATTTAGTTTGTTTTATTAATTTTATATGTTTTGTTTTACAAAAATATATTTTTTTTAGCTTTAATTTATTTTGAATTAGGTTTTATTTTTATATTTGCAGTTTTAGTTTTTTAAACTTTATTTGCTTTTTGTCACTTTATTACTATTTTTACTAGTTATTATTTTTTATTTAACATTTATATTTTATAATTTATTTTTAGTTTTATTTTAGTTTTAGTAATTGTATTCAACTTATTTCAGTTAGTTGCATTTTTTAGTTTAACATATTTAAGTTGACATTTTTTATATAATATTTATGTTTTATTTTATTTTGGTTTTATTTCAGTTAACGACATGATATTTAAAAATAATATTTCAGTTTTAGTCTATAGTCATTTTTAGTCCATAACAACCCTGTTATGTATATATCAACATTGAATCTGATGCATATGTATTAGCCATTTAAAACAAACATAAGTTGACCACTGTAATATATTGGCCTATATGTAGTTAATAACAACACTGTTATGTATATATCAGCATAAACTCAGGCATTGCATCTGAAGCATCTGCATTAGCCATTTAAAATAAACGTACAAGTCAACCACAGTAATAAACTGGCCTATATATCTCTAGTATATTGCTGTAGTAAATGCAGTGTTTTTTTATTTTATCCCATATACTACTATATATAACTTTTTATTAATTTATAAATGTGATTCACTTGAAATGCTCTGATGGGAAGGAGCTTAAAGGTCATATGATGCGATTTCAAGTTTTCCTTTCTCTTTGGAGTGTTACAAGCTGATTGTGCATAGATAAGATCCCTGAAGTTGCAAAGACTAAAGTCTCAAAACCAAAGAGATATTCTTTATCAAAGTTAAGACTCTGCCACGCCCCCCTAAAACGTCTCGTTCTAACACGCCCCCACATATCTACCTCACTATGTGGAAATATTTGCATAATGCCGCCCAAATGTGCACGCAAAGAAAGAAGGCGTGGTTTCAGTAACCGCAGTTAGTGTTGAAGCAGCATGTCAGGGAGACGCTGTGTGTTTCTAGGAGAAAGCAAAAGCACTTTATTTGGCCTTCCGGAAGTAGATGCATTTAGGAATCTTTAAGATTACTTACAACAGAACAGCAATGCATTTTATGGACGACCGTTTCGTGAACCTAGGAGAGGAGGTCATTCTGACTTTGCTATGACAATCAGGGTAAGGGGCGTTACATTTCCGATGAGTGCTTGCGGTGTTCGGCCAATCACAATGCGCTGGGTCAGCTGGCCAATCAGAGCAGACTGCGCTTGTCGGAAGGAGGGACTTTGTTGAAAACAACGTGTTTGAGAGAGGCGGGGCCTAGAGGACCTACAATAATGTACAGTATTTGAAAAATAATGTTTTTTTTGAACATTAAAGCATGTCAACATATTCTGTTACACCAAATAATGATCTTTAAAATAGCATCATATGACCCCTTTAATGGATGATTTAATAACTCTTCAAAGTCGGATGACACATAATTTAAGTATGTGGAGCTGTACAACCTCATTAATGTACTTTTGCTTTCACTGCAGTGCCTTCACCAGTCGAGCATCAGATTTGCCCAGCGGTTTGTGTTCTCATGAAACTTTCCTTTGATGAAGAGCACAGGCACGCGATGAATGAGCTTGGTAGGTTTTCCAAAATTATAAATGAAACTTGTCCTCCTGTTTATTCTTGTTAGACATTGAAGAAAACTTAAAATTTTAATCTAATTGGCTGAATATTTAAATGTATTGTGTATGCAGGTGGCCTTCAGGCGATTGGGGAGCTACTGCAGGTAGACTGTGAGATTTTCGGTCTTACCAATGATCACTACAGTGTTACACTAAGACGATATGCTGGAATGGGTCTAACTAATTTAACCTTTGGAGATGTAGCCAACAAGGTGTGTTATTTCTCTCAGCATTATATAGATAGATTTCCATTCATTGTTTATTATTGCATTTAACGGTTACTTTCTTGTTTTGCCCACAGGCTACACTTTGCTCAATGAAAGGTTGCATGAGGGCCATGGTAGCTCAACTGAAGTCAGAGAGTGAGGACCTACAGCAGGTATAACTGTTTGGAAACTCATGCTATAATTTGCATAGTCATGCATGGCACCGAAAGGAAAGACATTAATCCCAATTTATTGTACTAAGAAATTATATGCTGCTTTAGGTAATTGCCAGTGTTTTGAGGAACCTCTCATGGCGAGCTGATGTGAACAGTAAGAAGATATTGCGAGAAGTTGGCAGTGTTAGAGCCCTGATGGAGTGTGCCTTAGAGGTTCAGAAGGTGAGATTTAGTCATTTCTGTCGTCAGAATGCAAACAAGCTGTTCAGTCATTAAGGAAATACTCTTACTTCTTATCTTACAGGAATCCACATTAAAAAGCGTCTTGAGTGCCCTTTGGAACTTATCAGCACATTGCACTGAAAACAAAGCTGATATCTGTGCTGTTCCTGGAGCTTTGGCGTTTTTAGTGAGCACTCTAATATACAGAAGCCAAGCCAACACCCTTGCCATAATAGAAAGTGGTGGTGGCATCTTGAGAAACGTATCAAGCCTAATTGCCACAAATGAGGAGCACAGGTAGAGTATGCTGTATGAAAGCTGCATACCCTCACAGATTTTTAATATGTCCACATGGCAGCAAACCTTTTCCTCTTTTTGTTTATTTTCAGGCAAATATTAAGGGAAAACAGCTGTCTTCAGACTCTTCTTCAGCACCTTAAATCACACAGTCTGACGATAGTGAGCAATGCCTGTGGGACGCTGTGGAACCTCTCTGCTCGGAATGCAAAAGATCAAGAGGCATTATGGGATATGGGTGCAGTTAGCATGCTGAAGAACCTCATTCACTCCAAGCACAAGATGATAGCTATGGGAAGTGCCGCTGCTTTGAGAAACCTCATGGCAAATCGGCCTGCCAAGTATAAGGATGCCAACATCATGTCTCCTGGATCCAGTCTACCGTCCTTGCATGTAAGAAAACAGAAAGCACTAATTGAAGAACTAGATGCACAGCACCTCTCTGAAACCTTCGATAACATTGACAACTTGAGCCCGAAAGCCTCCCATAGGGTCAAGCTAAGACATAAGCATAACGTCTATGGCGATTATGATGGTGTCTGTCGATCAGATGGCTATAACCCCAATGGAGTCAGTGTTCGTTCACCTTATATGAACACCCCAGTGCTCTCAAGCCCATCATCTCGAGACAACAGAGGAAATGGAGAAAGTGTCCGAGCCGAGAGGGACAGAAGTCTAGATCGAGAGCGAAGGGGTTTCCATCCTGATGCTGAGGCTGCCAAGCGAATGGTGCAAATTCCCACGACTGCAGCTCAAATTGCGGTAGTTATGGAGGAAGTGCAGAGCATGCACTTAAGTATGGATGATAGAACCGCAGGATCCACACCAGACCCTCACATTGTGCAAGACGACATGATCCGACGCCAAACTGCTGTTCATGGTCACCAAAATATGTACAGCTACAACAAAACTGACCCTTCAGGCAGACCGTGCCCAATGCCCAAACTGGAGTACAGAGCTTCTAATGACAGTCTGAATAGTGTCAACAGCACTGATGGCTATGGAAAGAGAGGTCAAATGAAGCCCTCAGTGGATTCCTATTCAGAAGATGATGAAGGCAAATGCTGTGTCTACAGAAAATATCCTGCAGACCTTGCCCATAAGATACACAATGCAAATCATATGGAAGATGACAATGGAGATCTGGACACACCTATTAACTATAGTTTGAAGTATTCTGATGAACAGCTCAACTCTGGTCGACAAAGCCCAAACCAGAATGAAAGGTGGGCAAGGCCTAAGCTCCTTGATGATGAAATGAAGCGGCCAGATCAGAAACCACAGCGATCGCAAAGCCCAGGATACCCCATGTACACTGAATCTGGCAGTGAAGGAGAAGATAAACTAAAAAAGTACCAGCCTAGGTTTGTTCAACAGGACCTGCCTGGATTTAGGTCAAGGGGCTCAAATGAACAAATTAACAATGGGTCAAGTCATGGACTTAACAAAAAGATCTCTCAAACTATCTGCACTGTGGATGACTATGCCGATGACAAACCAACAAACTACAGCGAGCACTATTCAGAGGAAGAGCAGCTTGATGAGCAAACTCCAAACTACAGCATGAAATACAATGAGGATCATCATGTAGAACAACCTATTGATTACAGTTTGAAGTACTCTGATGCTTCCTCTAAGAAGGCCATGTTTAGTCATTCAAAGCCAACTTCTACCAAAGGTTCTGTCAAAGATAATTTGAGCCAAGATACTTCCTCCTCTGTGGCTTCTTTAAAGAACCAGGGTAGGCAAAATCAGCTCCATCCTTCGTCTGCTCAAAGCAGAGCAGGACCAACGAGAGCAGTTCAGAAGAACCCAGCATGCAAGGCTTCCACAATAAATCAAGAAACATTGCAGACGTATTGTGTGGAGGACACACCCATTTGTTTCTCACGTGGTAGCTCTTTATCATCATTGTCCTCAGAGGAAGATGAAATGGAGAGCTGCAAGCGTAACGCCAACTCAGCCAATAACTACACAAATCTACCTATGTCAGAAAAAGAATCCACTAGTAACATTGCATCTGACCAACGCACAACTGACAGCCAATCATCAGGCCATTATGTTCGCTTCAAGCCTCCACGACATCACTTGGGACATGGAGATGCTTCCAGGCATCACAAAACAGTGGAATTTTCATCAGGTGCTAAATCACCATCCAAAAGTGGTGCCCAAACACCAAAAAGTCCTCCTGAACATTATGTACAAGAGACTCCGCTCATGTTCAGCAGATGCACATCTGTCAGCTCCCTTGACAGTTTTGAGAGTCATTCCATTTCAAGTTCTGTGCAGAGTGAGCCGTGCAGTGGGATGGTAAGTGGGATTATCAGTCCAAGTGATCTGCCTGATAGCCCTGGACAAACAATGCCACCAAGTCGCAGCAAAACACCACCACCTCCACCACCACGATCCACGTCAGTAAAACAAAAAGTTACTGTGCCGCCCCATTCTGAAAAACGTGAATTAGCTCCAAGACATGCAGTTGTAAGTGCTGCTGTACAGAAAGTGCAGGTTTTACCAGATAATGATACTCTTTTACATTTTGCCACAGAAAGCACTCCAGATGGCTTCTCTTGCGCTTCGAGTCTAAGTGCACTAAGTTTAGATGAACCTTTTATTCAGAAAGATGTTGAGCTGAAGATAATGCCCCCAGTTCATGAGGATGACCATACTAATGAAGCAGAGCTTGAGAAAGAAAACATACAAGAGCCCAAGGTTCAAGAGAAACCACCATCAACAACTGAACCTAGAAAAGATATCTTGGATGACTCGGATGATGATGACGACATCGAGATTCTAGAGGCTTGTATAAACTCAGCAATGCCAACAAAATCATCAAGAAAAACGAAAAAGCAATCACCCTCAAGCACCTCTAGAATACCCCCACCCGTGGCTCGCAAACCAAGTCAGCTCCCCGTTTATAAATTGTTGCCAACACAAAACAGAGGACAACAGCTGAAACATGTTGCCCTAACACACTGTGAAGACATACCCCGGGTGTACTGTGTTGAGGGAACACCCATTAACTTTTCCACAGCAACATCTCTCAGTGACCTCACGATTGATTCACCCCCAAATGAGTTGGCGGGTATTGAAAGTTCAGCTCCCCATGCAGAAGTATCTGGTCAAAGGCGAGACACTCTGCCAGAGGGGAAAAGTGCAGAGGCTAAAGATATAGGTTTATCACCTCCCATGCAGTCTCCCTTGGCTGAGAATGAAGGGGACGATATTCTTGCAGAGTGTATCAATTCGGCAATGCCCAAAGGCAAAATTCACAAGCCATTTAGAGTGCAGAAGATGCCTGAACAGGCTCAGCATCCGTCCACTGCCACTGGCAACCTAGTTCAACAAGACTTGGAAAAGAAAAAGCCAACTTCTCCTGTAAAACCTATGCCACAAAGCAGTGAGTACAGAGCAAGGATGCTCAAACGGCCAGAGGCTCCTAATAGCTTGTCAGAAGCAGCATCATATCCAGATAAACACAAAGAAATGGAAAAGCAAGAGTCCAAAGTAGTCACAAGAGAGTTTGCTGATAAGCCTGTTAATCCTGAGGTGAGAACACGTCCTGGGTTTGCCTTTGATTCTCCGCATCATTACACACCAATTGAGGGCACACCTTATTGCTTCTCTCGCAATGATTCACTGAGTTCACTTGACTTTGAGGATGACGATTTTGACTTGTCTAAAGAGAAAGCTGAGCTACGAAAAGATAAAGAGCAAAGAAAAGTTCCCCCTTTGAAGTGCAGTGCAGAACAGCCAGTAAACACCAACAGAGTATCAGCATTTCAGACAGCTCCAACAAAACCCCTTCAAAAACCAGGTTTTCCACAAGCACCCAAAGAAAATACAGTTGCAGTGTGCGATGAAAAGCAAAAGTTTTCCATTGAAGACACACCTGTATGTTTTTCAAGAAACTCATCCCTTAGCTCATTAAGTGACATCGACCAAGAAAACAACAACAAAGATTGCTCACACAAAGATGATGCAACTCAGATGGAAGTGCCCAGGCCACAAGCCTCTGGTTATGCGCCAAAGGCCTTTCATGTTGAGGACACCCCTGTGTGCTTCTCTAGAAATAGTTCCCTTAGCTCCCTCAGTATTGATTCTGAAGATGACCTTCTCCAAGAATGCATCAGTTCTGCAATGCCAAAGAAAAAGAAACAGCCACCAAGAAGTAAGACTAAGAAACCAGGGATTAAGGAAGAAAAGAGCATGTTGGCTGATGGTATTTTAGCAGAGGAACCAGATCTTATATTAGATCTCACAGACACACATAGCCCTTTTTCTGAGCAAGCCTTGTCACCAGACTCTGAATCATTTGATTGGAAAGCCATTCAAGAGGGTGCCAATTCTATAGTTAGCAGTCTACATCAGGCTGCAGCGAGTCTCTCCAGACAAGGTTCCTCTGATTCAGACTCTATTCTGTCTCTCAAATCGGGCATTTCCATTGGATCACCTTTCCACCTCCCTTTAAATCAGGAGGACAATAAGCCTGCTACAAATAAAGGGCCAAGAATACTAAAACCTGGTGAGAAAAGCTCTTTAGAGTCCAAAAATAAAGAGGAAGAATCTAAGAGCCTGAAAGGAGGAAAGAAAGTGTATAAAAGTCTAATCACAGGAAAGCCCAGACCCAGTCTTGAAAGCATGTCCTCTCAGCACAGACAAGCTCAAGCTCCAGTGATCTCCAGAGGGAGGACAATGATTCATGTTCCTGGTGTGAGGAGCAGCTCTCCTAGCACCAGTCCGGTACCCAAAAAAAACCCTCCACGTGGCCAAATGTCAAAGCCACCATCCCAAGCACCTGGTCCTGGAAACTCTCCAAGAACCATGAAAATCCCAGCAAGTTCTGAACCTAGTCCTGCCAGGGACCCAGCATCATCTCAAGGAGGTTCAAGTAAAGCTTCCTCTGGATCTGGGTCTAGAGACTCCACACCTTCTAGACCAGTTCAGCAATCTCTAACAAGGCCCATGCAGTCCCCTGGCCGTGCCTCAGTTTCACCTGGTAGGAATGGTTTGAGCCCATCTAGCAAATTAACCCAGCTGCCTCGCACTGCCTCCCCCAGTGCTGCTTCAACAAAATCTTTTGGATCTGGACGCATGGCTTACACTTCTCCAGGGAGGCAACTGGGCCAGCAAACACCAACAAAGCAGAGTGGTTTGCCAAGAAGTACCAGTGGAATTCCTAGAAGTGAATCTGCCTCAAAAAGTCTAAACCAGTGTGTAGCCTCGGGCCCTTCAAAGAAGGCAGAGTTGTCCAGGATGTCATCTACCAAATCCAGTGGGAGTGAGTCTGACCGGTCCGAGAAGCCTGGATTTGTTCGTCAGTCAACATTTATCAAAGAAGCTCCTAGTCCAACACTAAAAAGAAAATTAGAGGAGTCTGCATCTTTCGAGTCCTTGTCTCCTTCGTCTCCAAGCCAGTCACAGACACCAGTATCTAGTCCATCCTTACCTGACATGTCACTTAGTCTACCCTACCAGGGAAGTGGTTGGAGAAAGTCCCCTCATAGTCAGAACTCTGCAGAGAATGGTGATGGAAAGTCACTCCGAAGGCATGACATCTCCCGATCCCATTCAGAAAGCCCTTCCAGGCTCCCAATCAACAGGACGGGGACATGGAAAAGGGAGCACAGCAAACATTCATCATCTCTCCCAAGAGTAGGCACTTGGAAAAGAACCGGCAGCAGCTCTTCCATTCTCTCTGCTTCGTCTGAGTCCAGTGAAAAGGGAAGAAGCGAGGATGAACGGCAACCCGCTAATCCTCCTCAAAAATCAGGTAAAGAGGGGGGCCTCGAACGCAAAGGAACATGGAGGAAAATGAAAGACAGCGAAAGCTCATATGCACCTTCTATGACATTAGACTTACCAGATCCAACTGGTGATGCTGCTCATTCAATGGGTGCTGCTATGTCCAAGACAGAAGATGTCTGGGTGAGAATTGAAGACTGTCCCATAAACAATCCAAGGTCTAGTAAATCACCCACAGCAAACACACCTCCTGTTATTGACAGTCAATCAAACAAAGGGCTACCTTGTGACAGGGACTCAAGCGAATCGCACTCAAAACAGCCACTAGCAAGTGAGAATGGAGCTATGGGCCACCTGGGTTCAGAAACAAATCTGAATTTACTCAGGAGTAGCGAGTCTCTTGATAAAAAAGTCACTGATATCAAGCCTGCACCAAGTAACCCAAACATTGGCACAGAGGTCCATGAATTCCCAGTTGCTGAACGCGCACCTTTTAGCTCAACTAACTCTAGCAAACACAGCTCCCCTAGTGGAGCCTTGGCTGCTAGGGTAAGTCCTTTTAATTACACACCAAACCCCAGAAAGAGTACTGCTGACAGCACAACTCCAAGACCATCCCAGATCCCAACACCTATTTCAAGCAATGCAAAAAAGAGAGACACTAAAGGAGATGCGACTGAAAGTGGGTCTTACATTGTCACTTCCGTATAAGTTTGGACTTAGAAAACCAGAGAACACTTATTACAGACTGGCCTTGTTTATAATTTGTTTTGTGTTTTTGTGGAAAAACCTCTGTGGGGGCCACTTTCTTAGAACTTCTTGTTGTTGCACCCTGTATTAAGAAACTTATTCTTGCTGGTTGATTGCTGTTTAAGCTAATGTTGGAGGTAGGGAGCAGTAGGGAGGGCGAACATATTTGACAATTTGTACTGTACAGATTTGATTATGTATATATATATATATATATATATAATTGGCAAATAAGCACTGGTCATGTTACTTTTGCAGTTTACCAAGCTGTGGATATTCACAGCTTCTCCAGAATGTGAGCGGCTGCATCAGAAGATCAGAACTCCTTCAGTTTGTGCTACAAGAACCGCATGCTTGACGGAATACTGAAAATGATATTTTGGTAAAAAGGAAATGTATTCATGCACTTACCCTAAGAGTTCTTTGTAGTTGTTTCATCAAATCAGCAGGACTTCCTTCTATTTCCTGTGGTTCCGGATTAAAGGGGTAAGCGGGGCAAGTATCGTTAGTGAGTACAGAGCAGCTGGGGAGGTGAGTACAAGTTTTGTAAGACATTTATATTGGATCTTTAAAACTGAAGTGTGATTCAAACCATATCAACATATAAGTGACTATTTAGAACAAATTGAAATGTTAATAATAAAAATTCATTGTATTGTTTAATGATGTTGAATGTTGCTTGTTAATTTCCTCATTTGGATAAAAGCATCTGCTAAATGAAATATTTGACACTGAAAATATGTGATATTTACAGGATTAACAGAGCACTTTGGACAGCAGCAACTCGAGCAAAATGAACCAGGCGTTTACAGACTATTACATCAATGAATCCTCAGGTTTCAATTATTGTCTGTTGTGTTTGAATGAAAGTGAGACACACTCTGTGTCTCCAGAGGTGAACGATTCCATGTGGATACTTTCTCTGGTCATCTACTGCCTGACGTTCCTCCTCGGAGTTCCCGGAAACATGTTCGTTGTGTACATCGCTGGAATGAAGATGAAGAGGACGGTTAATACAATATGGTTTCTCAATCTAGCGACTGCAGACCTCCTGTGCTGCCTTTCCATACCCTTCAGTGTGGCGCAGATCCTCCTTAACCATCACTGGCCGTATGGATCCGTCATGTGCAAGATTCTCCCCTCTGTTATAGTCATCACCATGTTTGCCAGTGTTTTCACCTTGAACTTGATATATATATATATATATATATATAATTTAACCACACATCAGTGTCCTGTATTTACCTTGACATGACAAGAATATTGACTAATGATGGACTATTTGGGACGCTGTTAAACCTTTGGTGGAATTCAATACTAATGCATTTAAATTTTTTTTTTTTAGAACAAACAGTAAACCTGTATTAATTAAAATGGTAAACACATTCTTACTGTTGAATATTGTGTGTTACATCATGGATTTTCTCCTTGCATGAACCGATTCAGTGGTATAGTATTTCCTATAAAGATAAGCATTTCTGTGGACATATGACCTGTACTGATAGCCGTAGTGTAACATTTTACACTTGTGTGTGTGCGTTTTTGAAAGCAAGAAATAACCCTCGGAACTGTTGAATGACATTGACGGTTGACATAGATTATATAAAAAAACAAAGTTCCATTGCTCTGCTATTTGTGTATAGTTGTTGCCAGATGAGGCGGGGGTGTCTTTTCAATGAAACAATAGTCTTGGAAGGACTGAAGTAATGTTTGATAATTAAATTATTCCTGTAGGTTTTGGTGTTGGTATCTTTTTAAAAGCTAATTTGCTTCCACTTTTATTTAGTACTTAAGCACATAATTAGATTCAACTGTTTTGCCAAAACCATGGTGTAAATAATCACATTTTATTTGAGTTTTTAAATTTTTATTTTTCTCATGCAATAAAGTGGGCAAATCCATGTTTACAAAATATTTCCAATAAAAAAAGTATTAAATTACACAAATGGTATCTTTTTTTTGTTACTATGGCCTGATTGTTTATTATAGACATTTTCTGAGTTTAACATCACACTTTGCACATTTCATGCTGATGAAGAAGTTGATTCCAGCCTTTCAGCATCTGGAACATTAAGCGTCATCAGATTTGTGTTTGGCTTTTTGATTCCTCTCATATGCATCACAACATGCTACGGAGTCATCGCACACAAGTTAGGCAGGAGTACTTTTCACTCTGGACGAGCGGTTCGCATCATGTTGGCTGTAATTGTGGCCTTTTTTCTCTGCTGGCTGCCGTATCACATAGTAGATTTGATAGCAATGTACGGAGAGGACTCGAGTTCCTCTGTGGCTTCGGCAGTGGATCCGTTGGCCGTCTCTTTGGCGTATGTCAACAGCTGCCTGAACCCCGTTCTGTATGTTTTCATGGGGCAGGATTTTAAAAGTAAGGTTAAACTTTCCCTAAGACGTGTATTATTATAGTTTTTATATAATTTTATTATAATTTGTTATGCAAAAGAAAAAATAAGTAATCCCAATAAATGATGTGCTCTCACATTTTTTGGGCTTTCTCTTTTTCTTCACATCAATTGAGTTAAAGAATTATAAACTCTTGGGTGGTTTAATGTAAACCAATTACTCATCCAATTTGGTAAGGCAGATAAATATCTAAATTCCTTCATGATTCACTTGTAGTCAGCTCTCAGGAATGCAGTACTTTCCAACAGTCATGACTATAATCAGCCATAATTTTGTGAATGCACGTAGACATGTTATGATGCTACTGCCATATATGGTTCATTTAGTAAATACAGGACACATTTCATTTTAGGGCTGTCTGATGGTG
Source organism: Sinocyclocheilus grahami (assembly GCF_001515645.1). Lineage (NCBI taxonomy): Eukaryota > Metazoa > Chordata > Actinopteri > Cypriniformes > Cyprinidae > Sinocyclocheilus > Sinocyclocheilus grahami. The sequence continues at coordinate 830,107 of NW_015505538.1, read as the reverse complement.
GCAGACATTTTCACAGCAATGATAAGCAGGCAAATAAGCACTGGTCATGTTACTTTTGCAGTTTACCAAGCTGTGGATATTCACAGCTTCTCCAGAATGTGAGCGGCTGCATCAGAAGATCAGAACTCCTTCAGTTTGTGCTACAAGAACCGCATGCTTGACGGAATACTGAAAATGATATTTTGGTAAAAAGGAAATGTATTCATGCACTTACCCTAAGAGTTCTTTGTAGTTGTTTCATCAAATCAGCAGGACTTCCTTCTATTTCCTGTGGTTCCGGATTAAAGGGGTAAGCGGGGCAAGTATCGTTAGTGAGTACAGAGCAGCTGGGGAGGTGAGTACAAGTTTTGTAAGACATTTATATTGGATCTGTAAAACTGAAGTGTGATTCAAACCATATCAACATATAAGTGACTATTTAGAACAAATTGAAATGTTAATAATACAAATTAATTGTATTGTTTAATGATGTTGAATGTTGCTTGTTAATTTCCTCATTTGGATAAAAGCATCTGCTAAATGAAATATTTGACACTGAAAATATGTGATATTTACAGGATTAACAAAGCACTTTGGACAGCAGCAACTCGAGCAAAATGAACCAGGCGTTTACAGACTATTACATCAATGAATCCTCAGGTTTCAATTATTGTCTGTTGTGTTTGAATGAAAGTGAGACACACTCTGTGTCTCCAGAGGTGAACAATTCCATGAGGATACTTTCTCTGGTCATCTATTGCCTGACGTTCCTCCTCGGAGTTCCCGGAAACATGTTCGTTGTGTACATCGCTGGAATGAAGATGAAGAGGACGGTTAATACAATATGGTTTCTCAATCTAGCGACTGCAGACCTCCTGTGCTGCCTTTCCATACCCTTCAGTGTGGCGCAGATCCTCCTTAACCATCACTGGCCGTATGGATCCGTCATGTGCAAGATTCTCCCCTCTGTTATAGTCATCACCATGTTTGCCAGTGTTTTCACCTTGAACTTGATTAGTCTGGATCGGTTTACTCAGGTGATCACACCTGTTTGGGCTCAGAATCATCGTAATTTGTTGCTTGCGCGGCTGTCCTGTGCAGCGGCCTGGGTCTTGGCTTTGTTGCTCAGTTTGCCCTTTATGCTATTAAGACAAACTTTCACTGAGTTTAACATCACACTTTGCACATTTCATGCTGATGAAGAAGTTGATTCCAGCCTTTCAGCATCTGGAACATTAAGCGTCATCAGATTTGTGTTTGGCTTTTTGATTCCTCTCATATGCATCACAACATGCTACGGAGTCATCGCACACAAGTTAGGCAGGAGTACTTTTCACTCTGGACGAGCGGTTCGCATCATGTTGGCTGTAATTGTGGCCTTTTTTCTCTGCTGGCTGCCGTATCACATAGTAGATTTGATAGCAATGTACGGAGAGGACTCGAGTTCCTCTGTGGCTTCGGCAGTGGATCCGTTGGCCGTCTCTTTGGCGTATGTCAACAGCTGCCTGAACCCCGTTCTGTATGTTTTCATGGGGCAGGATTTTAAAAGTAAGGTTAAACTTTCCCTAAGACGTGTTTTTGAAAGAGCTTTCTCTGAGGAGGGAACACAAGCGTCACGATCCACACAGTCACAGCAAATGCACTCAGTGTAGTGAAGATATGAACTCGTTTATTCATTCATTTTTCTATACCGAACCTATGCAATTTTAAACAAAACTCATTGCACTTGCTTTAATATTTTATTTAATGCAGTGACATGTAGACATTTTTTAGTGCGACTTACAAATTATATTTGGTGTTTTCTGATTCGATATCATTTGCATTTTTCTCAGAATAGTTTTCTAGACCAAATACTCCTGTGAAATATCTTGAAAAAAATGTTGTTCCTTTCTTAATTCTTTGAAAAACTGAAACTTAAGATATACAATACGGCTTACTTTAGCACTTTTCAACAGGAAGTGTGCATTCTGCTTTTCATCTTTGTCAGGAAATTATGAAATTCATTAAGTGCATCTAAAATAATCTGTTCTAAGTTTTTTCCCCCTGATTAACAATACTCAAATTTTGTTGCATTGTTTTTATTCACTTTTACTTGAATTAATCATGACGATGAGATTTCTTGTGCACAGCTTGCAGTCTGTAATACTGATGCTATTTTTAGGCAGATGCAGTATTTTGAGGAAGTTAATGGTGTGCCACAGTTTGAAGTCTGGATCTCCTGTACACAGTGCAGGTTTGATCATAAACACTCCCTCTCCTTGGTCTTTAAACATGGCTGATATTGACAGAATGATCACATTTAGCACTCTTAGGGAAATATTATGTTTTGTAATTATCATTTAAATCGGACTAATTTTCAAAATGTTTGTCGTAAATAAACTTCTCAGGAAAATGCTAAGGGGATTCAAATCGGAATATGACTTATGAAACGGGGCATAATTTTCATGCTTGTCTTCTGTAGAGGACACCAGGACAAACAGCTGTTAATCAGGCATTTTGGGGAAACACAAGAAATTATTGATCAATGTTCCTATGAAATATGAGATATTCTTATGAAAATGTTGCCAAGTTATTACTCCCGTTACTCTCTAAAAAAACACTGGGTTAAAAACAACCCAATTTGGGTTATTTTTAACCCAAGGACTGGGTAAATATAGGACAGAAAACATTTTGGCGTCACGATCCACACAGTCACAGCAAATGCACTCAGTGTAGTGAAGATATGAACTCGTTTATTCATTCATTTTTCTATACCGAACCTATGCAATTTTAAACAAAACTCATTGCACTTGCTTTAATATTTTATTTAATGCAGTGACATGTAGACATTTTTTAGTGCGACTTACAAATTATATTTGGTGTTTTCTGATTCGATATCATTTGCATTTTTCTCAGAATAGTTTTCTAGACCAAATACTCCTGTGAAATATCTTGAAAAAAATGTTGTTCCTTTCTTAATTCTTTGAAAAACTGAAACTTAAGATATACAATACGGCTTACTTTAGCACTTTTCAACAGGAAGTGTGCATTCTGCTTTTCATCTTTGTCAGGAAATTATGAAATTCATTAAGTGCATCTAAAATAATCTGTTCTAAGTTTTTTCCCCCTGATTAACAATACTCAAATTTTGTTGCATTGTTTTTATTCACTTTTACTTGAATTAATCATGACGATGAGATTTCTTGTGCACAGCTTGCAGTCTGTAATACTGATGCTATTTTTAGGCAGATGCAGTATTTTGAGGAAGTTAATGGTGTGCCACAGTTTGAAGTCTGGATCTCCTGTACACAGTGCAGGTTTGATCATAAACACTCCCTCTCCTTGGTCTTTAAACATGGCTGATATTGACAGAATGATCACATTTAGCACTCTTAGGGAAATATTATGTTTTGTAATTATCATTTAAATCGGACTAATTTTCAAAATGTTTGTCGTAAATAAACTTCTCAGGAAAATGCTAAGGGGATTCAAATCGGAATATGACTTATGAAACGGGGCATAATTTTCATGCTTGTCTTCTGTAGAGGACACCAGGACAAACAGCTGTTAATCAGGCATTTTGGGGAAACACAAGAAATTATTGATCAATGTTCCTATGAAATATGAGATATTCTTATGAAAATGTTGCCAAGTTATTACTCCCGTTACTCTCTAAAAAAACACTGGGTTAAAAACAACCCAATTTGGGTTATTTTTAACCCAAGGACTGGGTAAATATAGGACAGAAAACATTTTGGGTTAATTTTACCCAGCAAATTGGGTTGTTTATTTAACCCAGCATATGGGTTGATTCATTTTTACTACAATACTTGCTTATTTATTACTTCATACATTAAATAATGTTTACAGATGAACTTTTCTCTAAACTTTTGTAAAATACTCCACACAACCACTGGTTTGCATGATACCTTCCTTTATTTTCCTTTATTTATATCATTTACAGCATTGTTTATATCATTTTTAATACGTAGGCTATACATATTGCCTATATTTAAACTCGTTTAACAAACAGAAGTAAAAATGAAACATTAAACCGAATTGGATTTACTGATGGTGCTTAGAACGGCTCTCTCCTGAAGAGGATGCAAAATCCCCGTGATTATTAACTCAACTGCTGGGTTACGTCTGATCCAGGATCTGAGTAACACTAAAACTACCCAAACACTGAAAAAAAAGGCTCAATCCAGCATTTGGGTTAAAAAACAACCCAGGATTTTTTTTCTTTAGAGTGTATTACACTTCTTTTTTCATTATGGTTTGCCCCAAGAACACATTAATATACAAATTAGATGCAATGTATGGACACAGCTTGAAAATCTCCCACTGTATACAAATTCAAACTGCCAACAATGTTGAGATCATGAATGAAATTTAAAAAGAGCCTGCAGATTTCATAATCCCCGATATCACTGCAAAATGAATTGCTAACATCAACTGACAGCTGTAATTCATATATCCAACTTTATCTGCTTATTATAATCAGATAGGCTCAAGCAAAATACAAAATCGCAACTGGTTGAAGAATATTCATTTATATTGAAGAAGAGGACAGCAGCTTGTAAGTGTTTTGGTTTCTTTTCTCATTAGACTTTGGTTGTGATTGCTAGAAGTGTGTTTTCATAGGGCAGGGTTTTAAAAGTAATATGCAAAACAACATGGCACAAATAGCTTATCTTAGCACATTTTGTCAGGAAACTACTAATCTAGTCCTTTGCTTTTTTTTTTTTTTTTTGGTCAGGAAGTTAAGAAACTCTCATTTAGTGCAAAATAATCTGCAGAGAAGGAATTTAGTTTTATGTTAGAATGTTTTAAATTTCTTAATTAGCAATTCTCAATTAAATTTATTATGAAACTGTGCATCCTCTGTTGAATTTCGCCAAATGGTGAGTGGACTAGTTTACGTCAATTATGTAAACATCAAGATTAGCTAAAGGGTTTTACAGTTTTAAAGGGTTAGTTCACCCAAAAATGAAAATTAGCCAGTGTTTTACTCACCCAATCATCCTAGGTGTATATGACTTTCTTCTTTCAGACGAACAGGGCCAGATTTACCTCTTATCGTGACATAGGCAAAACAATTTTTGGGCCCACCCTTCCTTATTAATAGGCCCCAGCAAACAAAATATTTCGTAATCAGTGGAAACCGTTACAGTGTTTTCTATCGCAATAAGCGCATGCATTCAGTCAATAAAATCAAATGTCTTAATTTGTTTGAGAATATGGAGAAAGACTATTCCATTTATTGGCTCCAGCGTCGTGGCCACATTAACACTTCGATTGCATTATTTCTCTAATAATTTTAACGGCCCGGTGTCACAACCACACCTCAAGATATTGTTCAGATGATTTGTTTCAAGATAAACCTTCCGTTGCAAATTCCAAAACGTCATTTTAGAGCTAATAACAGAGGCTTGGGCCATTGATATGCAGGCTAATGCAGTTATTAGAGAGAGAGAGAGATTAAGCGTGTGTGAATACGTGCGTCTCTCAGCAGTGTTCAGCCGCAGAATCTACAAATAGCGAATCTTTAAGTTGAACTGCTTCAAGAACCTCACTACTGAGAAATGTCATTTTACTGATAAATTCGCGGGGCAGCGCTGATGACAAGTTTCTGTTTGCGTGTGTGCGCAAGTGCGTTTCTGTACAGTGTGTGCGTCTGTGAGAGAGAACGGGAGAAAGAATTTATGTACGTGATTTTCATACATAAAAAAAGGTGGAAAACATGGAAATACTAATCATTTTTTACCCTATTGTTTGTTATATTTATTTGTTCTTTGTCTTCTGGTCTTTTTGTTCTTTTACTGTTGTAGATAGCTCATAGTATAACAAAAATATTATTTATCTCTTCATTGTGTGGGAGAATAAAGGCCTCCTGCAGCGAATCCATGCGTTTTCATAAGAAAAATACCCATATTTCAAACATAAACACTTTTCTCTCACTTCCGTTATCTGTCATACGCGAAAGGAAAACCAGTCTCCTCTTGGCTTGTATCGAAATCCTCCGACAGTCTTCTTTACAAATCCTCGGTTTGTATTTCTAATTCGTGACCGGCGTTTTGTTTGGTTCTCTCTCCGCATTCGTCACTAATCGCGCAACGCAGACGTCTTACGTCATCCGCGTATGACAGATACCGGAAGTGAGAGAAAAGTGTTTATTACGTTTGAAATATGGGTATTTTTCTTATGAAAACGCATGGATTCGCTACATGAGGCCTTTATTCAGCCCCCAGAGCCGTGTGAGGCATGTTTTATTATGGATGCACGCACTTTATTTGACGTCTTGTGGACTGTTCAATGAAACACCCGCTGACTGCAATGACAGAGCTTGGAATAGCCAGGACAATTTTTAATATAACTCCGATATGATTCGTCTGAAAGAAGAAAGTCGCATACACCTAGGATGCGTCGAGGGTGAGTAAAACACAGGCTAATTTTCATTTTTGGGTGAACTAACCCTTTCATGAATGTGTATTAGATCTCAGGTCCTGCAACTGGTAACCATTTCTTTTCATCAGTTCTTCATTGTAATCACTATTTCCCCATCCCTGTTCATTTTAAACGCTCCTGCAGTGTACTAAACCTAGCAATATTACATAGTCTTTCAATTAATATGATCTCATAAATGCATAATATTTATTTAAAAATAAGCAAAATGCTGTTTAAAATAGTTTTAGGTGAGGGGGTTTGGCATGTCACCCCACAGCATGCATGTCAACTTCCCAAAAGCATTAAAACGATCCAAAAATAGTTCTCATCAGCCATGAAAGTTAGAGACTTGATTGTCATCATTCTTTTACAGAGTCAAGAGTGGTTTAACTTTGCTCAAATAAAAGAGTGTACGTCAACAATCTTCTATTGACTGTCAAAAGTGTTTCATCTGTTGGTTTATACGCCATAAAACATGTTAATTACTTGGCCTATAAAAAAATAACATTTATTTTTATTGACCACAATGTAAAAATCTTATCATTATGCTTGTAATTTCTGTGACTGTTTAGTGGTGAATCTAGTCAGATGGACATGTTTATCGTAGACATGTTATGATGCTACTGCCATATATGGTTCATTTAGTAAATACAGGACACATTTCATTTTAGGGCTGTCTGATGGTGGCAGACATTTTCACAGCAATGATAAGCAGGCAAATAAGCACTGGTCATGTTACTTTTGCAGTTTACCAAGCTGTGGATATTCACAGCTTCTCCAGAATGTGAGCGGCTGCATCAGAAGATCAGAACTCCTTCAGTTTGTGCTACAAGAACCGCATGCTTGACGGAATACTGAAAATGATATTTTGGTAAAAAGGAAATGTATTCATGCACTTACCCTAAGAGTTCTTTGTAGTTGTTTCATCAAATCAGCAGGACTTCCTTCTATTTCCTGTGGTTCCGGATTAAAGGGGTAAGCGGGGCAAGTATCGTTAGTGAGTACAGAGCAGCTGGGGAGGTGAGTACAAGTTTTGTAAGACATTTATATTGGATCTTTAAAACTGAAGTGTGATTCAAACCATATCAACATATAAGTGACTATTTAGAACAAATTGAAATGTTAATAATAAAAATTCATTGTATTGTTTAATGATGTTGAATGTTGCTTGTTAATTTCCTCATTTGGATAAAAGCATCTGCTAAATGAAATATTTGACACTGAAAATATGTGATATTTACAGGATTAACAGAGCACTTTGGACAGCAGCAACTCGAGCAAAATGAACCAGGCGTTTACAGACTATTACATCAATGAATCCTCAGGTTTCAATTATTGTCTGTTGTGTTTGAATGAAAGTGAGACACACTCTGTGTCTCCAGAGGTGAACAATTCCATGAGGATACTTTCTCTGGTCATCTATTGCCTGACGTTCCTCCTCGGAGTTCCCGGAAACATGTTCGTTGTGTACATCGCTGGAATGAAGATGAAGAGGACGGTTAATACAATATGGTTTCTCAATCTAGCGACTGCAGACCTCCTGTGCTGCCTTTCCATACCCTTCAGTGTGGCGCAGATCCTCCTTAACCATCACTGGCCGTATGGATCCGTCATGTGCAAGATTCTCCCCTCTGTTATAGTCATCACCATGTTTGCCAGTGTTTTCACCTTGAACTTGATTAGTCTGGATCGGTTTACTCAGGTGATCACACCTGTTTGGGCTCAGAATCATCGTAATTTGTTGCTTGCGCGGCTGTCCTGTGCAGCGGCCTGGGTCTTGGCTTTGTTGCTCAGTTTGCCCTTTATGCTATTAAGACAAACTTTCACTGAGTTTAACATCACACTTTGCACATTTCATGCTGATGAAGAAGTTGATTCCAGCCTTTCAGCATCTGGAACATTAAGCGTCATCAGATTTGTGTTTGGCTTTTTGATTCCTCTCATATGCATCACAACATGCTATGAATTCATTGCACGCAAGTTAGGCAGGAGTACTTTTCACTCTGGACGAGCGACTCGCATCATGTTGGCTGTAATTGTGGCCTTTGTTCTCTGCTGGCTGCCGTATAACAGTGCATTTGATGATAATATAGATTTTTTTAAAAATGGAAGAAGGAAAAACTCTGTTTATTAAAATACCCGTGTATGTGTGGACATGGCCTAAATCTTTTGTTTGCCAGTTGAAAAGTTTTGCTTGCGAGTGAAGCTGTATCTCAGTGGGCGGTCTCTACTCACCAGGATGAAAGGCCTTTTTCTATTGGTCACTCTCGATTGAAGTCACAGGTTGACCACGCCCACTACGTTTCCCCGGAAACCCCGCCACTGCCGCCGCAGTCTAACAGAAGAGCGAGCGAGGTTGTATCATGGCAAGCAACAGGTTGTTTACTGGGGAAGGTAACCAGGGGTGCCGCTAGCAATTTTGGGCCCTATGAAAGAATATGAGTTTGGGCCCCCTGCTGCACAAAACATACACTATATTGCCCAAAGTATTGGGAAAACTCAATAAAACTCACCGCCAAACACCTGTGACTTGTACATATGCGTACAATCATTTTAGACACTTCCAAATCTGTGGTAGCAAACATGGAAATACAATTTTTAAATACATGAATTATGTTTCCATCTTTGTTGCCAGCTAGCAATTTTGGGCCCTATGAAAGAATATGAGTTTGGGCCCCCTGCTGCACAAAACATACACTATATTGCCCAAAGTATTGGGAAAACTCAATAAAACTCACCGCCAAACACCTGTGACTTGTACATATGCGTACAATCATTTTAGACACTAAAATCTGTGGTAGCAAACATGGAAATACAATTTTTAAATACATAAATTATGTTTCTATCTTTGTTGCCACAGTTTTGGAAGTGCCTTTTTTCTGTTCTAAAGAAGGGGGTGTCCCAATACATTTGTCCATATGTATGTACAAGTCACAGGTGTTTGGTGATGAGTTTTTGGCTCAAGGTCTGCATTTAAAGTCACACCAGAGGTGTTCAGCTGGGATTAGGACTTGGCTTTCTGCAGACCAGTCCAGTTCTTCCACACTGACTGAATCAGTGTATTTTATTTATTTATTTTTTTAACCTTGCCTTATACACCGAGGCATTGTCGTGTTAGAATAGAAAAGGGTCCTATTCAAACCAAATTGGTATAAAATTAAAAGCACACAATTCCCTAGAATAGCATTATATACTTTTTTTTTTTTTACTAAAAATTATAAATGACTAAAGTAGTCAAACCTGTTCATTAGAGCGGGGTGTCCCAATACTTTTGGCAATATGGTGTACAAGCCAGCCTAGCTATTCAAAATCTTTGTCTGCAATTTAATAATATTGACCTATTACTTTTGCTTTTGTCCATTAGGTATCAGTAACATAATTCATTCAGAGCCTGTTCTATTGGCATAGACTTTCTGTGCCACACTATTCTGCTGATATGGAATGAGTTTGACTACTTAATCAGTTATATTAATAGAAATGCTTCACTGGGGCAAACAAAAAAATATTAAAATATTAAATAGGATACCCCATAACACCAGCATTTTCAGCAGTATCCAACATTTCTTATTCATGATCTTACGCGGCTAAATGTGACTATTAGCTTAACAGCTGTATTCCTTGTTTGCTAGCTACCCATGCACGTACAGCGTACAATGTTAAAAATGTTCTACATTACTTTTAACCCAAAAACCTTTAGCTTCATACACTGTAGATAATTGTGACCCTGCCTGTGGAAACCCATGCTAAAGTATTTAAAAAAAATTTTAAACAGTGGATGAGTAATTTACATTTCTTGATTTGCTTAATAAAAGCCTCCTTTGAGATCGTTTTGACAGACATGTTTATTGTGTATTATTTTCAACGTGTTTATTGCTAAGTTTAGTGTGGCGAAATAGAAGCGCAGCCGTAATTCGTGTGCAGTGTATGCTCTATGTAATCAGAGTATGAATTTGTAGATTTTCTATAGCAAAATTAAAATGTATTTAAAAAAAGTGTGACTGACCAAATCGTCCGCTTCGGTTTGCCCCCCATCGAACTGGAAGACATCTCTATTTACCATCTGATCTCACTCAGTGACTCTAG
>NW_015505538.1:801266-815555 GCF_001515645.1 Sinocyclocheilus grahami | reverse complement strand
CAAAGATGGAAACATAATTAATGTATTTAAAAATTATCTTTGTTTCTTTGTTGCCACAGTTTTGGAAGTGCCTTTTTTCTGTTCTAAAGAAGGGGGTGTCCCAATACATTTGTCTGTACAAGTCTTGGCTCAAGGTCTGCATTTAAAGTCACACCAGAGGTGTTCAGCTGGGATTAGGACTTGGCTTTCTGCAGACCAGTCCAGTTCTTCCACACTGACTGAATCAGTGTATTTTATTTATTTATTTTTTTTACCTTGCCTTATACACCGAGGCATTGTCGTGTTAGAATAGAAAAGGGTCCTATTCAAACCAAATTGGTATAAAATTAAAAGCACACAATTCCCTAGAATAGCATTATATACTTTTTTTTTTTACTAAAAATTAGAAATGACTAAAGTAGTCAAACCTGTTCATTAGAGGGGGGTGTCCCAATACTTTTGGCAATATGGTGTACAAGCCAGCCTAGCTATTCAAAATCTTTGTCTGCAATTTAATAATATTGACCTATTACTTTTGCTTTTGTCCATTAGGTATCAGTAACATAATTCATTCAGAGCCTGTTCTATTGGCATAGACTTTCTGTGCCACACTATTCTGCTGATATGGAATGAGTTTGACTACTTAATCAGTTATATTAATAGAAATGCTTCACTGGGGCAAACAAAAAAATATTAAAATATTAAATAGGATACCCCATAACACCAGCATTTCCAGCAGTATCCAACATTTCTTATTCATGATCTTACGCGGCTAAATGTGACTATTAGCTTAACAGCTGTATTCCTTGTTTGCTAGCTACCCATGCACGTACAGCGTACAATGTTAAAAATGTTCTACATTACTTTTAACCCAAAAACCTTTAGCTTCATACACTGTAGATAATTGTGACCCTGCCTGTGGAAACCCATGCTAAAGTATTTAAAAAAAATTTTAAACAGTGGATGAGTAATTTACATTTCTTGATTTGCTTAATAAAAGCCTCCTTTGAGATTGTTTTGACCGACATGTTTATTGTGTATTATTTTCAACGTGTTTATTGCTAAGTTTAGTGTGGCGAAATAGAAGCGCAGCCGTAATTCGTGTGCAGTGTATGCTCTATGTAATCAGAGTATGAATTTGTAGATTTTCTATAGCAAAATTAAAATGTATTTAAAAAAAGTGTGACTGACCAAATCGTCCGCTTCGGTTTGCCCCCCATCGAACTGGAAGACATCTCTATTTACCATCTGATCTCACTCAGTGACTCTAGACTACGTAGGACGGGACGAAACCATGCAGTGAATGGGGGGAGATAAAATTTGGCTGGAAATGCAGAAATAAGCCATCATTTAGTTTTATTTGTAACTCTTTGGTAGATACATTTATCATTTCCATTACATTACCACTACTACTGTTACTACTAATAAAACAAATCTCTGGGGGCCCTAAAAGTGCATGGGCCCTTAGAATCCTCCCAACCATTACATTACCACTACTACTGTTACTACTAATAAAACAAATCTCTGGGGGCCCTAAAAGTGTGTGGGCCCTTAGAATTTTATTTTTGGTACTTGCCGGTACCGAGTACCGATACTGATATTTTTATTGCATTTGTACATTTTTTAAATATTGGGTACAGAAACCAAAAGGATATGTATAATGTTAGTTGGTTAACCTCATTTATCAGATAGATACAGTCAAACCTAAATATATTCAGACACCTTCAACATTTCTCACATTATCACAGTTTATTCGCTATAGTTTAGAAGATGGTAATAAAATATGACAAGAACTCAGAGTTACACTGTGTCAGAACAAATTCAGCTTGACAATGTTAGATAATATTGATAGAAAGGTATGTAATGGATTACAATAAACCAAAAATTATTCAGACAGCTGTTAGTATTTACACAACTATCAATACTTAGTCGGGTGACCCTTAGCCTCAATGACAGCCTGTAGTCTCCTGGGCATGCTGTCACCCAGCTTCATGCAAACCTCACATTTTTTTTCCCAGACTCGGTCTGAATAATTTTTGGTCCCAAATTTGTATCAGTTTTGCTGGTAGTCCACTGTATGAAGAATTTTTAGGTATGATTTGTCACAATTTACTTTTATTTTGCTATCCTCCATTCCATTTAGCATAAATGAACTATAGTGTCCTGCACCCACTAGTAAAAAAAAATATATAAAAAATATCTGTAAATTTTTGGTTGGACTGTATATCCTTCGGTTATTTTCACACTTAATTATGCCCATTAAAATATATTTCACAAGTTTTTGTTACTTGCACTGTTCATTGTTTTGCTCTATGTACATCATCTTTAATTTAATAGCATTAGAGCTGCTCCATTGCAGCGGCTCAGTACTGGAATCACGAATCATGATATTGTGAAATTATTACCATAACATTTTTCTATTTGAATGCATGTTAAAAATGTAATTTATTTCTGTGATCAAAGCTGAATTTTTTGCAGTCATTACTCCAGTCTTCAGTGTCACATGATCTTCAGAAATCAGTATAATATGCTGATTTGTTGCTCAAAAAACATTTATTATTGTCAATGTAAAATTTTTTTTGGGGGGGGGGATTCTTTGATGAATAGAAATGTATCTGAAGTAAAAATGGTTTATAACAGTATACATGTCTTTACTGTCACTTTTGATCAATTTAATGCATCCTTGCTGAATAAAAGTATTAATTTATTTCCAAAAATAAGAATTTGTACACAACTGTTTTCAACGTCGATAATAATAATGTTCGTTGAGCAAAAAACTAAGCATATTTGTTATATTGTGACACTTGAGTAATTGAGTTCTTTATTGTTTTTATATACATGTGTATAATTTTTTTATTATTTTTACAGTGAGGAGGATGTGATTCGTCACGCAGCAGCACAGATAAACACCACAAAGACATCTGAGATCTGTCTTGAGATAACATGGCTAAAGTTGTGGAAACGTCAAAAAACAGGAAGCCCTCTTAATCTCTTGAAAATCACCTTCCTCGGAGAGCCTGCCTAAATAAATACAATTATATGTGTATATAAAGCTAAAAACAATAAAGCAAAATGTTCAGCATCATTACTCCAATCTTAAGTGTCCCTTTTAGATGTTTTTAAGGTATTTTTTTTAAGCTTTAATGTGAGTAACTATCATCATTATCTTTCTCCACAAAAGCTGGCATGCAGTTCTACTTCTGACACTGGAAATGTTCCTGTGCATATTGGGCACTGGGCTTCAAGTGCCTACACATTAAAGACAAAAATGTATGCAGGGCAAATTTAGTAAAATAGGAATTGATTGTTGCCAAAAATTGATAGGCATTGATAATTGACAATGTTCAATTTAGCTTTTGCTTGTGTACCTCCTGAGGGTGATTGCAACATTGGATGATGTTGCATCAGGTCTAAGGTTTTGCCTTGAAGATGTTGCCTCCTCTATCAACACCGAATCTTCTTCCTGCAAACAGAAAAGGAAAATGTGATGTTCTACTGATTAGAATTCTAGGCTGTTGGAAGTAGTCACAAATACAAACACCCCTTAGAAGTCAGGGGCATATTGAAATGTGGAAGTTAGTTCATTAAAAGGTCTTTAAACAAAGTCTCTGCAAGGCTACGGTGGTACTGGCTGACAAGTCCTGAATATCAATCGTTACTACTGAAGTAATACGTTTTGCAATTGTCATTGCACAGGTCTTAGACAGTACAAAACATACCTGTTATTAAAATGCACAATACACAGTCTTGCAGACTATGGGTGAAGTCAGAATGTACAGACAACGGTCCCACATCATTGTATTTTAGAAAACTTTGAATGGCAACTACAGCTGTTGGGTGCCGCGAATAGACTTGAGTGTGCATACGGTCATATTTGATGAATCATAACCCACCAAATGGGCTAGTGATTTAATTTACATTACTCACCTTACTTCACTGGAGCTATAATAATCTATAGTCTCTGGAAATATTGGCCTGACGCTTTACTATTGGGGGCTCTGGCAGCTAGCTATACTGTTGGCTAATCAAATCTACAACAGGCTTAGCTAACGTCACGTATTTAGATGGCCACGATGCCACTCGCATAGTTTTCCATTAAATTGCATTATATTTGTCCCAAATTATTGTTAATGCACATAATGACTTCATACTAGGTTGGAAGATTGTGTATTGTGCATTTGTCAGTCTCTTTCTGAGGCTCTAAAAAGTCTGTGCTTCATATAGACTGCAATAGATCGCGTTTGCTCTGTTTTTTTAATCACTGAACTTCAAACTCATTGACACTGGGTCATTCTTGAAGTGAACTTTTGACTGTTTGTTGATTAGATTAAAGGTTTTGGACTGCCATCTTGAATTGAACGCGACGCGTCCAGTGTAGCCATACGTGAGTTGCCCTAAACAACTTCTCGCTTCTCATCTGGTGTGCGACTGGCTTTCTGAAATGCAACAAGAAAACAGCACATCGAGAGTGAATGATATCAGCAAAATAAAACAGCTAAATTGAAGTCAAATGAAAATCCTCATTACAAATTCATCATTATCACACAATCGGTCTGTACACAAAACCAACACATGTACTGTGTGTTTAAGCCAACGCATCACGACAGCGCTCACAACAAAACAACTTCATGTTGAGACAGACACTTCATCACAAACAGGCAGTGTTTATAATAAATAATATATTATTATTGGCACAGCGGCCTAGTAAATGTCCTCAGTTATGTTATTTGTGGCTTTGATCGTGACGGGAAAAATAGCTAGTTAGTTTATCACCGTATTTTCTTTTTCCCCACAGCGGAACTTGTCATAAAGTTAATGATAACAAGGCCCATCCATTTAGAGGAAAGATATGATTTTATGATTTACTATTGCTCTGCCCCTTGTAATTTCACAGCTGGACCGCCAATCACAGAGCCGCAAACGCTCGGCGGAAACATTCTAATATGGAGAAAATGGTCGTCCATGTAACACATTCACTGAATAGGCAGATTTGAAGAGTTTATTTCCACGGAAATTGTATTTATTTTATTTAGGCCTACATGGTGATTGTCAAATTATGAATTGCTTTAATAAAAATAGAAATTATGACTTTTTATAAAAAACAATATTTAAAATTGGTCATTTAAAAAAACATTTAGAAATTGTAAATATTATTTTACAACACACAAATATGTGTATGTGCAAATATGTGTTGACACACACAATTTAGGCAATTATTAAGAAACAACAAGTTCCTCTTTTTCACATTTACTTGTAATTACTAAGAAACAAGTTCCTCTTTTTTTCCATGAGACACTTGCCAGTTAAATGACAGATGACAGATTTTAAGGTTTGCATGCCAAATGCATTATAATAAATGCAAATGTAAATGCAATTAATGTGAAAATGTTCTATACTATAAAACTCTATAAAAGTGACCTATTTCTGGATCAGTGTGACCAGTATTACTTCTGCACGTCTTTTGTAATATAAATAGTGAGTAGTTTATTCATATTCGTATTATTGAGCTTGATAAGACCATTATAAGTGGGCTACATATAATGAAAAACTGAGAACTTACCCTGCTAGCACACGTACATCACGTCTATTTGACGTCTGCATTTACATCTGCAAGACGTATTTTTTAGAGTGTTTGCTCATCTGCAATACGTCTATAGGACGCTTCCAATCAGATGTCAAATAGACATTTATAATATGTCTTTACGATGTTTATGCGTCAGTGATTCTGCCTCTAGAATCTGCTCTCGTACTGTATAATGACAACGGACCCTTCTCAGGGGCTTTCTTCCAGACCCTATTAATTCATAATGAAGTACATTCTCAACATAAGAACTATATCAACCCACTTTTTGTGCATTTACTTATAATTTCACACTGTGTCATTTGATTACAGCAGCGTGCATGCAGGGACTCTGACAGGAATGGCATGAATTGTCATAAATCTGTTGCACCACATGGGTCAAACACACAGGCCGTCCAAGATGTAGTTTTTTTCTTCAGTAAAACAGTAAAGAAGATTTTTAGCTGAAACTGTGGTCCTTGGTGATTCATTAAGTCAGTGTTCAACTCAAGTGGCAAGTCAAAAACAGTTTATTTAATCACCAAACTGGCAAAAGTGCACTTTAAGAATGAAAAAGTGGCATAGATGAGTTTTATGATTTGTTCTGATGTTTTTCCTGTTTAACCACTTGAGGTCCTAATGTTAGCATCCTCTCAGTCCATGCTTTACTAATGCAGCATCTAGTTAAAATAATCACATTTCATTGCTTTGCAGCCTGAAATGAAGGACACAGTTTTGGTTTTATCCAGCTGTATTTACTCCACACAACTTGCAACATCCAAGTGAAAGATAAAACATCAACATTTTAGAAAAAAATTAAAACACTGAATCACTGAGTTGGAAAAAGGATCACCACCTACTAAAAACCACTTGTAAACTGTAGCTAATCACCTTCTCAATGACACACAAAGCCATTTGACTTTTGGTCTGCTGTATGTGAAGAGTGAGCGTGTGCTATGCAAGGCTTATGTTGCTCTGTTCACATGTGCAGTCACTAGAGCAGTGCATTTGGAGCTTGTTTTCAAGTCAGTCAGCAGAAAGTTTCCTGTTAGCACTCAAGCAATTTGTTTCCAGAAGAGGGCTGTGCACGGTCATTTATTCAGACACTGTCAGAAACGTTCAAAAGAGCAAACCAAGACCTCAGCGAGCTGCAGCCACTGACACCTGCACACTTCCTGGTTGGTGAACGACTAACTTCATTGCCACCAAAACCGTTCCCAGCAGACTGTGCTCATACCACTGTGAGTAAAGAGGAGTTGACAAGGAGGTGGAGATACAGGAACAGACACTTGTGGAATCGCTGGAGAAAAGCCTATCTGCTGGATCTGAAATCTTTTCCTTCATAATGGTAAGCAGGTTAAGTATTGCTAGTAAGTACAGAGCAGCTGTTGAGGTCAGAACAAGTTTGTAAGGCATTGATTTCTGATCTGTAAAAGTCGAGTATGTTTCAAAAAATATTAACATTGACATACACGTGATTACATAGTGAATGATTTGAATTAAACGTATGGAGTAATATATTTATTTAAATGCAAATTTGATTGTTTAATGTTGATTAGTTGTCTGTCAAATTTCTTGTTTTTTTTCTCGTTAGTGACTTTGGAAAAAAAAATCTTAGAAATGAATGAATAAATTAAATAAATATATGATAATATGTGATATTTACAGGATAAACAGAACACTTTGGACAGCAACAACTCAAGCAAAATGAACCTGTCATATGAAGATTATTATGACTATTATGACTATTTCTATGAAGATGGTTGTCCGGATTGTTTTAATGCAGAGCTGAGGAAATCTACAAGAGTGAGTTCTCTGGTCTTCTACTACCTGACCTTGATCCTCGGTGTTCCTGGAAATGCATTTGTCGTGTATGTTGCTGGATTGAAGATGAAGAGGACTGTTAATACAGTAGGGTTTCTCAATCTAGCCATTGCTGACCTCTTGTGCTGTCTTTCCACTCTTTACTATGTGACCGAGAACTCTCTCGAAGAAAACTGGCCGCATGAATCTGTCTTCGTGTGCAAGATTCTCCCATTCGTTATGCTCATCACTATGTTTGCCAGTGTTTTCATCTTGAACTTGATTAGTCTGGATCGGTTTACTCGGGTGATCACACCGGTTTGGGCTCAGAATCATCGCAGCCTGTTCATTGCACGACTGTCCTGCGCAGCGGCCTGGATTCTGGCTTTATTTCTCAGTCTGCCTTTTATGATGTTAAGAGAGACACACACAGAAGATGACAGAAAGCGCTGCCTGTTTTATAAATTTGATAAAGAGCAAATGTATAGAAGGTTAAGCGTCATCAGATTTGTGTTTGGCTTTTTGATTCCTCTCATATGCATCACAACATGCTACGGATTCATCGCACGCAAGTTAGGCAGGAGTACTTTTCACTCTGGACGAGCGACTCGCATCATGTTGGCTGTAATTGTGGCCTTTGTTCTCTGCTGGCTGCCGTATCACATAGTGCATTTGATGATAATATATGGAGGGCAATCAAGTGTCCTGGTGGCTTTGGCAGTGGATCCGTTGGCCGTCTCTTTGGCGTATTTCAACAGCTGCCTGAACCCCGTTCTGTATGTTTTCATGGGGCAGGATTTTAAGAGCAACGTTAAACTTTCTCTAAGACGTGTTTTTGAAAGAGTTTTCTCTGAGGAGAGAATACAAGCGTCACAATAAATTAGAGGTTGCACCGACTAATCGACTAGTCGACTTCAATGCTCTGCCATGAGGCTTTAAGCTTGACGTCGACTAGTCGCTGGTACTATAGAGGGCGCAACAGGATAAGAAATCTTTGAAGGGCTTCCACATTTGCGCTCTGTTTCCAACCAGTTAAAATGACAAATAAATGCATACTCTGAAAGCGCTCCACAAGACATGTGTGATTACATTACTGGATGCTCGACATTGAACAGGAGAATGCACGTTTTAAACAGCTTATTGTATAGGTAAGTTAAACGCCGTTCTAATGTAATGTGCTGCTGCACTGTACCATACACACATAGGCTACAGACAGTAGCTCGTTTTTTTTGTAGAAATTATATTATCTTGCTGTATGTGTGTTGTTTTCTTTACGTTTTCTGACTAAAAGCAACCAAAAAGCCATTTTAAAGTGGTTAAGCAAATAATAATAATAATAATAATCGGCATGGATCCCAGACCAATACAATTAGTGTGCCTCCTCTATTTTAAAACCCACGAGCCGCCACTGCCTTCGTGTGCTATCGGAACTATCGTAAATAGGAGTTTCCTAATCGGAAATTAGACGTGAACGCCTCTCAAGTCGTATTTACTACTGGGAAATTCTGAATTTTTTTGTTACCAGAGTTTCCGAGCTGGGTGGGTCATAATCTTTAAACATGGTGGAGGGGACAACCATTGCTGCTGTCAATGCTGTTCTCACAGCAACTACATCCCTTTGTCTTGTCGCTAAATTAGTGTATTTATAGGCTATATATGAACGATCATTCAAAGCATATTGTATGTTATATAAGCAGTGAAATAAGCATGTATTTGACCGAAATTCCAGAATTGTCAGCAAACTGCATATGTAGCGCGGTGAGTGTTTATATGATTGTCAACCAATGGGATGCTACATTTTATTCTTTCCGACAACAAAGCACTTGAATACGACAAGCTCGTAATCACGACTTCTCAAGTGGGAAATAGGACATTTCCGATAGCACGTGAAGGCACCATTAATTTCTCACACAAGCGGCTTCCTCACCACTTCTGCTCCATTAGACATAACATGACTCTTTATTTGTGCCGAAAATGTCAGCATTGATTTGGATAAAAGGGTTTAAAAATATGTTTGAAAATCTCCCAATGACTCACATTGTTAAAAGCCATTCAAACTCAAACAACCAGCAAACTATTTGGCATAAAGCGTCTGCCTTTTATGATGTTAAGAGAGACTTTGACAGTAAATAATAAAACATACTGCATGCATTATCAACCTGCTTTAGACCATTATAAAATGTATAGAAGGCTAAGCGTCATCAGATTTGTGTTTGGCTTTTTGATTCCTCTCATATGCATCACAACATGCTACGGAGTCATCGCACACAAGTTAGGCAGGAGTACTTTTCACTCTGGACGAGCGACTCGCATCATGTTGGCTGTAATTGTAGCCTTTGTTCTCTGCTGGCTGCCGTATCACATAGTGCATTTGATGATACTATATGGAGGGCAATCAAGTGTCTTAGCTTTGGCAGTGGATCCGTTAGCCGTCTCTTTGGCGTATTTCAACAGCTGCCGAAGAGGACTGTTAATACAGTAGGGTTTCTCAATCTAGCCATTGCTGACCTCTTGTGATCTCCTTTCCACTCTTTACTATGTGACCGAGAGCGATTTTTATGATTACTTGACGTATGCATCCATCATGTGCAAGATTCTCCCCTTCATTATGCTCATCACCATGTTTGCCAGTGTTTTCATCTTGAACTTGATTAGTCTGGATCGGTTTACTCGGGTGATCACACCGGTTTGGGCTCAGAATCATCGCAGCCTGTTCATTGCACGACTGTCCTGCGCAGCGGCCTGGATTCTGGCTTTATTTCTCAGTCTGCCTTTTATGATGTTAAGAGAGACTTTGACAGTAAATAATAAAACATACTGCATGCATTATCAACCTGCTTTAGACCATTATAAAATGTATAGAAGGCTAAGCGTCATCAGATTTGTGTTTGGCTTTTTGATTCCTCTCATATGCATCACAACATGCTACGGATTCATCGCACGCAAGTTAGGCAGGAGTACTTTTCACTCTGGACGAGCGACTCGCATCATGTTGGCTGTAATTGTGGCCTTTGTTCTCTGCTGGCTGCCGTATCACATAGTAGATTTGATAGCAATGTACGGAGAGGAATCAAGTGTCTTAGCTTTGGCAGTGGATCCGTTAGCCGTCTCTTTGGCGTATTTCAACAGCTGCCTGAACCCCGTTCTGTATGTTTTCATGGGGCAGGATTTTAAGAGCATCAAACTTTCTCTAAGACGTGTTTTTGAAAGAGTTTTCTCTGAGGAGTGAACACAAATGACACAAACCACCCAGTCACAGCAAACCCACTCACTGTAGTGAAGATATGAACTCCTTCAGTTTTCTGATCGAATTGTATTACTATTCTAAAACTATTTCATTATTTCTTTTCAAAAGTCATCAAGTCAAACTCAGCAAGTCATTTAACTTTTATTCATGATTCCTGTTTTTTTTCTCTCTCTCTCTCTTTTTTTATATATATATTTTCAGTGTTTTGTGATGATCTGTTGCCAAAGTTTAACATCAGCATGATGGAATACTATGCTTTATTATTATTTTTGGTTGTAATCATCTTAGAAAATGCTTGTAATATTTCACTAATAGTGGCATGTGGTTTCTACGTGGAAGTTATGAAGAAAAATAATATACATAATTTATACATACATAATTTGTGAATATAACAAAAACAGATTTTAAAGTGCATGATGTATAAAATGGTGTTTTATAAATAAAATGCAAAAAAGAACAGTTTAAATGGATCATTTTTGTAATGTTCACTAAACATTAAATTCACTTATTTGAGTTTTTACTTTGAGTAAAGATTGTTCATAATCAGTGCTAATAGTTTTTTCACCCAGTAGTTTCATTGTGCTAACAGAAGTTTTCTCTAGGACAAGTAGCCAAAGCATAATGTTTTCAATGCTAAACATCTTTTAAAAACATTAAATGCTTTAAAAGCAAAAAAATGATCAGTTACATCTTTAGACACACATTTGCTGACAATTACTAAGAAAACTGGGTAACACTTTACTTGAAGGGGTGTGCATAAGACTGACATGGCACCTTCGTAATCATGACATGACACATGTCATGAATATGAAGGAGATTTTATGCATGTTTATGACAACTGTCATTAAGTGTCATTCGCTCAGTTATGTCATTTTTAATGCAAATATGACATTATTTGACCTAACCCTTACCTAACCCTACCCCTACCCTTACCCCTAACCATAGCCCATAACAAAGACATCTCAAACAATGTCATCTTTGCATTAAAAATGGCATAACTGAGCGAATGACACTTAATGACAGTTGTCATAAACATGCATAAAACCTCCTTCATATTCATGACATGTGTCATGTCATGATTACGAAGGTGCCATGTCAGTCTTATGCACACCCCTTCAAGTAAAGTGTAACCGAAAACTGTCTAACAAAACAACTTCCTCTTTTTCATCACACCATACCGTACTCAAGCAATATACAATATATATTGTCGCCCAGCCCTAAACTGCTAATTGTGGACTATAAGGCATTACGATATAAACATTAACATTATTCATTTCTTTAAAACTTCTTTGAAACAAAGTCTTGTGAAAAGCACTGTATGAACACAACTCACTAGCAACTAGTTATTTACATTTCTGCATTTATTTACGTATTTCATTGCTATTTCTTACATCTATTCACATGTATGTTTTTGGCAAACACTTATATCCAAAGTAATTTACATTACAATGAAGCAATGTTTTTTCAATTCATGCATTCCCTGTGAGTCAAACCCATGAGACTTATCACAACATGAAAGCTTAACCATCTTTAGGTAGAGCTGCCCATGTTTCCCAACTTTGAAATATTGGTGAAGCCTCTTCCATTCTTAGCCTCTTGCCATCTTACAAAAAACATTCAGAACATTCTGCTGTTTACTGGATAACTGTGAATTAGCCCAGACAAACGTGAGTTGATTACTTATTTTACTGTTTGTAAACATATTCTTTTTCATACTTTCCACTAAAAGTATTTAATTGGTTGCTTGTTTGTAATCATAATTCAAACTTGCCTACAATAGTAATGCATTGATCAGATAATTATAAATAATGATATCTTTACTGACACATCATTTTAAATAAGATTTATAATATTACATTGACACTATGTGATGTTTAGCAGGATTACCCGGAGTCTTTGGACAGCATCAGCTCAATAACAGCAAAATGAACCAGACGGACTTTATAAGCAGAGATGATTGCCATGAAGAAAAATGGAAAAATGAATACGCATAGGCCTATTTTAAAGGTTGCATTTGTGCACATAATGAAAACAGATTTTTATTTTACTCTTGCTTATTACAGTGAATCAGTCCTTTTATGATTTTGTTGTTATTTTTTCACTTTAGTGTTATGCAGTTATGATATGATAACTTAAAAAAGCAAATTGCATGATGTATAAACTGTTTTATATATGAAATGCGGACGAAGTACACACATCAAGTACTTGAGTTACAGATACCCTAATAAAATATTACTCCAGTAAAAGTGTGAAGTGCTCCTTCTCAATTTTACTCATGTAAAAGTACAAAAGTATTTGATTTTTAATGTACATAAGTATTGATAGATGGATGTATATATTGTCATTTTAACTTTACATACTTTTATATTTAATAATTTTATATTATATATTTTATATAATCCTACTGTTCATAATACCTGCGGGAGGAGGGCTTGTCGTACACTATTAAAACATTAAATAAATTAAAATATCAATGTAGGTTACTGATACTTCATGTGTGCGAAACACACACACACACACACACACACATATATATGTATAATGTACATATACATATGTATTTACAGTGGGTACGGAAAGTATTCAGACCCCCTTAAATTTTTCACTCTTTGTTATATTGCAGCCATTTGCTAAAATCATTTAAGTTCATTTTTTTCCTCATTAATGTACACACAGCACCCCATATTGACAGAAAAACACAGCATTGTTGACATTTTTGCAGATTTATTAAAAAAGAAAAACTGAAATATCACATGGTCCTAAGTATTCAGACCCTTTGCTCAGTATTTAGTAGAAGCACCCTTTTGATCTAATACAGCCATGAGTCTTTTTGGGAAAGATGCAACAAGTTTTGCACACCTGGATTTGGGGATCCTCTGCCATCCCTCCTTGCAGATCCTCTCCAGTTCGGTCAGGTTGGATGGTAAACGTTGGTGAACAGCCATTTTTAGGTCTCTCCAGAGATGCTCAATTGGGTTTAAGCCAGGGCTCTGGCTGGGCCATTCAAGAACAGTCACAGAGTTGTTGGGAAGCCACTCCTTCGTTATTTTAGCTGTGTGCTTAGGGTCATTGTCTTGTTGGAAGGTAAACCTTCAGCCCAGTCTGAGGTCCTGAGCACTCTGGAGAAGGTTTTCATCCAGGATATCCCTGTACTTGGCCGCATTCATCTTTCCCTCAATTGCAACCAGTCGTCCTGTCCCTGCAGCTGAAAAACACCCCCACAGCATGATGCTGCCACCACCATGCTTCACTGTTGGGACTGTATTGGACAGGTGATGAGCAGTGCCTGGTTTTCTCCACACATACCGCTTAGAATTAAGGCCAAAAAGTTCTATCTGGGTCTCATCAGACCAGAGAATCTTATTCAGGTGTTTTTTAGCAAACTCCATGCAGGCTTTCATGTGTCTTGCACTGAGGAGAGGCTTCCGTCGGGCCACTCTGCCATAAAGCCCCGACTGGTGGAGGGCTGCAGTGATGATTGACTTTCTACAACTTCCTCCCATCTCCCGACTGCATCTCTGGAGCTCAGCCACAGTGATCTTTGGGTTCTTCTTTACCTCTCTCACCAAGGCTCTTCTCCCCCGATAGCTCAGTTTGGCCAGACGGCCAGCTCTAGGAAGGGTTCTGAACGTCCCAAACGTCTTCCATTTAAGGAATGGAGGCCACTGTGCTCTTCGGAACCTTAAGTGCAGCAGAAATT
>NW_015505538.1:775458-801028 GCF_001515645.1 Sinocyclocheilus grahami | reverse complement strand
TATATATATATATATAAAATACGTTTGATTTTGATTGGTGGGGGCATAACAGCCGATACGCGCTCCGAAGTCCCAATGTAATTCAAATGATTCGCGATAAGTGCTTTGAAATCCCGATCTGAAATGATTCGCAATCCAATTGGAGCGCTTCGAAACATTGAATCATTTTGCGACACAGTGGTTTAACTGATTTGGAGTTTCGAAAAGCTCCGTTTCATCCATCACTACGTGCTTTTTAAAATCATTAAGCGTTGTCGAAATTCAAAAATGAATGGCTCTTTTGAATTGTTTTTTGCTAGAGAATCGCTTGAAATTAAAGGGGTCAAATGATGTGATTTAAATTTTTCCTTTCTCTTTGGAGTGTTACAAGCTCTTGGTGCATAAAGAAGGTCTGTAAAGTTGCAAAGACTAAAGTCTCAAATCCAAAGAGATATTCTTTATAAAAGTTAAGAGTCAACCACGCCTACCTAAAACGCCTCGTTCTAACACGCCCCCACATGTCTACATCACTATGTGGGAAGATTTGCATAACGCCGCCCAAATGTTCACGCAAAGAAAGAAGGTGTAACTTTTATTCTCGCTGTAGTATTGTTGCTGCCGCCGCTGCCATGTCCTGAAGACGCTGTGTGTTTCGTTGTGAAAGCGAAACTACTTTGTTTGGTCTTCCAAAAGAGGACGATATCCGCTTCGTCATGCCCAATGCCTCGTTTATAATGGGTTTTCATGTTTTTGTCTCGTTGCTCCGGCCGGACACGGCATCACAGTATGGTGAGGGGCGTAACATTTCCGTCTCACGCTTGAGGTATTCGGCCTATCATAATGCACTGGCCAATCACAGCACACCTCGCTTTTCAGACCGATGAGCTTTGTAAAAATCGACGCGTTTCAAAAAGGCGGGGCATAGAGGAGAAACAATAATGTACAGTATGTGGAAAATAATGTGTTTTTTGAACCTTAAACCGCATAAGCACATTTCATTACACCAAATACACAAAATAATGTTCTTTTTAGCAGCATCATATGACCCCTTTAATGATCGAAGTCTTTGAGTTTGAATCAATGGGAGCGGTTTCATGTAAATGACTCACTCAATAGAGTCGGTTCGCCTTTAGCAATGTTTACACGACACGGTCAGCATTACTACTGGCTTAGCTCGCTAGTTTATTGAGATTAATTGAAGTAAGCAAAAAAAGTATGATGTTTACAAATAAAATATCCATATTTACATTCCGAAGATCTGCTTTCCACGTTGAAGCATCCAACACAAATCTACAAACATATTCAGGTGAACTAAAAAACTGAGAACTTGCATGTGTTTGATCCATGTGGTCAGAGCCAAACGTGGTTCAATAGCTCTCAATAGTTCGCTGTCAATCTGTTTGAATGGGTTTAATGGGGACAGACAGCAGTTTCACTATATTTGCAGCAATTTCTAGTAATTGTTAACACAAAATGTGCATTGATTGTGCATTGTGTGTTGATGTAAGGATGGTTTCCCTACGGTGGTTCAGGCTGTAGGATTGCCGAATGACTAAAGAAACGTTATCAGCACGATGGTATAAAACTGTACATTTCTAGTCTATTACCACCCACTGCCACTTATACCAACGACGGAAATAAGCGCAGTTAGAATAGCTACATATGTGGGAGAGCGTTGCTATTGTGTGACTATTGTATTGCAATAGGTAACACTTTAAGATGAACCTTGAATCAAGACTAGTTAGCACATAATTAATAATTGAAATGGTTTAATAACAATATTTTGTTATGGTTACACTTGAATTGGTTACAAAATAGATGAAGGATGGTAAAGCATAGTTAATTGTACCCAACATGTAAAATATTACCTGAGAGAAAGAGATAGAGAGAGGAAGAAAAAGAGGGAGAGAGGGCAGAGACCCAAGAAGAGAGCCAGCCAAGAAAAGAGCCAGAGCAACAGTTACAGTCCTCTTTTATCCCTTCCTTGACCATGTGACTAAAAACCAAATGTGAGACATTCAAACTGACCAATCAGCAGATTATAACTTCACCCACTGGGCAAAAGGTGTGACAATTAGCAGACCCCCGGTGTATACACATGTTGGCCTACAGGCCTTGATCACTATCAGCACCTCTGTGCCTTCAGGAATTCCAAATGGCCCTTTTGTTACTGAAGATAGGTTTGGGACAGGAAAGCAGAAGTCTTTGATAATTTTTGACCTTACACTGACTACAATAGCATTTTATTCTGAGGAGTTATAAAGAGAGCATACATATGTTCTCATTACTTCTTGGCAGTCAAATGCGACCAACCACCTTAAGTGTAATTTTTAATCGATTAAATAATTGTACTATATTCTAGTTCAGTTCTATTTATTTAAAATATAACGTTTTATAATATTCTTATTATTTATATTACAATTAGTGTAGTATTTAGGGTTAAAATGGAGAAAACGTTTTTCAATTCCAGTGCAAAGAGGCAAATTAGAGGGATTTGGTGGCCAGAAAAATAATATTCTTATGTAATGCCGTGGTTTAAACACTTGATACCCGTATGGCTGTCTAATAAATATAGCCTACATGTATTGAGCTCTACTCTAGTTGCTCAAGAGCTTTGCCAGTCATAATTGCTTACTTATTTTTTTTAGGTTTTGCATTTGAATGTATATTTAGACATGATCAAACACTCAATTTTTATAATTTTTTTTTATGTTAAATTAAAAAAGGTTAATTACTCACATCCCAGTGTTATTTTGTGATATTCACGTAAGCATACAACATAAGTGAATACTACAAAAGGCAAGCAAATACGGCATTTAACCCAATAAAACTTTAAAATAATGTTTAAATGTTTTTTCCTTGAATAAGCAGTCTTCCACAACCTCCTACAGGAAGAGAAAGATTGCACAAAGAATAAAACTTTAACTTTAAAACGTGCAATTATAGTATAACTGTCTATTATCTAACGATAAACTTTAACTATAATGCGCTTCATAAAATACCACTACTGGACAGATTTCTGAGAGGTCAACTAATGCGTTAAAATGTCAAAAAATGCTGTAATTTCTTCAACTTTCTGGTGAGTGTGCTTGAGAAGCACTGAAATGAATGGGCTTCAATGCTGGAACTATTGGCTGCTCCATGACACGCTTTACTTCCGCGTTCCTCGGTTCCTATGGAAGCCTATGAGAGTTTTGCAACTCTGTTTCTCAACGGCTCTGCTTGTGCTGCAAACAATGTATGACTTCATGTCTCATACAATGTCAGAAAGATTTTTAAAAGAGAGAAATGTCATAACAGTGTTAAACAGAAAGTGAGCAACCATGACAAATTATGCATATTGTCTTTCTCAGAAAAAGCATTAAAAGTCTGCATTGTGAATGTATGATATTGAACTTTTATTAAAAAGAAAACTCTATTCAATGAGCCATATATGAAAGACGGATGCTGCAGGATCATATTGTGTTTAATGGTGTATGGCTGCAATAGTGTCTTTCTGTCCCAAAGGCTGCAGCAAAAAAACGATTTAACTCATTTAAGTTAAAGAAGCAGAACTTTATACTGATATATGATGTTAGGCATTCTTAGGAAGTGCATCAGAAAAGTACTTTTGGTTTTCACACCAACCTAAAATCATTCAAGTCATCTAAACTCTTAAAATCCCTTGAACTCTCTGAGCTCTTGTTATTTGTTCCTCTCTCATGCTCTCGATCACATGCTGGTTCCGAAACTGAAGCCTCTGGAGCCACTCCTCACGTAACCTGAAAGAAAACATTGAGTCTTCATGATGAACATTTTTTACTGCTGTATTCTCACATAGGCTTTACTGTAACAGGGACATCTCTGGCAGTGGGTACTGATTGACTAATAACTTGGAAATACCATTCACAATTTGGCATAATTAAGATTATTTTTGTTTCTTCTGCTCACCAAGGCTTCATTTATTTGATCAAAACTACAATAAAAACAGTAATATTGTGAAATATTATTTCAATTTAAAATAGCTGTTTTCTATGTGAATATATGCTAACATTTAATATATTTCTGTGATGCGCAGCTGTATTTTCAGCATCATTCCTCCAGTCTTCAGTGTCACATGATCTTCAGAAATCAGTATAATATGCTGATTTGCTGCTCATTTTTGTCAATTATTATTGGTGCTCATGGTTCTTATTATTATCAATGCTAAAACTATTTTTGCTGCTTAACATTTTTGTGGAAGATTATTTGATGAATAGATTGTTCAAAAGAATGTTTATTTCAAATAGAAATATTTGTAAACATTATACATGTCTTTACAGTCAAATTTGATCAATTTAATGCATCCATGCGGAAAAATAAATTAATTTAAAAAATCTTACCCCAAACTTTTCCACAAAAACTATGAAGCTCAACTGTTTTCAACATTAATGATAATGATAAATGTTTTTTTGAAGCAGCAAATCAGCTGAAGGATCACGTGAAGTGTCTATTTAATATTTTATATATATATATATATATATTTTTTTTTTATATATCTGGGAATGCTTTTGGTTAGTAATTCAAATCAACTGGTGAATATTTAACTGTTTCATAGAAATAAATAAACTTACAAAATTGTATCATGTAAATACTGTAGAACAGAATGACATATTTTTAGATAGGATACAACAAAACAATTTTAGTTACTTTTTTATTAGCAACTACTATAATAATATACTTTGACACTACTGTCAATTATGACTAACATTTAGCATGACTCAAAGTAGCTTCTCCAGCATTGCTCAGCTTTGGATCTGAGTATTAATAAACCCTTGGATTTGCTCTGAAGCCTGTTGCGGTCCATCTGAATGAACGGAGTACTGTGTATTCATTACACACTCAGAAAGCTGCCCTGGTCTCTACAGCTGTTTCTACTGCAACACACTGCCTTTGATTTGAAGGAGGTCCAAAGCCTGGAGATTTGCACGTGCTAATCCACATGACCTTCCTGGAGGAAACACTAGAGTGCGGCAAAAACAAGCAATAGAAGCCTGTCTGGATTTACCCATCAGCCTCTCATTGGGATGCTTTTCATTTCCAAAAGCCAGAAACTATTTATGGATCCTAAACTAGGTCAGAAAAAACAATTGTGAGTTTTTCCATTCTCTCCCTTAAGGTCCATTCCAGCAAGTTGGATTTTGTGACTTGAGGTCGTTTATCAAAATGACCTTTTCATTTCAGTTTGTTTGACCTAATCTTTCTTTGCAATTACCACCCCGGAATATTAGCTCGAAAAGTGACAAATGGAAAGAAAAGCAACACATTAGACGAAGTTGCAGCAATTATGAAAGAAGAGATCTGATTCTCTGTGATAGACATATACACACTTGGATAAAGCGCTGTTCTTCATTCTCGAGTCTTCATTTCCCAACCTCTGAACGTGGCTTTCGATCTTCTCTTCCCAAAACTTCTTCAGCCCGCATTTATCATGAATGCGTGCCAAATTAATCATCTGAAACAATGAAAGCAGAACATCTCAGGGTGACGGATAGCTGTGCGTCAGTGCTTCTGGTAGTCCTCCCAACTATAACCAATCGCCATTTTTCACTGGAGCATGCAATATCTGTAGATCCTTATT
Organism: Sinocyclocheilus grahami; assembly: GCF_001515645.1. NCBI lineage: Eukaryota > Metazoa > Chordata > Actinopteri > Cypriniformes > Cyprinidae > Sinocyclocheilus > Sinocyclocheilus grahami. Next base: position 795,450 of record NW_015505538.1, on the reverse strand, counting down.
ATACATGGACAAACCATTTTTTACAGGGAATGATTGTATTCCAAACAAACTAAGACAAACTGTACATGACACATAATTCATAATCAAGATAAATGAGAACATTTCCAAGACACTTTGCATTCAATTTGAGATATTCCCCAATGCACATGCAGCACAATTTCACTTTCACTTCTGGGAAGTTCCTACGTACAAGTTCAGAAACCGTGTGTTTGAATTTTTAACAAGCAAAATGAAGAGCAAATGATGCACATTTGTATTTTCTGACAAGCAGGACTGCTATTCTTCTTCAACAAAATGCATGCAAACTACATCGTACAGTCTACAATCACAATTGGAATTTATTACAGTCAGTGCCAATTAACTTCCAGTGAGATTCTTTAACTGACAAGCCCTCAACTTGGAAAGAAATCCCTGATAACAAGTTTAGGTTATAAAAAAGTTTAAATATCCAATTTCCTTTTCATGATGTCAACATTATTTAAAGGTTACAAAATAGTTATTTGAACGTTTATATATATATATATACATTTTTGAATTGTCCAGTTTTCTTGTTGTGATTATATTATTTAAAGGTTACAAAAACGTTTCTTATCTTCATCCAAAATGTAACGTCATTTGAATGCTTGTTTTTAAGATTCTAAGAACATTAAAGTGTCCATTTTTTTGTGATTTGCACATTTCTTAGAACGTTTATCAAGTACAAATAACATAAGGATGTTCAGAGAATGTTGATCTCCGAATGTTTTCTCAACATTATGAGAACGTATATCAAATATTAATAAATCTATGAGAATGTCCCAAAAACATTACTTTGAGAACATTTCGTCCTAACATTTATAGAATTCTAAAATGATCAGTGAAAGGTGTGAGAATGTTCTCTGTTAGCTGGGATATGATTTGGCAGCATTCATAACAAGTACCTTTTGTGCTGTTGTTGACCAATTAACCTCCAAACGAGCTCCAGTCCTGCACTTTCTGTCAAGAGGAAACATCAGAACGCTGAGAAAATTCTGAAGGACAAACAAACTGAACAATGCCTCACAGAAGATCTGGTCGAAGGCCGGCCTCGCTGGACGATCTGGCAGTTTCTCTTTTCTCTTTCTCTTCCCTTCGATCTCATCATCGTTTATTTCTGGAGCAAAAACACACAAGACAAATGGAGCTCTGACCCGCAGTATTGGTGCGTTTAAGCCAAGAGGAATGCCACCGTTCCCATTGGAGTCGGTAAATTACCACAGCAAACGGCACTGCTGGACTTACAGGGTTTAGAGGAAAGCAGGCCGGTCCCATCACACGTCACTCTCATTCAGCTTTCTTCAGTAGGAAGCATTGTGATCATCAGGGTCTGGAGGCTGTGTGGCTTAACTAGGGATAACATGGGTTTGATAAACATATACTGATGAACGCACTAAAAAAGATTTTTGCTCCTTATTCGATGTACTGAGCATCACTATTCTTTAACATTTTGTCACAACCAAATTACATTACATTCAATTCACTTAAATGAGTAAAATGGTCAACTTTTTTTTTCTGTTGGATTCAGTGTTATTTTAGTATCAGTGAGATACTATTATAGTTTTTATTAATATTTTGAATTAGTTTTCATTTAATGTCTTCATTTTTAATTTTAGATCAGTTATTTAACATTTTGTCATAATTTTATTGTTACATTGAATCCAAATTAATTTGAAAAATGATTTTTTTCCCTGTTGGATTCAGTGTTTTAAAATCAGTGAGTACTATTATAGTTTTTATTAATATTTTGAATTAGGTTTTATTTTATGTTTTCATTTTCATTTTAGATAAATTATTGAACTTTTTGTCATAATTTTATTGTTACATTGAATCCAGTTAAATTTGTAAAATGTTTTTTTTCCTGTTGGATTCAGTGTTATTTTTGTATCATTTGTTTTATTAATATTTTTAATTATTTTTATTTTTATATTTTCTGTTCTCATTTTCAGTTTTAGTAACTTTGCTGTGTGTTCTTGACAATTTTATTAGTTAATTTTTGTCTAAATGTCTATATCTATATAATATGCTTATTCATTTTTATTTACATTAAAATTATTTTAGTACATCAAGTTAAACTAAATTAAAATGAGAAATGTTGCCTTGGCAACTAGCTGAAATAAAATTGTTTTTTAATATTTTGTTGAAGTTTATTTTATTTCAAGTAACAAAAATGTTTATGGTTTTAACTGTAGTGCACTATAATAACCCTGGCTGGAAATACATGAATTATTTTTGTTGACATTGACTGAAACTGGCAGTGGATTTCCCAGCATTCTTTGCATGGGAACGAATTGGGTGGGTAAATGCTGAAATTAAGTATAATTTTGTAATAAAATGTTATAATGTTTTTTTTTAAAGGTCAGTCATGTTGGAGATTTACAGTGGTTTGTCTTATATTTTAAATGACATTGATCGCATTGAATTAATATTACTTTTACTTTTGAATTTGACTTTTTGATGATGGTAGTGGTTACAACCAAGAACTTTTTTCGTGGTAAATGTTTGTTATGTAATATCTTAATCATTTGTTTGTAAAGTAAGCTTTAAAACCTGGAAAAAAAGAAAAATTGCCGTAGATGTTTCCTTGCCTGATCTGACCTCTTTTGACCTTTGTCTGGGTTCACACCACATTGAGATGAATTTTCACAAATGAAAATGACTACAGGATATTCTCAGCTAACACAAATATGTTCCAAGAATGTATTGCTAACATTCCCATTAGGTTATGGAAATATTATTTCTGAATGTTCTCTGAAAATGAAAAACATCTGTTTTTAAAAATGTTTTTTCTTGGTTGTGCAAACATTAAGAAAACATTCAATTTGATCATTTTGCAAACATTATTGGAACGTTACTTTTGAATGTTACAATAAAAGATGTAGAAAAAAATGAGAAAAGACCAGATAACGTTAAATAAACATGTTACTTGAAGAACATTTATAACTTTGAGAGAACCTTGCAAGAATGTTCTGAGAACGATCCCTGTTAGATGGGTTTCCATAGAGTTACTATGAGCCTTCTAGAAAAAATCGCAGTGTATGTTCACCCAAAAGTATGCAAATGAAATGGTTATGGCTGCGATTGTTTTATTTTATAACAACGTTTATATTATAACAATGTTTGATATATTAATCCAACAATATCTCATCCAGATTATCCATATAATGCTCAGTTATCTTTGTGTGTGCTCGTATATCAACCATCAAAGCATTTTTATGACATCCACCTTCATTTTGCTCCATTATTTACGGTTTTATGGTAAAAGAATCCCTCAGTAATTGTGCTGGAGACACATTCATCATAACTGCCGTAACGTTTGTCTGTGCTAAATCTTCTCCCATGGATCCGTAACTGTCAGGCAGCGAGGGAGTGTGTTTAATAAGTGCTGTCATTTTCTCGTTTGTCTGTGTGTAGTCACTCTGCAAGCATGACAAAACTGTGCTTTGATATTCTGGGCAGCTGCCTGCTGGGATTTGTCGGCCAGTCGTCTGGGTGGGAGATGTGTTGTGTTGAGCCAGCCTGACGTGCTGTGAGGATTTGTGAGTCTGTGTGTGAATACACAAGAGTAAAACACGTTACACCTGCCGCTGGGCCCTTCACAAGAAACATCGGGATGACACCGAGCTAAAGGTCACAGATGATGCAGATGCATTTAAAAATATGCAAGGGCTGTCTCAATCGCGAAATCCTTCCCGTGTGCTGGATTGTTCGTTCCCGGAAAAACCCACAATGCACCGTAAAAACTAGGGAGCAGCGATGCTCAGTATGCTCCCTTACCGGAAATTACAGCACATTTCTGAAGTGCGAAACATAAACCACACGAGCCAACTCGATAAATATTATGACACGCGATAGAAGATTTGAAAAGACAAAACATTTTTTTTTCTACATTTCAGCATGCATACACATCACTAGGCACATCTAGTTAACATTTCTAATTAATATTCAGCTGAAATGTTAAGGACATGTAACAGAACAATGTGTTTGAATAGAATAAAAAATAATATCAAAAAGAAATGGGTCCTGCCAGTTGTTGATTAATGATGAACAGCAGTGATGTTCTACTTTGTTGGCCGGAAATTGAGTAATCACTCTCCCATTGTGCAGTGAGCCAGGGTACTTGCCAGTAACCAGATTAATGTACACGATATACTGATTCATGATCACTGATTCATGATATACTGATTCATGAGCACTGATTCGTGAGCATTGATTCATGAGCATTGATTCATGAGCATTGATTCATGAGCATTGATTCATGATGCACTGATTCATGAGCATTGATTCATGATATACTGATTCATGTTATACTGATTCATGAGCACTGATTCGTGAGCATTGATTCATGAGCATTGATTCATGAGCATTGATTCATGATGCACTGATTCATGATATACTGATTCATGACATACTGATTCATGATGCACTGATTCATGATATACTGATTCACGAGTATTGATTCATGAACATTGATTCATGAGCACTGATTCATGACATACTGATTCATGATATACTGATTCATGAGCACTGATTCATGACATACTGATTCATGATATACTGATTCATGAGCATTGATTGATGATATACTGATTCATGACATACTGATTCATGATGCACTGATTCATGATATACTGATTCACGAGTATTGATTCATGAACATTGATTCATGAGCACTGATTCATGACATACTGATTCATGATATACTGATTCATGATATACTGATTCATGACATACTGATTCATGATATACTGATTCATGACATACTGATTCATGATGCACTGATTCATGATATACTGATTCACGAGTATTGATTCATGAACATTGATTCATGAGCACTGATTCATGACATACTGATTCATGATGCACTGATTCATGAGCATTGATTCATGATATACTGATTCATGTTATACTGATTCATGAGCACTGATTCGTGAGCATTGATTCATGAGCATTGATTCATGAGCATTGATTCATGATGCACTGATTCATGATATACTGATTCATGACATACTGATTCATGACATACTGCTTTATGATATACTGATTCATGAGCACTGATTCATGATATACTGATTCATGAGCATTGATTCATGATATACTGATTCATGAGCACTGATTCATGACATACTGATTCATGATATACTGATTCATGAGCATTGATTTATGATATACTGATTCATGACATACTGATTCATGATGCACTGATTCATGATATACTGATTCACGAGTATTGATTCATGAACATTGATTCATGAGCACTGATTCATGACATACTGATTCATGATATACTGATTCATGATATACTGATTCATGACATACTGATTCATGATATACTGATTCATGACATACTGATTCATGATGCACTGATTCATGACATACTGATTCATGATGCACTGATTCATGATATACTGATTCACGAGTATTGATTCATGAACATTGATTCATGAGCACTGATTCATGACATACTGATTCATGATATACTGATTCATGAGCACTGATTCATGACATACTGATTCATGATATACTGATTCATGAGCATTGATTCATGATATACTGATTCATGACATACTGATTCATGATCACTGATTCATGAGCACTGATTCATGATATACTGATTGAGCACTGATTCATGACATACTGATTAATGAGCATGAGCACTATTCTATTCACTTTGGTGTTTATCAAATAACATCAAATATTTAAATATGCCATATCTTTATTCAAACATTTGTTTACACTTATACATGTTTGCATTTTAGTCAGGAATAAAAACATGCCAGCCCAGAAAAATGTATCAATATTCCACTGAAGGCGAGTGAAAGGAACTAAAGGAACACATGGCAGGAACACAAGAGGAACAAGACCATGACATGAAGCAAAATTACAAAATAAAAGACATGAAACTTAAACTTGAAACAAACCCCAAAAACATGTGACAAAAAGATTATTCTGTATTATTATTGATACTACTACTACTACTACTACTAATAAATTATTCTCTTTAATTTCCATAACCTAGGTGTTCTTGCTTTATTAAAGCATTAATCTCACTAAATATTCATATATTTTGAATGCATACATTTTGCAGTAGTTAAACATTTAAATAGTTAAAAAATGGTTTAAAAATGTTAAAAGTGCTTAATAAGTAAATATGTCTTCATATTTTTGTAATAAAAGATAAATACTGAGAAGATTAAGACAGTTTGGTCATTTTTTTACACCAGGGTTATTATAGTTCACCAAAATAAAAACAAAAAAATATTAAAAAACATTTTCGTTACTTGAAATAAAATAAATGTTAACTGAAATAAAATACTTAAACCATTTTATTTTAGCTAGCTGTGTCAGTGTAACATTTGTATGATTGGGGGCGGGGGGGTTATTGGGGGGCCCTCTTTTGAAAATCTGCTTGGGGTCCCTAAAATGCAGCTCGCACACATCTATTTTTTGTCGCACATAAGCCTGAAGCACCCCTGCAGCACACGTGCGAATGTCAGCGGGAGGAAACAGAACGAGCAGATACAAAACGTGCAGTAAATCGATCGCGGATGCTTTCATTATTTCAGACGGAAAAATAAAAAAAATACATATAATAAAAAAAAAATATTATTAGTATAAGGATAAAAATAATAAAAGCAAAAATGTTACACCAAATACACTTGGGCGGCTGTTAATATGCCTGGGCGACCCGCCTAAGTAAAGTCTATCCCTGCGTCCCAATGTTCATACTATCCATCCTAAATAGTATGTGAGATTAAAATAAGTGTGTCCCAAAGCATAGTATGTTGAAAAGAGTATGCCAGAACTCCCCGGATGGTCTACTATTTTAGGTAGATTTTGTGGACATGTGCACACTCTGATGGCTAATATTACCCACAATCCATTGCGCTTTGATGAATTCGGTTCAGAACTACAAACACGAATAAAAAACGTAAAAAACTTGGCGGATGTGCGCGACCGACGGTTAAAGGGATAGTTCATCCAAAAATGAAAATGTGATGTTTATCTGCTTACCCCCGGGGCATCCAAGATGTAGGTGACTTTGTTTCTTCAGTAGAACACATGATGATTTTTAACTCCAACCGTTGCAGTCTGTCAGTCGTATAATGCATGGCAATGGTAACAAAATCTATGAGAGTAAAAAAACATGCACAGACAAATCCAAATTAAACCCTGCGGCTCGTGACGACACATTGATGTCCTAAGACACGAAACGATCAGTTTGTGCCAGAAACCGAACAGTATTTATATAATTTTTTACCTCTAATACACCACTATGTCCAACTGTCTTTGGGCGCGCACGGCATCCGGTGTGTGAGGTGTGTACGCGCTCTGGCGTAGCCAAGTAAGACATGTTCCTGGATGGACGACAGAGCAGTCCGTTAAAGACGCAATTGTATGACGTTATAGTAGGCTATGTCTTAAAGCTTGCCTACTCTTCTACTACACACTCAAAAGTGTGTACTTTTTCTTCACCAAAAGAGTACATACTTCAAGGGCAAAAGTAGGCACATTGGGACGCAGCAAATGTGTGGGAAAAACTGCACAACAAACAGAACCGGAAATATTTTCTATTTCTAAATAAGCCTAATTTTGTGATTAATCATGTTATGCAGGGATATCTTGGATCAGGTTTCAAGGGCAAAATTGGTTAATTTTTCAATAAAATTTTATGAACTACACTAATGAATTTATGCATGAATACCCATCTAATAAAAATATGTTCTAAGAACGTTTTGCTTCTTAATTTATGAAAACATTCCTTTATTTCTGAATGTTTTTGAATGAGCAAAAAAAAAATTTTTTTTCTTGGTTATGCCAAAGTTGAGGGATATTATAATTTCACAAACATTATGGGAACGTTAGTTTTGAATGTTCCCTGAAACTTTGAAACAAGTAACATTTAAAAAACATTTAAAAAAAAAAACCTTCCATGAAGGATGTATAAATAATGTTTTTGTTCTAACGTTTTGAGAACATTATTAAAGACCAGATGATGCTGAATGAACGTTCTATTGTATGAACATTGCCAAATTCTGAGAACTATAATATATAATATCACTAATTCTATCTTCAATTATAACTAAGCAATATTAATAGTGATTCTTGCTCCGGAATCAGCACTATTAATGTCACTGGGTGAAGTTTGTGGACGCTCTGCAGTGCAGTAAACACTTGAGAGCAGCTCTTCAGAGAGGCTTCACCATTAAAAAGCTCTGAGATGAAGCGTCAGGTCTGAACCCAGATATCTGTACGAGTCGTAAACTGGAATAGACAAGTAGCTCTAGGGCATCTCCGCCTTACTACAGGACTCACGGAGGGGCATAGCTCAGGGTTTATGATGCGTGGGAATTTCATTACGCTCCAATAAAACATGACGCTGCCACAGAGGGCAGTGAAGGGGGTCCTGCATGCAAGACCCACACGCTCACACACTATGAGCCATCCCAGCTCCCAAAAACACAAACACACACGGACAGTTCCCAGATTCCCCGCTGACGTCTGGCAGGAGTACAGTCAGAATGATTTACACATGGACTTATTGAAGTGATAAACAGCCCTCATGTTAATTTAACCAGAATACTTGTATATGCAGCTGACTGTGAGATATGAGATGTCAACTGAATCATTGCAGATCAAACCAAGTTCTAAGATACAGTGACTAACAAGTGGTTTGTGAATAAAAATGTGTGAATGTCATTTTATAGGATAAGAAAGCAAGATCAAACAAATAACGCAGCTTCATTATTTGAAGAAAACATGGTGGTTTATCATTTCAAACTTGTGCTTGTGAAATGTTTTGCATGAAAAGTGTATTTGTGCATCTTTTTTACTCTTGCTTTTATATTTTATCCAATGCAATTATTGCATTTCTTGTATAACTATTACACCACCCTGAAACATATTTGCTGAATGAAACCCAATACTTGTTTCTTACAAATTTTGGGTGCTGATTTCAGAAATAGTGCTTGTTTTGCTCAAGAACATCACACTTTCTCACAAGATATGATGTGTTTAGAAGCATTTTTGCTTTTACAATCATTTGCAAGGCCACAAAATCAAGCTTCCTGTCTTCCTCTGAGCCTGATTACAACTATTTGATAATTTCTCAGCCAATTTTCACATGACCACATCATTTTATGCCTAATCCAACTTTTTACACATCTTTGCAGATCGTAAGTTATTTTTGAACACTTTTTTTTTGTCATTAAAACTGAAACATTTGACTGTTTTTGTTATTTTGATGAATGCATTAAAGCAGATACATATATATAATTTGAAAAAATCTTATTTTGTGAAAAAAAGTGTATGATGGAAAGCTTTTGCTGATATTTTCATCATCAAATTTGGTAATATTAGGACTTTTTTGCAAATCAGCAGACATTTTTCTAAAGATGCAGACCTGTGCATCTTTATGACCTCATATTAATTAAGAAACTAGACTGTTTTTGCTTTTTATTTGTTCATTTAATTTTCATTTGTCACACTGCAGGACTATTAGAGTGCATTGAATATTAAATACAAAATGGTTAAAAACTGCGACCTGTCATAGCATTCAAAAATATATACTTTGCCTTTTAGTAATGCTCTATATTAACCAAAAAAAAATATTTTATCAGCCAACTAACCGTGCACTCTTAAAAATAAAAGGCGTTTTCACAGTGCTTCCATAGAAGAACTATTTTGGGTTCCAAAAAATAACTTTTCAGTGAAACGTTCTTAAAAGAAGAAGAACACCTAAACCTTTTTCCTCGGTAAAGAACCTTTAGTGGTTCCATGGAGTGTTTAAGGTTCTTCACCAATGCTAATAAAGAGCCGTCATATTTAAGAGTGTACAATACAGCTACAGTGTAAATAATGGAAATTGCTCGAGAAGAATCCTGTCAGGAGTATCTAAAGGCAAATGTATTCTAAAAGTGTTTGGGGGAACACTGCACGCTCTCTGACTAAACCAATCCATCATCAAACCCATGAGCTGCGCTGAATCCGTCTGGACCGGCAACATCGCTGCCCCTGAAAATGACCTCATGGAAAAATGCCTCCATTACTGCAGGAGCCTCAGGGAACAGAAGCAGAGGTCATTACCAATTTAACTGCGGCTATAGTAAGGCGGATAACAAACCTGAACTATAACCTAAGAATAGTGGACTTTACACAAGCTGATAGACAGAACACAGACATAGATCAAGGCTGTCAGAGGGGCTAATGAGAGCAGAGAGGGCCGGCGGTGAGCGGAATTGTTGGGAATGGAGGGTAAGATAAGGCCGCTGGAGAGACGGATCAGGGAATGGAGAAAAACAGGTCGAGCATCAGAGGGAGAGAAAGGCCAAGAGTTTACCATCACCAGATCATAAATAGGATCGAATGAAGGAAACGGAGTACAGATCGGTTTAATCAGTTGCATTAATAAGGCTTTGTGTGGACGATCTCTGTCTCTTTCTCTCTCATTACATCTTTCCTGCTCCACTGAGTCCATTATTGTGAGGAAAAAGAGGAATATGAAAAGTAATTAAATAGGCTTTGGTCACAAAAGGTCAACGTGTGTTCAGTGAACTATATCTTATAATGGTGGAAGTTGATTTTAAAGGGGTCATATGCAGTGTTACGTAATCAGATTACTTTTTTCAAGTAACTAGTAAAGTAACGCATTACTTTTTTAATTTACAAGAAAACATCTGAGTTACTTTTTCAAAAACGTAATGCCAGTTACTTTGTCTTCCCATTTATTGACTGAGAGCTCTCCTGTCCCCATATTGGGAGAAATCAGAAGTACAGAGGCGTTGTGTGCGCTGTGTGAACATGATGCTACTGTAGCTCTAGACTAAATGTGAATGTGCATTAATTCATCCCACTCACAATGAATTAAAACAGTGAAATGCAAACTCAGAATATGACGCAAACCTGCAATAATTAAATATGTTAAATAACACAAATGTATCTAATCCCATTTTATTAACCAATGTCTTTGCAGCTGACCTTTGATGATCCAGTTCAACAGTACTAATAAGCAAAAATGACTTTAGAGAAACTAACAATCGTGCTTTGTTTTTTTTATTGCTGAAGAAAACTCAGAATATGACGCAAACCTGCAATAATTAAATATGTTAAATAACACAAATGTATCTAATCCCATTTTATTAACCAATGTCTTTGCAGCTGACCTTTGATGATCCAGTTCAACAGTACTAATAAGCAAAAATGACTTTAGAGAAACTAACAATCGTGCTTTGTTTTTTTTTATTGCTGAAGAGTGTTTCTTCTCCTGCGTTCTACTGTTCAGACGTGAATTTACTTTTGCTTCAGCCTGAGGTTTATTCATTACACTTTAATGTAGTCCATCTGTCTCAACTTTCCCCAATGATGCGATTTAAATTGTTCCTTTCTCTTTGGAGTGTTACAAGCTCTTGGTGCATAAAGAAGATCTGTAAAGTTGCAAAGACCTTTTTGAACATTTTTATTCTTTTATTTACACACCTATTAAACACCAATGTGTACTGATTGTTCAAGTGCTTTGGTAAACGAATCCTCTCTTAAACAGCAGAGAGTGAAGCTGAGCCGTTCAAATGTTTTATTATTGATTCAGTCTTACATCAAGAATACTACCAGAGCAATTACAGTAAGACAGATCTTTTTTTTTCTTTTTTTATATCTGAAACTGTTCATTTGCACATTTTGGAAAAGATGATTTGGGGAAGGTTATACTATTATGCATAAATCAAGTCTTCATATTTTATTGTAAATTATTTAATTGGTGATATCTAATTGGGCATAAAACTGTCACAAAGCTTGATGGTGCAACCTCGGCCTACCACTTAAAAAAATATATATAGTTTTTAATGAATGCTCCTGCAGATCTTTAGTGAATGTTTCAGCAGTAGGCCTGAGGAATCATTATGCATGTTTAGAGGATTTAGGCCAGGTTTTTGACAGGTTATATTGCCTGGAATTATTCAAGCATCTCTGAACCGGCTGAATCCACCTCAAACCTGAAAGTAGTTTGGAAAAATATTTTGCTGGAATGAATTTCTCTCTTGAGAGTTTCATATGACAGTAAGAGCAGCTGTCAAACACATCACACTTGAACACGTGGCTCTGGAAGAAACTGTGTTACAGAGCAGCAAATCTGTCCTGCACTCCTGTTCATTTTTCAATTTTGTTGTGCTTGTTGTGACACGCTTAGAGACGGTAGAGTGTTCGCAAGATAAAGAAACGCCAATCACTGTCCATCTGTCTCACTTCCATTGCGCTATAAAAAGCAGCAGAGATTTCATACCCATTTAAACTAGCAGCTCCCACTGAATCCAAAGCCACAGAAACGTTTGCTGCAGTTTATTATTATATTTTGGGTTCAGCAGACATTCAGAAATATGCTCCGGTCAAGCTCAGACACTTTATTAATTATAACTTAATTAATTCAAATTTTAACTTTAATTACACAATGACAAGAAAATGAACAGGCTGGAAATAAAGAGCCATTGCTCATATGGAGTCACTGAGTCGTTCAAACAAAATGATTCATTCAGTAATGCATCGCTTGAAACTATTTTCATTGGCGGAGCAAAAATAGACAAAGTATTTGGCAATGTTATGTCTAAAATGGTCATTTTTTTCTAAAATTATCAATTAAAAATGCTGCTAAGAAAACATGTTTTGTTTTCAATGAAACAAAAGGAAAAATAAATAAATATAGACTAGGCTACCTGAAATATACAAAGGAAGGAAATAAATATTTCAGTCATTTCAATAAAAAAATCATCAGGCTTCATTGTTGAAGCTTTCAAATTCACTCCTTTTTTAACTTAATTCTAACACCGTGTTAAAAATAGGATAAACATGTTTAGAAATTGTGAACTAAGTATTTTATTCAATATGTTAGGATTAGAATTCTGATATTTTTATACTTTAAAAATAAAGAGCATTTTCCTCGCGCATCAAAAATGATAGAAAACATTCCCAAGTTTTGTTTCCTATAATGATTTTTCTTTTGTTAATTATCCTCCTCACCCAGCCCTCTTTTTGTTTTTGTTTCATAAAATATCTTGTTAAGATGTGAGAAATTATTCAGTGCCGAGTGAACTGTCCGAAAGAATCAAACTGAATCGCAAACCTTTCGCACACCCGTTTGACCATTAGACCAAAAGAGTGATTCATTCATTTAATTCTGATTCTAAACAGCTGATCGAAAACACACACGGATATATTATCAGGGAAAATGATTTACAGGTCAAGACAATTATTTATCAGTAATATTTTATCCTTTGATATAATGGTATTGATATTTTGTCTTTTTGATATAATGCAGAGGAAAAGTGACTAAGCAAACTCTTCTGTTGTCTCCTCCTGCTCTCTTTTTACTTTCTTTCTTTGTCTCTGTTCATCTTTCCTGTATGCTAAACGGCAGCCGAGCAGATCTTCAACAGGACATGCTCTCATTTGATGTCTAGACAGATCCCTATCTAGTTCAATATGTTAGGATTAGAATTCTGATATTTTTATACTTTAAAAATAAAGAGCATTTTCCTCGCGCATCAAAAATGATAGAAAACATTCCCAAGTTTTGTTTCCTATAATGATTTTTCTTTTGTTAATTATCCTCCTCACCCAGCCCTCTTTTTGTTTTTGTTTCATAAAATATCTTGTTAAGATGTGAGAAATTATTCAGTGCCGAGTGAACTGTCCGATAGACAGATCCCTATCTAGAATCACACTTCAGTCCAACCTCTAGATGGCAGTGTTACATTTCAGGATGACACACCAATACGGTATGTAGAGCATACAGACACATGAAGCCCACTGAAACCCCCCTCAGATGAAGAATCCCAGCCTAGTACAAAAAAATTGAATATGCAATCTGAAATGATTGTATGACTGTATTATTGTCCCATGATCTCATTGTGCTTAATTCAACTGGTGTCGTCATCCAGTCATCAAAAATTCCATTTTAAATCCAATTCTTCGCTTTCGGCAGGAGCAGAATGTGCAGTTGCGTATTTCGTCAAAATGAAAAACTAGGGTGCTTTTGAATGCATTGCATTGTGTGAAATATAATGTGTGCACTGTTTATCATCAATGCACAGCACCACAGCCCCATATATTTTAGCAAATGTAGCAATTCATTCAAGTATTCAATGCATACAGAAAAGTTGCATGCTGTGCACAGTGTACAGACTGAAAATTCTCACATGCTTCATATATGCAGGTGATTATTGCTATTTGTAGACACATTTGGCAAACATTTTGTTTTATTTTATGCATGCTTAAATAAACACATGCATATAAAAATGCATAAATAAATGAAAAAATGTACAGACTGTTTATTATCAATGCACAGCCTCCTGCAGCCTATTTTGGCAAATTAAAGAGTTCATACAAGTATTAAGTGAATACAGAAAAGTTGCACACTGTGCAAAATAGTTCAAACAGTATGGCAGTATGCTATTCCAAAAACATCCATTCTCCCTTGCATGCTTCATAAATGCTGATGATTACTGCTATTTGTAGACACATTTGCCTCAATTTTCCCGCATACTTAAATAAATGCATGAATAAATAAATAGAATGTATGCACTGTTTATCATTAATGCACAGCTATATATTTTGGCAAATGCAGCAGTTCATTTAGTATTCAATGCGTACAGAAAAGCTGAACACTGCGCACAGACTTAAAAAAACCACAAAATAGTACAAACAGTATGGGAGTATGCTAGTCAAGACGCATGCATGCTTCATAAATGATTACAGCTATTTTTAGAAACATTTGGCAAACGTTTTTGTTCTCTTTCTTGCTCAGTGGAAATGTCATTTCTAGACATGCTGTTGAGTTTAAAATCACCAAATGTGGTGTCAGCACCTCTGTGTGTGCTGGTTATAACATGCTGTATGGTTCAAGTGATAGAAGTTGTGAATTTCATAGCTCCTGCAGACACGTTTCCCCCTGAGGAGATGTTCTCTTGAGATCCGTGCTGCCTCGGGGAAGTGGATATTAGGCTCAGACAAAGAGACCGGTGAGGCGACTTTATTGACAGGGTGGAAACAGCCAGGGCTGACCGAGTGATTTGTCTCCAAAAATAGAAGAGACTTGAGTGCAAAAAGCCACTGAAGGATCCCTCGTGGTTATCAGTAAACCTTTTTATCAATACTTACAGATTGTTAACGGCGCTAGATTTGGTTTGGAGAAGTGTGTTCAATGCTGTCACATGCTTTTGTTAAGTTTGGCAACTGTTTGATTCTCACAATCTGCCAGGATTTGGGTTACTAAAGGCTGTAATGAACTCCGTCTGGGCTGTAGGGAAGGGAAGAGACTGACGAATCGATCAGGTTTGGGGCCGTGAGGATGAGGTGAGATTCTGTGACCTGCAAACTCACACAGAGCGTTAATGACAGATGAGCTTCATCGACTCACAGGTAGTTGGAAAACAACCAGACATCGACGGTGTGTGTTTGTTTGTAAATGAACAAATGAAAGAAAAATCACAAATGAGAGTTCAAATAAATAAGTAAATGCAAGAATAAATGAATGCATGCATAGATAGATAGATAATAAATGCATGCATAAGTTAATGCATGCATATTTAGAGAGATAATTAATACATGCATAGCTAGCTAGTTTAGATAATTAATGCATGCATAAATAGATGTTGATAGATAGATAATGCATGCATATAGAGAGAGATAATTCATGCATGCATAAATAGATGCAGATGGATAGATAGATAGATAGATCTATCTGCTTTGCCTCGGCCGTTCCTATAGCCGAAATGTTTACGGATGTTCTTGGGAAATCTCAGAGTGGAGGATTTACAGTCTTTGAGAAAGTGATTTGTACAGGATTTTCAGTCAAATATGCTGACAGACGTGAAGTTTATTCAGGGCTTCAAACTGTGAAGAAGTTGAGATTACAGAGCTTTCCTTAGGATATTGTCCGGCTCTTTTGCATCACCGCCGATGTGATTCATGAACTACAGCGTTACTTAATTAAGAAGCCCATAATCCACAGCGTCTAAAGCTCTCTGTGTTAAACACAATTCCAGCCTGATCATTTTGTGCAAAAATGTCACATCTTTGGTATTGAATGCGAGTGCTGGATTGCAGTGTGTTTAATTTATGGTTCATTACAGCAGTACCGCCTGTCAATTAATTCATCTTCAATTGCCCTTCATGTAATGAGGAAGGTTTTATTCTTATGCAGCGCGTCTGTTGTCAGGATGGGTTATGGGCACGCGCGTATTAGACATATTTAATTCTGCGAGCCTGCCTTTCAGCAATTAACCGGGTTGGAGGAGAACTAAACTGTGACATCCTTGCTCTGTGGGTTTTCTGAGCTGAATTTTGATCACCCAGCCCAGATGAAGCTCGTCCCGCTGGAACGCAGATGGCCTGTAGATCAGAGCTTTCACCAACACCAAATACTCCACATGTACAAAAGGAAACGAAAATGTCCTTAAAATCAAACATTTAGAGTATATTATGAATATTTGAAAATTGTAAAATGCATGAATATTTATGTTTAATATCATTATGATATGGCAAATATAATTCAATGTATTATATATTTTAATATATCCATTAAAATATGATTTTAATAGCAATATTTAATATAAAAGTATGGAGCATTTTTAAATGTATCTTGAATTTTGATGGTTTTATGCATTCGTTTTTTGGCACAAACCGTGTTTATTATTGCAAAGAGCCCATATTTAATTTAGTAATTTAAATTAAATGTTAATATTTTGGTTCGATGTTATAAAGTAAACAAAAACTAAATCAAACATTGAAAATACATTTATGAATATTTTGAATATAATGTGATTTGAATACATTATAATATACGGTAAATATTATAATATGAATAATATATTTAATATCAATTTTTAATATAAAATGTTGGTTTCATGCATACATTGTGGTACAAACCATGTTTATTATTGCAAATGAACTCATATTTAATGTTATCATTTACTTTAAATAATAATATGTTGGTTTAATGTATAAAAGTAAACAAAAAACAACCCAAAAATAAAAATATATTATGTATATTTAGAATATTTGTGAATATTTCTTTTTTTTTTATATCATTCTAAAATGAATAATATATTACAATACATTATAATACACAATTATAATATTAATGATATATTATTAATATTGGAATATGAATAATATATATTAAATAAAAAAATCATTTTTAAATGCATATTGAATTTCAGTTGTTTCATACATACATTTTGGCAAACCATATTTGTTGTTGCAAATGAACCCATATTTAATGCCATCATTTACTTTAAATGATAATATGTTGGTTTAATGTACAAAAGTAAACAAAAATGTCCTTAAAATCATTGGAAAATATGAAATTATGAATATTTATTTTGAATAGCATATGAATATATATTATTATAATGTACTATATATATATATATATATATACACACACACACAATATAATGTTAGTAATATATTTTAATATTATTATTCACTTTTTTAATTTTATTATTCATTATTATTTTAATATTTTGGTTTAATTTCATGCATTCAACACATTGTGGCACAAACCATGTTTATTATTGCAAACAAAACCATATTTAAAGTCATATTTTCTTTTAAGAAAATAAAATACATTTTTTAAGATGAACTATTTCTGATTATTTCTCTTGATCCATTTCTGGGTCGTGACCCGTCTGTCGAGGATCGTCCAGGCCTGCCTTCTTACCATATCACCTTCAGATAAGAGGAGAGATCTCGGAACGAGCAGACGAGAGGACACAGCGCAGACGCAGCATTTAAACACAGCCACGGGAAATGTGAAGATAGGGGGCAGACGGAAGAGAAATAGGAGCGAGAACAAAGGATAAGTGAAGATGAAGGTACAAAGAATGACCGGGGAGAGAGAGATGATAAAATAAGACAAGGTGATTCCTTTTTTCTCGTGTACCTTTGCAGCCTTGCAGAAGAGCAGAGTGTTCAGGGTAAACATGTCCCTCGTCCGTGTGATGTATAGGACTGTCTGTTGTGTGAGTGTAAGTCAGACAGCACTTTACTGTTAACTCTCCACTCCCTGGCTATTACCGCCATCCCCCAGCCCTCACCGGAGCCCGAGTCCTGGCCCCTGATGGCCCCTCGCTCTGTTTACTCCATCGACCTCTGTTTACTGCCACAGAGAAGAGACATTTGCCACTGTCACACCAGCTTTCCACAGGGACGCACTCGCCTGAGAAACATGTCAGGATAACAAACACACCGTGAGGTCCGAACTCTCAGATACCAAACTTTTCCGTGCAAATTACATTACAGTTTGAGTGAAAAGTGAAAGTGAGAAATGAGCATGCATGTGAGATGTATTTGGTGTGTCACTGGAGCTTCATCAACTACACTAATGATCATGTTCTCCAACACGATTCACTTCAACGGAAGCAAGAAACTCTAAATGTGTGTACAAAGTCACGTGGTCAATGACACTCATTAACTTCAGTTTATTTGATTAAAACTTAGATTTTTGTCTAGAAATAGTGTACATTTTATTTATTTTTCATTTTATGGCAAAAGTGTTCTTTATTTGAAGAAAACTTTATTTTTTCCAGGTTTAAATATATAGGCCTGGTCAGGGTGCGAACTACGGGGGAGCTCGGCTCCCCTTAATAAGACATGGGCTCCCCTGAAAACGTGATTTGTGAAATTTTGCGGGGTCTCAAAAAATACTGACAACGTGCAATTTCAGTTTTGTGTAATGTGATCATCGTGCATTATTATGTGTAAAATTGCAAAAATATCATTCATTCATGCATGACGGCGATTTAAACCTAATTCACTTCAATAAAGATAACTATACATGCTGTTCTTGTCAAGGTGTGGGGGCGCTGCGGTGCAAACTCCACTCATGTTTAGTACATGTTAACTCAAAGATGCATAGAAAAAATATAAACGTTGGACTCTGTGGTCGATTCTGTGTTAAGGTAAGACATGTTATTCGCAATTATGCGTTGTGGCTGGGTTGTTATAGGTCTGCGTGACTCTCGATGTCTTAGGCCTAACTGAACGGAGGAATTATGGTATTCTTCTGTAGCCTGACGACGAGTAACTTTAACCGTTGTTCATGTGAACTCAGACAGCCGGAGTATTTGTGGGTGGCTGTTTGTTGTTTCACCTATAAATTTGTGTCGATAAAGTATAATAGGGTAAATCCTGTATAGTGATTTATCCTATGTAGTGCTTGCATAAAGCAAGTAGTGCATACACTTGTAGCTGTTATGTATCTTTGTGATTCATTGTAAGCCCCCTTTTGAGGCAAGCGCAAGTGCACAAACCCAACCCCCACCCCTGTTATAAAAAACAAACAAGTGGGCTCCCCCAAAGTCCACGATATACTTCGAACACTGGGCCTGGTGCATCTGATATTCATTGCATGAACACTGAAAAAAATTATTCATTGAATTTACTAATTTTTTTTTTTAAGGTAATGGTTGCAATCAATTTATTTTAGCTACATTTAAATAAACAAATTTAGTTGACTAACTTTCAAAATTTTTTTTATTTAAATTTAGTTAAAATAATTAGTTTGCAGCCACTTACCAGTATCGTATTTTCAGTATATACGATACTTATTTATATATTATATTTGTCACGAATCCGGTTCATGAACTTTCCAATTCATTGACTCTCGCACTACACACTGTTGCACATCACCCCGGACTACATTTCCCATCATGCATTGCACTGATTGCACTCAGCACGAATTGCACACACCTGTTTACACTGATTGCACCCAGCTGTTTCATATCACTCCCTCACTATTTAACACTCACTCTGATCCCTTCCCTCTGCCGAGTATTGTTTCAGCGTTTATCACTCTCCTAGAGATAGCTACCTTACGGAGCCCTTGCCTTAGCCTTAGCCGTTTGCCTTAGCCCTAGTCATTTGCCTTAGTCATTAGCCTCAGCCTTAGCCCTAGTCTTAGCCTTAGCCCTAGCCCTAGCCCTAGCC
>NW_015505538.1:765819-772846 GCF_001515645.1 Sinocyclocheilus grahami | reverse complement strand
ATCACCCCGGCCTACATTTCCCATCATGCATTGCACTGATTGCACTCAGCACGAATTGCACACACCTGTTTACACTGATTGCACCCAGCTGTTTCATATCACTCCCTCACTATTTAACACTCACTCTGATCCCTTTCCTCTGCCGAGTATTGTTTCAGCGTTTATCACTCTCCTAGAGATAGCTACCTTACGGAGCCCTTGTCATTTGCCTTAGCCCTAGCCCTAGTCATTTGCCTTAGCCTTAGCCATTTGCCTTAGCCCTAGTCATTTGCCTTAGTCATTAGCCTTAGCCTTAGCCTTAGCCCTAGTCATTTGCCTTAGTCATTAGCCTTAGCCTTAGCCCTAGTCTTAGCCTTAGCCCTAGCCCTAGCCCTAGCCTAGCTGTTTTCCCGGTTTCTGATCTTCGCCTGGTTTCCTGGACTTCTCCCTTAGTCTTGCCCCTTCTGACTCTGTCTCCCCATCGTCGACCCACGCTAGCCCTAGGACTGTTCTTGTGTCTTGCCCACCATATACCTGTCTGCCTCTGTTTAACCCTGCCTGCTTCATGACCACGTCTCTGTCTTCTCCACAATAAAGCCTTGCAGATGGATCCGCACGTCTCACGTCTCGTCAGTTCTGTAACAATATTATTATAATATACAAACTTTTTTAGAGCAACAAACTGTAGAAAATAATTTGCATAATTTACATAATTAATGGAACTCATTTAGTGATATTTGATTTAAAAAGTACATTTTCATCTTAATATTTCTTTTTCAGTTTATTGCAAAACTAAAACGTAAATAAGTAAATAAATAAATAATACCAGATTTTTTAAATGGCGTCCTTGTGCATTTTATGATATTTGCATTAATATGATTGTAATGCAATCATTATAAACCTAAAAATGTAAATAAAAAAAATTACTGAACATTTTCATCTTAATATTTATTTTTGTCACGATCTCCAGCTGGACTGCCCATGAGCTCCTCTAGAGGGCATCCCATCCCTCACTATTGTTACTTCCGCACGAACTACATTCCCCATAATCCTTTGCCCGGACTCATACTACTTGATTGTTTCCACCTGTTGCTTGTTGCCTCCTCAGTCTCTGCCTATATAAACCCTGTTCCCTCAGTCATTCATTGCTTAGTCTTGTATTGTATCACACTGCAGTTCTGTGCTCTCCTTTCCTGGTTCCCTGTGTCGTGGTTTTGATCTTGGCTTGTAGCACGAAGCGAGATGAACAAACTCAGAGTTGCAGAGTAAGTTTTGATTTGACAAAACCCGATAAAGCCATCCTGGTTTAGTTCAGTATCAGCGGGCTCACAAGGCTCGATATAAACGTTCTCTGACAGTTTGAATCAGAGTGTGCGATTAACTCTGGAGCGCGTGCACCTGAAAGTGTGAAACGTGCAGCAAACAGCCAATCACAGAGAACGTGTGGAGAGCATCAGTAAAGCGTCATTTGGATTCACTTCTCGCGAGCGTCAGCGCAGTTCAAGATTAAGAGATGTGGTTATTAAAAATGTAATGAATTTAAATGCATGTACAAGGCTGGAATAAATACTTCTGCTGCAGCAAAAGTTTGAGAAAGCAGAAAAAAATATACAAAGGAATCAACTAAATGTAATTATTTATATATAGTTTCACACAGAGCTCAAAAAGAAAACATATAAATTTAGTCATTTTAAAAGTTGGATATATTAAAGCTTATCTATATGTATATATATCTAATTTAATTTAAATGTGAAGCTTAAAATTAATTGTCACTTCATATAATAATTAAATGAATACATTATATGAATGATAAACAATTACAATTAATAAAATATAAATATAATAAATAAGTAGCTGCAAAAATTTACTGTTTTTTTGACTGTAACCTGCTTTAATTTGGAGTGAGAGATACGGGGGAGTGGCTTCATTGCATCAGATATATATATATATATATATATATATATATATATGTAATTTTGCTCACAGCTGATTGGTCCAGTTTGGGTTTGCGATCTCTAACCCAGAATAAAACCTGCTCCGGAGCAGGGTAGCCGTGTAGCGTAAGTTACCATAGCAACGAAACCCACTCAGAACCAACCCATCTTCTTAAGTCCGAAAACTCAGAGTTTGCTCAAACTAAACATGAACTTACCTGGGTAAAAAAAAAAAACCTGTGTATGATCTTATGCCTGTTTATGAACTACGGCTTTGGATTATTCTTAAATAAACTGCATTTGGATCCTCAGTCTTTGTGTTCCTGTGCGGATCGTGACATTTTTTCAGTTTATTGCAAGTAAACAAATAAATAATCCCAGATTTTTATAATATATGCATCAATATGATTGTAATATAATTTTTAAAAACTTTAAAAAAACTTAATTACTAAAAAGTTTTATCTTATTATTTTTTTTCATTTCACATTTTCACAGTCCTAAAAATGGTTTATTTCCAGGTTTAATTGAAAAATGGAATTAAAAACAAAGAAACAAATATATGATTTTTAATTTGGTCCCAGTGCATTTGATATAATTAGCATGAATATGATTAAAATATACAAACGTATTTTTGAGAAACAAACTTTAGAGATTAATTTGCATGATTATTGGCACTCATTTACTGTCATCTGATTGAAATATACATTAAAATATGTTAATTTTATTTATTTTTCATTTTATGGCTAATCTTTTTTTTCCACCATTGAACATTTTCAGAATACTAAGATATTGTTTATTTCCAGGTGAAATAAATAAATAAATACATACAGATTTTTCTAAAGTGGTCCCAGAGCATTTGCTATCATTTGCATGATAGTAATTATAATATACACACCATGCTTTGAGACACAATCTGTAGAGATTGAGTTGCATAGTTTAAAAGTCACACTTGCAAAATACTGTACAAAATGCTATGCAAATTCATAAAACCTTATTCAAGATGAAAGTCGTTTTTTGTGGACTTAAAGATCAGAAACAACTCACTGAACAGCTTTAGCACTGAGATCAAGTTCAGTCCTGATGATATCAATAGAAACTCCCATATAAAAAGTATTAAAGTAAGTTTTATCCACTTAAAATGCTTATTGGTTTTGACAAACCTGTTTAAAATGATGCACATGTGTGGTTGAGATCACATGAATGAGTTTTATAATAACTCCGAGGTTGCTTTCATAGCGCAGTTGTTTCATTCAAGTTACAAACGTTGTCTCTGATAGGCTATTTAAAGAGAAAGTCTGTATTTACTCTCCATTTAACCTCATTGTTGTCTGAATGGAGATAAACAGACAATCCTCCTCCTGAACTAAAGTATTCTTCTCCATCTATATTTTTGGAGATTTGTGTTCGCCTCATGAGCTTTTCTTGAGCTGCAAGCTTTAACTAAGTTTCAGTCTGAGTTCAATAAACTTCAGTCTAATACTTTGAGAGGGAGCTCGAGCAAACCTTTGGGCTACATGAAATTGGAAAAGAACATTTGTGATTGGTACGTTTTAACACATCTGAAACGGACCGCAGTCAAATATGCCATGCATTAATAATGCCTTCTTTTTATCAATACTATACGACTCCCCGCCTGGATTGAGCTGATCCATGCATATCCAAGACAATGAACCTTTATGAGCATTAAAGTTGAATCAAATACTTTGAAAAGAGAAAGAACACCTGCTGAGGGAGAAAGAGGCTGCGTTTGAAGTGCTTGTGCTTCCTGTATCTCATCAAATGGATATAACCTCTGAAAAGATGAAGATAAACTCGTTTACATCTCCAGAACTGGTTTGAAACAACCCTTGTTTTTTTCTGTAAGTGATGCAATCATTTAAAAGTTCACCTGCAACTGCTACAAAAGCATCCCCCGTCCAATCAGCACAATCCCAGACAGATTTCCTGCATGTAATCCCACGCATCCGGCCTTTTCAGTGAGGAAACTCCTGCCGAGCTCCTTCAGCCCAATTAAACCCCTCCATCAAAGCACTCGAGCGGTTTGTGCATATGAAATGCTATCATAGACACAATTGCATTCGTAGGACGAGTCTCCCAGCAGGAGCAAGGGTTATATTATAGTCAGAGAGAGTTTCTCTTAGGAGTCACTTTCTAAACGCTCCCATTAATCCTCTTTCCGGAGCGTCTGAATGTCGTGACTCTGGAAAATGTGGGACATCCTGATGCTCGAAGAATGGATACAGAGTAAAAAAGTCTCCCGATGTGGCCAGCTTTGTCGCTACTGGATTAATCTCTGGAGGTTAGAAGATAGAGCAGCTTATTTTAAGGGGATCAATGAAACTTAAAGAATGTCTAATGCCACTTTAGAGTCGGAGGCCTCGAGGCGCCGAATCCAGAGAGTTCAGAGGAGACGCTGCGTCAGACGCTGAGGGAAACAGGCCAAAAACTTTCCAATGTCACACTCTTACTTTCATTTACCAATGAAAAATTCAGACCACAAAACCTAAAGACAAAGTAGAGAAATTACATTTTGCATAAAGAAAATGGGGGGTGGGGGTTAACTAAAGCCTTGTCACTTGAAATAAATTTTAACTGAAATAAATAAAAATGCAAAATAAAATAAATAAATAAAAATAAACTTTTCTCATTTTTATTTAGTTTTACTTGATGTACTAAAATAAATAAATGTAACTTAAATAATATAAATGAAACCTATATACACAGTTAAAACAAACAAAAACGCTCAATATTACTCAAACTTTAACTAAAATGAAAATGAAAATAAAAATATTTCAAATAAATGCTGTTCTTTTGAACTTTTTTTATTCATCAGATAATCCAGAAAAAATAAATGTTTCACAGTTTCCACAAAAATATTTGGCAGCACAACGGTTTTCAACATTCAACCGCTCTTTTAAATTGGAATAATATTTCACATTTTTTCAGCTTTTACTGTATTTTTGATTTAACACATGCAGCCTCAGTGAGCAGAAGATACATATTTTACCAGCCACAAACTTTTGAACAGTAGAGTATATATATGTGATATATACTTTTAACTGTATTTTTAACAATGACCATATTGCTTTTGCAAATAAGAATAAAAAAACGATTGCATTGCAATATTGAGAATCACCACTGAGAGTTATATATATATGTGTGTGTGTATATATATATATATATATATGTGTGTGTGTGTGTGTATGTATGTATATGTATATATAACAAAATTGATTTTTTTTTCAGGATACAAGACCTAATATCTTAAGCCATTTTTGCAAGTAAATGCATCTTGATTCAGTAATGTTTAGATATTTGTACTAGAAAACATAACATAAATACTAAGCAAGAAAATCATTTTTGTATGTATGTATGTATGTATATACATATATCCCAGGATGCAAAAAAAGGTCTAAACAAAATATATATATATATAAAAAGCAAGTAACACGTTGAATTATAGGCCTACGTGAAATTTTGACAAACTCTATTTTGAGATTTGAAATAGTATTTAAAAATGTAAAAACATATATTTATTTACAGCTATTACATATATATATATATATATATATATATGTATATATATATATATATTTTTTTTTTATGGTTTGGTAATGACGATCTCACCTCCGGTCAGTCCTATGAAGGGTAACAGGGCCTCGGCGTTGTGGTGTTGACGTTGCGGCGTTTGCGTGTTCATTTCGTTGAACTTATTCAAGAATTCCGCCTGTTGTTTTGGCTTTCCAGAAACTCCAGCTTTCCCACATTCTGCTCCTTCACAGCCTGAGAGAAACACACGAATCCATGTCAGAAAGAAGCTATGAAACCCCAACGACGTCTGGATATCAACAGCGTAAAAACCCGACTTTTACCTGATTCAGACGAAACCGCCCGAGAGACCACCACAGCAGACAGCAGGAACCTGCAGGCAAGAGTAGCATGCGTGAGGCTTGAGGAGAAAGACGAATGATTCGATTATTCCAAAATGAATCATGCATCATTTGCTCACCTGTACAGGTGATTCATAATTCCGTGCGCTTGCAAAACACCCAGAGCTGCTCAACACGGATCCAAACAGCTTCAAAACATCCCCAGTGTCACCATCACACACCAAATGAGCAGAACACCCTCTCGCTGTCCCTCTCCGGGGTCTGTTATTTATCTTCAGGGCTCCAGACTCCCTCGTGACGCGCCATTAACACCTGTAAACCCCTCCCATAGTCATGCATGAGCTCGTGCTCGCACCCATTAATGCAAATCAGCCTGCATTCACATTAGCTCTCAAACGAATCGATTCTCTTCAGTATCACAGAAGCGAGTAGAGGCTCAATCTGCGTCAAAGCGCTTTGATGCTCTGTAACGCGCGATGGTTCCAATAGCTGTCTTTGTTTCGCAAGTGAAACACATCTAGATTATAGACTTTAGTCAGAGTAGCGCTATATTTAATTTGTGTCATTAATGAAATCGAAGTGCAGTGTATTTATTGGATTGTTTGTATAACACCGATTGTTTAGCACAGATTGTTTAATTTGAAGTAGACAAAAACTCCATAAAAAGCTCTGAAAGTTGCAAAAATCAAATGATACAGTGCGTGCAAGTCTATTCCTCACAGCCCTGTTAAAATCAATATGGCGTTATTTCCCCTTATGGCAAAATATATTTTTTCAAATATATAAAAAAAAAAACTATTTAAAATAGACAAAAAGTTAGTATTCGCTCAGATGTTTTAAAATATATTTATGTATATGTTAAAAAAAATAAAAAATAAAACTGTTCTAAGTTGTAAATAAATATGTTATAGTTTTTTTGTAGATTTTTTAAATACTATTTCAAATAATTAAAATATCAGTAATTTTTAGTCAACATTTCATGTATAATTCAATGTGTTACTTGCTGTTTCTTTATATATATATATATATATATATATATATATATATATAAGGATTTAAAATGCATTTTACTCTTCATATTTCATTCCAAGAAAATATATGCAACTTTTGATGAAAAACTGTCTATAACACTTGTACAGACACACACACACACACACACACACACACACACACACGTTTTTTCACGTACGCACACACTCTCCATCTGAACCGCAGACTGTATAA
>NW_015505538.1:762161-763725 GCF_001515645.1 Sinocyclocheilus grahami | reverse complement strand
GCACACACACACACACACACACACACACATACATATATATATATATATCTTTGGTATGTAGTTTGAAACTAAATATATTTTCTGTTAAAAATATTTCATTGAGCTTCATTTGTTTACAACATACATTTAGCTGATATTTAAAATATATTTTGGCCAAAAAAAAAAAAATCAAAAGCAGGCTACTCGTTATTTATTCAGACTGTTTTCCACACGTTCGGATAAGAGTTATCTAGAGCGGGCTTCTTGTTTTTGTCCACCTCAGTTCACCTCAGTTTAAGACCATGAGAAATATAAATGAAGTCAGACTTTTCACATTTCTATTAACTCATATATTGATTGATTTATTCCTTTTTCATTCGGTGCAAATTTACATTATTCATCATACTTGGACAATCCAGCTGCTTTTGTCTAAAGTGTACCCTTTCATTGCACTTTTTTGTTGTTGTTTGTTGCATTTATTTGTGTGCTTATGTATGGTTTTTATTGTCTAGATGTAGTAAAGGGCATATCTTATCTCTTAATTTGAAAACCAGATATAAATATCAAATTATCATTGAAGTAGTTTGGTATTTGCTGTTGTTGAGGCACAATCTGATCTGTGCTTCCAGAATAATTCTCAATTGCTATGGTGTCTTATTTGTTTATAACCTTTATGCATGAAAATCAATTGAATTCTCTGGTGATTTTGTTCCCACAGGCTGACATTTCCGAAGGAACGGCAGCAGGCACATATAACCACCGAACACCTAAAGTAATTAGAGTAAGTTTTCTTTTGAGGAATTGTTGGTGTTTGGTGTTTGATGCGGTTCGCTTCTTTAAAGAGGAGCGCGTGCGTACTAATGAGCAGCGAGTGAGCAGCCGAGGTCACGAATCTCTGCGCTGCGCTGCTGTCTTCAGGTCGACTGCGGAGCTGCGCTTTTGTTACAGACACACAAGGAGTCAAAAGGTGATTTATTCTTTCTGCTCACAGGTGCATTTCTGTCTGGTACGGCGGACAGCCTGTCATGTTGCTGCCAGGAGAATATGTGAGGTAATTAGAGTAGCTGAGGTGGGCAGTGAGACGCACATTTGAGGGGACAAATCCAGATTAAATGTGCCAGCTTGTACTATTCACATTTATTTGAAATTAGATGACTATTCAAATGCAATTGCTAGGAAATTGTAAGTGATGTTTGCCCGTGCACAACACAATGGTTCCTCCTTTATTATCTATTATTGGGATTTTTCCACCTGTTTTATGGTCCGGCAGGTGAAAATATTGAGAATTTTTTTTTTATTAGTACACTGAAATAATTTCAAGCAGAAGTAGCAACCCCCCAGAACACCCTCACAACCACATAGCAACCATCCAGAGTAGTCTAGCAACTGCCCAGGACACAATTGTATAGTGATGCCCTAGCAACCATCCATAACACCCAAGCAACCACCCAGAATACTTTAGCAACTGGCCAGGACACAATTGTATAGAAACCACCCATAACACCCTAGCAACCATCCAGAGTATTCTAGCAACACCCTCACAACCATCCAGAACACCCTAGCATCCACCCAGAACACTCTAGAA
>NW_015505538.1:760192-760901 GCF_001515645.1 Sinocyclocheilus grahami | reverse complement strand
CCTAGCAACCACCCATAACACCCTAGCAACCACCCAGAACACTCTAGCAGCTGCCCAGGCCTCTTTTTTTTGCCAGTCAGAAGTGTTTTCCAGATGCAGGGCTGTGTAATCTTTTTTTTTAATTATTATTATTATTTGTAAAGTAATTTTTCAGCTGTGTAAAGCACATGTCTCCTCAACACGACTTGTGATTTGAGAAATCAGATCACTGAAGTACCCATTTGATCCTCATTTTCTTGTAGCGCCTATTAGATTTCCACCAGAGCAAAAGTGAATGAATGGATTAAAGTTGTCTTCAAACACGAGCGGCAGTAAACTCAAACCACATAAATAATATAAGACCAAAATGTCAATGGCCATTAAGTCCATGTAACTTCATCATCATATCACATGGGATTTGATCCCCGGCCAAAGCATATTCCATAAAAGCTGATTGCTGCGTGACAAGGAAATGAGACACTGGTGCTTTCATTCTGCTGCAGCTGCTCTAGTGTGCAGCTCTCAGGATGAAGTGCGTGTAATAGAGCGATTTCACTGACTCATATGAGCCCTCTGCTGGCTCATAATTAATTTACATATCTTTGGGTTTCATTCCCATAATTAACAAGCCTCTGGATAACACCAGTGCAGGCCCATTAGGTGTTTCAGCATGTTTACAGGGAAGTTTTAATGGCATCTATGGAGGTTAGAAGTGCAATTATGTTTACTT
>NW_015505538.1:730302-759077 GCF_001515645.1 Sinocyclocheilus grahami | reverse complement strand
AAGACAAAAGCTGCATGTTTGTAAGAAACAAATCCATTGTTAAGATGTTTTTAACTTCAAATCGTTGCTCAGAGCTAAAATATGAGTCATCTGGTCTGAATCAGGAGAGAAATCTGTACAGATTTCTTTTCGCTGAAGGAAGCATATGGATTATGGACTCTAGTCAGAAGCAAAGGTTTGAAGTTAAAATCTTCTTAGTGATGGATTTGTTTCTTACAAACACGCAGCATTTGGCTTCATAAGGCATTAACTGATGGACTGGAGTGCTGTGGGTTACTTGTGGATTATTGTGATGTTTTTATCAGCTCTCATTCTGACGGCACCCATTCACTGCAGAGCATCCATTGCTGAGACACTGATGCAATGCTACATTTCTCCAAATCTGATGAAGAAACAAACTCATCATTTTCATTTTTGGGTGAACTGTTCCGTTAAAGGAATTACTTGTTTGTGGCTATTTATACTCACAACTGTACGCCTAGTCCGTATACTGATTGTACATTTATAACATACTTTAACCTGTAACTGTTGCAAACATCATGCTCTAGTGGCACGGTGGCTATATTGAGCACAACACTGTAAAACACTGTACTTGATCCTTCCATCCAAATTAAAAGGAATCAAATAAAACCCACTTTTAATGATCAACTGTGTCATGTACTACCTAAATGCTGTGTATTAATTATCAGCTCCATCATCAGCGCTCATCATGATAAAACTCATTTTCATTTTGAAATCTGACACCACTTTAATCATTATCTACAAGGGTGACAAAACAGCATGTTCAGGTCAAGAGCCCTGGTTACACGGGCCAGTTTAGTTACAATTGACATTTATAAGAGCTGCTTCTGATTCCAGATGCTTATTTTGACAGAGAACAGCCAGACGGGTGAGCAAGCTTTTTTTTTTTTTTTTAATTAATAATTTATGCACAGGAATACACTTTTGTTATGTTGACAGGACAGCAGTAGTGGATGCAGTGCGCTCATGAAATTACAATTAATATAGCTAGGAATAAACAAAATGTTATTGCTTTTAAACATAGCATGAAAGTACAAATCAGTAATGCTATTTTAGAATTAATCACGGAAGCAATTTCATGTGGTATTGTTTTTGCCTGATAAGTGATGATTCCCTGCTGAATGCATTATATGATGTGCACATGTTACAAATAGCATTTTTTGTCTGCATTTGTTTTGTTCTGTGTTTATATTTAATTGCCTGTCCTGGTTAAATGAAAAAGCTTAATCAAATGCATGCTCCTCAATGAGCTATTGTAAACAAATGCATATTTTATGGTTAGTTTATGCAAAGGAACATTGCAATCTTGTTAAATCCAATCCCCTTCATCCACTGACAGCCTCATCTCTGCTTACAGCAGGAGTCTCTACAATAATGGGGAAAAAAACTGCAGAGGTGTTAGTATGTGGCGCTTCAATTATGAAGGATGTCTGGGAAATCAGACTGAGGGAGTATCGACAGAAATGGCAGCTGGAAGAGGAGAGGATGCGGAAGAGTGCTCTGGAAAGGTGAGGACCTGCCGAACCTCTCATTTTCTTGCATTTGTCAATCAGAAAAACTCTTTATAATGGCCAACTCGGTATTTACAATACAACAGTGTGGCTCAAAAAATGTCCTTAAATTAAATTATTAAAAATTAAAAATGTATTTGAGGCATTTGCAGTTCTCTAAAAGCAGCCCTGTAAGGCAAAAAAAAAGAAAAGAAAAAATAAAGTAAAAATGAATTTTTTTTTACATTTTATAAAAATATATATACATTTTATTTAAAATATATGTCAAATTATATAAATAAATGGCCCAAATATATATTTGCTAAAAATTATGTTAATAGATTTTCTACCAAAATATTTTTTGGCAATTTTTTGTATATTTTTGAAAATATAAATGTATGTATTTAAAGCATTTAAAAATAGATTTGCCCTATATATTTCAATCCCAGAAAATACATTCTCATATATGAAGAAAAACTTTATTTGTTGTCTTTAACACATGTGAACATATAATGCATTTTAAAAAAAGAAAGCATTACAAGGTTAAAAAAACTATGCTACTGTAAGATTAGAAATTCTTATATTTTCTTGCCCCTGAAATACATTTAAAATATATTTTGATGTGTGAAGGTTGAAACTAAATATATTTTCTATTTAAAAAATATAGTTAATTGAGCTTCACTGTTTCACAACATATATTTAGCATTTATTTAAAATAGATTTTAAATAAATCTAAATACATAGATTTTAAATAAATCAATTTTGGCCACATAAAATATATGGTAAATATATGATGTAAATATTTGTAACAAATTCCATTCCATAAAGTTTTGTAATATTCATGAATATGCTATTGCTGTACTTACACCATGTCATAATTACTGTAATTATTAGTTTCACTCATAATTACAAGCTGCTCATCGATGCATTTTGAGCGTTGCCATAAAAAAATCATCATTTCTGAAGAAGACAAGAACAGTTCTCTGAGTCATATCATAATTACAGTAACTCTAATATTGCATGAATGCAGTTTGATCCCAACTGCCTCTCTGTCTATTCTGTTTGCACATAATAAGGCCATTCAGAACGATAATGAGCTTGTGGTCGCTTCAACTTTAATTGCCTAAATTGTGTAAATATTAATTTTAATAACTGCAGCCATCTTTAATTAATCTGTTAAAACAAAAGAGGCACACATTTCATAACTAATGAGAAGTCTTTTCATCTGTTGTCCGTGCCAATTTAACTTTTCATAAAATCAATCAGGATTGGCAGGCGCGCATGTCCTCCAAGATAAAACCCCCTAAAAGACTGGAGAAAAAAGCAAAGCTTCTTGAAGAATCGACTCTTGATGCGCACAAAGTTAAAAAGACGCATCTTGGCAGGCCACAAGGCTTCCAGAGCAGTCGGATTCAGAGGAAGTTGGGCTCGACAAAAACAACCAAAGCCAATAAACTGGCCCTGTTATGTCACCTCAGTGAAAGCTGCCTGGGGTTGATGGTGTGGGCGAAGTCTTGGAAGTTCTCGCAGCCTTTGCCGCAATCTAAAGAAATTCCCTGTGCATTCGACTGGGGGCAATCATGGAAGTTTCTCAGTTTTCAGCCAAGCACTGATGGAAAACCCTGGTTTGACCTTGGGTTTGATGCAAGCAGCAATATGAGCTCCAATGACACGTTTCTATGGGAGAAATTCAGCAAAGCTTTAGACTCTGAACACATTCAACAAGACTTAAGCCTGTGTTATACTTTCCGCATGAGCAATTGCTTTGCTTATAGCTTTTGTAGCCTACTGACAAAAATATATGGACAAGTACGCGCGGTCACCAAAAATGAGAGGCACGCGGATGTCCGCGCGGAGCCTCCGCACACACTCTCCGATGACAATTTTTACGTCATGCGTACCATAGCGGACACTAGCGGACTCGCGCATGCAGGTAACTCAGGCTTTAGTCACTCCAGAATGGGAAAAGTCTCGGATATTCAATCAGAAAAGAAAAGAGTGTCATGAAAACACAAACAAAAGTGATTGCAACAAATTTACCATCATGCAGGGGGATCGAAATGAGGAAAGTGCATCAGACTGGAATAAGTCCTGGAAGTCAACGAAGCCTGTAAAAGAAGATGTTAAGTCTGATTTAATTCAGCCCACAGCTAATGAGGGAAAACAACCTGAATTATCATGGAATCATTCTTGGATGCACTTTAAGAAGCAGCTTCATGTGAAGTCTACAACTACAAATAATTCAGGTTGGAGTGAATCTTGGAGAGTTGCAAAAACCACATCAGAGAAGGAGATGAAATCAATCCAGTCTCAAGCGATGGCGCCTGAGGAGCTGCAACCCGACATCTGCAACGTGATAATGAATGTGTCTAGAGAGATGAAGCACGTAATTCCATGGAGCTTTCAGTTCAGTGGGAGGGATGCACAGCTGTCAGAGTGGGAAAAATCATGGACGACCATAAATAATTTGTCGGAGTATAAAGAAGAGATAAATAAAGAGGTGGAAGTGAAGGTTGAATCATTGAAACCACACGACCAACAAAGTGAACATGTCAAATTTGACATACTTGCTTTGCCAAAAAGCCAGAAGCGGCAAGAGGGGTGTCACTTCTCACAGCAATTGGACTGGAAGGATTCTTGGAAGATGCTGAAACACCAGCGTAGAGAAGAAAGAGCCTTGAGGAACCAGAGACGTCCACCTTTGCAGTTCTCACAAACTCTCACCGAATGGACCGATTCTTGGAGGTTCACCAACTTTACTCTCAAACAAGACGGCGGTTTATGGCTGCAGGGTTGGCCCACCAGTGCTCAACCCTGACCTATTAGAAGAGTACGAGAAAATGAAGATACCCCGCATAATGGACCAGCTGGGGTTCGAGCCTGGGCCGAGTCCTGGAGGTCTACGAGAAGTCAGCATTTTCTGGAAAGACAGGTGGCAGGTGCATCAATTGAGCCGGTATGTCAACATACGTATGCAAGATACATGGCATGATCCTGGGAACAGTCGTGGATGTCATCAACTCATCTGCGCCATCATGATAGACCCTCCATGACTGCATGGACTGATTCTTGGAGAATCTTCTCCACCTTAGAGGATCTTCTGCCTGAACATACGTGGTTTGAGAAATCGATGGAAATCAAAGGCAGAAAGGAACTTTGCAGGGCATTGAATGCATTTAGCTGATCATTTGATTCTCAAACCTTCAAAGAACGATATCCTGCAAATGAGTGTAATGACTCATGGAGGGTTAAGAAGAGGTTTGATGGTCCTGGACTTGCTGATCTTATGAAAAAAGAAGTGCTAGATTTGGATAATTCTTGGTTGTTCACCAGCACAGAGTTTTATCAAAGTCAAGGTTAATGTTATTTCAATTTTCACCTGACGTCTGATGTCAAGAGCCATGCGACGCTCAAATCAGTCCAGATCGAGAGCAGGTCAGAGTGGGGTCGATCGTGGAAAATGTCAAACCCACAACCACCAAAGAACATGGAGAACGCCTCGTGGGTTGATGCAAAGCCGAAGTCATTCAATGCACAAGACCTGATTCTTTGGTCCAAACACAAACGCATCTATAATTTACCTTCTGCTTCGCTCAAAGACTTGAAGCTGAAAATCAGTTCTAACTACCAAGTCCTGGAGGTTCATGAAGATAGACCTTGACTCAAAGCACGGGAAGGATGAGGATGAATCTGTGATTATGACACTCCAAAGATAAGAAAGCAAATGTACTCGGATAGAGATCAACAGAAACCACAACAGAAGCGATGGAGTGATGCATGCAAAATGGCGAAGATACAACCAAAACCAAATCGTAATGTTAAATCCAAATCTGGCAATGTGGAAGATGAAGAAATGTTAGCAGAATGGAAGGAATCTGGGAAATTCTCGAGTAATTTAAAAACTCATGAGCCTGCAATGGTGTCTGCATCTCTGAGCAGTTGGAAAAACTCTTGGAAGTTTCTCCTTGATCCGAATGTACCAATGAACGGCCCAAAAACTAGCAAGAGTTGGTAAGGATTACAGACTTTGCAGGTCAGGTGTCAAGAGTATGTCTTTCATTTAAAATAAATGACAAGTGGTGTTTTTAACACTTCTACAGGATTCAACTCAGAATAAAGCTGTGTGTCCTGTGCAGACAATTACTCATCATCTTATCTATTGTGTCCAAGTACAACAAACCATAACAACATATCATTATTTTTGATGCAGTCACGCTGACAGCTGAGAACTGCGGCTCTAGTTTAACAGTTTCAAGGCACATCATTTATTCTTTTTCAAGTCATTGCACACGGAGTGCATGCGGTTCAGCCTTTCCTAACAAAAACACGAATGCAATTGTTTAACTCTAGTACAAGTGTAATAAATTGGACGGAGTACAACAGCAATTCTGTTGCATGATCACATACAGAACTGCACCATTGTAAATTGCAGTAATACAGCATGCAAATGACCTCGTTTGTATGGCAAAAATACTGCATACTGCATAATCAGATGAGAAGTGTACTTTGCAGAAAATATTAAAATAATATATAATATTATATATAATAAAATAATATATAAATGATTTTATGTAATAAATGTTTGATATATTTAAACAATTTACACACACACACACACACACACACACACATATATATTATATATATATATCAATTTTTAAAAATCTAATATATACAATTTTATATATATATATATAATTAAAAATATCAAAAAAATATATAATTCATTGGTGATTTTCTGATATATTTATCCAAGTCACTTCTCAGAATTTTTATAGAAAATATTGGCATGCTTCTTTTTACTCTAGATCTTAATAGATCATAATAGATCACCATATAGTATAAACGGCACTGATGCAGGCTGTTTAATTCATTGTAGACCACTCATGCCCTCACAACTCAGGGTATCCCACACTGCCACCTACTGGCAGTGAAAAACATACGCATCAGCCCTTACTGACAAGCATTTTGGCTGTAGTTGATTCATTTTGTAATTAAGCTGAACCTCTGAGCCCTAAATAACCCAGCTGATCATGTTGATTGAACTGGTCTTTACATCTTTTTTTTTATTTTTTACTTTGCGTCACATCTCCACAGTCTCCCTTATCTGATTAGCTAATGGTGTGTTCTGTATGTTTTTCCAGTTCAAACAACTAAAAATATACATAAATATACATGACTTACTGGTTGACAAACTTAAGTATATCATTTAGCTTTCTTTAACCCAAACGGATCTTTTATAGGTTTATACATGAAACAATGTCTGACAGATCATCTAACAAGAGTGCAGCACAGATATGGATACTGTCATTAAGTAATGAATGAGCAGAAGGCTTTTCACTGGCTATTGTTTACGCTGCATAAATTAAACTGATAAACAATGCGCTGACAATCACCTGGTCTCTTTTTTTGTTTTGCATGAGCCCAAGCAAAGACGTCTGACTTCAGTTTACCATCTGTCACAAGCATCCCGTCTCTGCCCTTTCAGAAACTTTAAAAACTCTCATCTATACATGCTTCTCTAATTGACGACCAAAATTCAAGGTTCTTTGTGCAGATTTTGTTCAGAGTGGTACGTGCTGTGTCATTTTGTAGTTAAGCTAAAATTAAACGCATAAAATTAAAGGTCAAAGCTTAATATGACCCACGCAGCCTTACTGCAGTTTCTTTTTTGAAGGCCAATTAAAGCCTAATGTCTGTTCTTTTGAAAGTCATGAATCTGGACATGCAGTTAAAACCATAAAACTAGTAATTCAACAAACTTGCCACCCAGAGATATTTTAATAGTATGTATATATTTTGGTATTTATTCGCTTTTAGTTGTATATTTTCAGTTTTCATTTTAATTTGAGTTTGGTTTATTTATTTATTTTTGATTTTATGTCATATTAGCAACAAAAGCTATACATTCTTGGTAAATTCAATGAATTGCATACAATAATCTAACAATAATACTTTTACAATAATATAAAAAAAAAGATAAATACAAATAAAATGTATAAAATAATAAATAAAAGTAACAATTAGATACAATCTTTCAGTTATTTGTAAAATATGCCTATTTATACTTCATTTATTTATGTTTCTATTTTAGTAATTTTTTGTATTCAACTTATTTTCAAATGCATAGCAACAACCCAGAA
This sequence comes from Sinocyclocheilus grahami, assembly GCF_001515645.1. Classification (NCBI taxonomy): domain Eukaryota; kingdom Metazoa; phylum Chordata; class Actinopteri; order Cypriniformes; family Cyprinidae; genus Sinocyclocheilus; species Sinocyclocheilus grahami. Next base: position 751,423 of record NW_015505538.1, on the reverse strand, counting down.
AACCCTAGCAACCACATAGCAACACTTTAACCACTTTGCAACTATCCAGAACACCCTAGCAACTGCACAGTAACACCTTAGCAACCATCCAGAACACCCTAGCAACCGCACAGTAACAACTTGGCAACCATCCAGAACACCCTAGCAACCTCACCGTAACACCTTACCAGCCATCCAGAACACCCTAGCAGTAACACCTTAGCAACCATCCAGAACACCCTAGCAACCACACAGTAACACCTTAGCAACCATCCAGAACACCCTAGCAGTAATACCTTAGCAACCATCCAGAACCCCCTAGCAACCGCACAGTAACACCTTAGCAACCATCCAGAACACCCTAGCAGTAACACCTTAGCAACCATCCAGAACACCCGGGCAACCCATCTATCCTTTCAAACTTCAAAATTACTTCAAACTTTCAGGCTAGCTTTTGCTTAAGCTTTTCAAGTTTAAGTTGTTCATAGAATATTTACATTTTATTTCACTTCAGCTTTATTTAAATTATTGGAAACCATTTGTATTAGTTTTAATTTTAGTCACCAGTAATAAAAACAATGTTGTATTTGTGGCTGTATTTGTTGGTACAAGCATCAGTGCAATTTTTTATTTATTTTTGCAGTCTATTTTTATTAGAAGATCACATATACTGTGACAGTCCTCACTCTCTAGGACAGAAATAAAGCAAAAGCGCCATCAGATATATATTTACAGGCGACCCCGTGTGTTTGCCGACGGCTCGCTGTATTTTCAAGCGTGTATTTGCCTGGCATGGTTGCGTTTTTATGGCAGGAGCAGGACTGTCTACCCCACACGCATCGCTCCAGAGGCCTTCTGGAAACGCTGCAGTAAAATTAATGAGCAGAAGGCCTGACACCAAATTATGGAGGGTGGGTAGTGTGGATGTCTCAGGCGCTGCACAGACACTTAATTTTCCTGCAAAGAGACATGCCTTCAGCGCAGAGTCCTCTCTCTTTCTCTCCACCACACGCACGCAGAAACAAACACAATATATCATCAAACCGCTCCAACTTCAGCAGCATCTCTGCACTCGTCCCGTAGGGGCGTTTAAACGAGTAACGTAGAGGAGTGGGATTGTTATCCTGTTCGCTTCTGAAGCCAACTTATTTTCAGATCATTTGCAACTCACCTCCCGAGCAGTTATATCTAAATATCTAAAATCTCACATCACAATGACATAGACTGCGGTTAAAAGAAGCTTTTACATTTGGAGTTGGCACACTGTTTATTTTAGTAAATGTTTCTCACATTTACTCACAAACCTTAACTAGAAAAAACATGTCCACCTTATTGCACAAGAAAAACTTCAAGTTTTATATTAGAACATATTGTCACAATCAGAATATGCTATTATATGGCCAAATACAGGCTTAAAAAAAAAAATCGCAACGTTTTTTTATGGCAAACCCAAAAGTAATTCAATTAATTGTTTACAATAATTTAACAATATTAATTTTGCAAAGAAAATAATTGATAAAAATGACAATTATGTTCAATCTTTCAATTTGATATTTAATAAAAATTCTAATATTTATATTTTAGTAATTTAGTTGTTTTTTGTTGTTGTTTTTTTAACTTTTCTGTTTAGATTTAATTTATTCAATTATAGGACAAAAAAAACAATTGTTGGACCATTGTTTTGACATTTATGAAAAATATTCATGACGTCTAGCCTCAGACTCCTCTATATTCAAAAAGGACACACGAAGAAATATATTAAAAGCATTCAGTCGAGACAAATGATATAAGCAGTGAGGTGTTTTAGCATTTGCAGTACTGTCACAGGTCTCAAGAGGAAAAAAAAATCCTCAAAAAATTATAATTCCCCAATATGCAGCTCCACAATCCTTTTTTTTTTTATCTCTGAGGAGTAGAGTTGAGTCTAATCCTGGAAGAGATTTAACATAACACGCATTTTAAAGCTCCGGATGGTGTGTTTGTTAAAGCTAAAGGGTTTGAGCACCAATCATTTTTACTCATTTTCATAATGCTAGCAGTAACCCGTTGATCAGACAGCGAGATCCATTTCTGTTCTGCACTGACTGCATGAAACTGGGATTAAATTGGCAGACTGGAAATATTAAGGTGGAAAAACTCTTGTTTTATCATCATTATAAAACCTCGCTTAGTCATTTTCCGCTGTATAGAAATGGAAAAGTATTACATTTTTCATTTTTAATTCATTTTAATTTCAGTTTTAGTTATTTTAGTACATCCAACTTAATGAAAATGAGAAATATTGCCTTTTTCAATATTTTATTTTATTCCAGTCAACATTTATTTCAAGTAATGACATTTTTTACGGTTTTAGATGTGTTATCTATAATAACCCTGGGCCAAACGATCATCTCTAGTCCTTCTATCAGGTTTCGCAGCAGGTTCTCATCAAGCTGGTAATGATGCAGCCACATTTGAGCCGCTTGTCTCCAGCGTACAAGACCTGCCGACCCCCAACCCAGATATATAGCCATTTCTAAGACCCCCCTCACCGATGGTGGAACCCAAGCTGCGTTCCGGAGCCAATTTGGCCTGGTTACTGTCAGCACTCGAGGTGTCCCACGGTTCTTGAACAGAAGCAGCAGTGAGATATAGTAGGTTGAGGCTGCTCACATCCATCAATTCTCCTCTCGCTGCCGATTCGCAAAATGATCCTTCACTTCACAAAATTTCATGCTACTCACTGTCTTCGCCCAAACTTTGTCATCATTAGACCACTTAATGCACCTATAACTTATAATTACTTCATCTGCGCATTATTAATGTCAGCAGTGCCATATGCTTTACTATACTAATGCGCAAGATATTCAAAGACATTCATAACAAAAACCGCAGAATTATTGTTTTCCACAACTGATGGATACTTGAAGGGTTTTCGAGCGGTTTCAAACTGTGAAGCGTGATATTTTGTGTTGAATGATCACTGTTTATGCTCCTGCAAAAAAATACGTGACCCTGGAGCACAAAAGCAGTTTTTCTTTTATGCCAAAAATCATTAGGATTTTATGTAAAGATCATGTTCCATGAAGATATTTTGCAAATTTCCTACCGTAAATATATCAAAACTTAATTTTTGATTAGTAGTATGCATTGCTAAAGACTCTATTTGGACAATTTTAAAGGCGATTTTCTCAATATTTAGATTTTTTTGCACACTCAGATTCCATATTTTCAAATAGTTGTATCTCAGCCAAAAACGTCCTATCCTAACAAACCATACATCAATGGACAACTTATTCATTCAGCTTTCACATGGTGTGAAATTGACACATAAGTCTGTTTTTTGTGGTCCAGGGTCACGTATAATGAGAATCAACTTGAATATTTGTGATGGACAGTCTAAACAGCCAATGATGAATGAGAGTTGTCACGTGCTGACCAATCAGGAGCGAGTACAGAGTTCTTCAGTATTGCGTGCTCTGATTAGTACGCAAACGCTGTGCACTTGTCACCTGGATTATCTGCTCACCCAAACGACCGTTTGTCATCTTAAAAATATCGCCCATCCAAACTAGGAAATGTTTTTCATAAGCACCAAGGTTTTCCATTTCTTTTTAAGACGTTTCTCCAGTCATCCGAGAGAGTTCATGATGTGTAATGTATGTTTGTAGGGAGACCCTGTGTTGAACCCATTCAGACCGCATGAAACTCGTAATGGTCGTTGGAATTGCCTCCTTGAATGTGTGAATTGGGGTGAAACTGTCGGGGTAAAAATGGTTTTGTAAGTAGCTGACTAAACCATCCAGGAACGGTTATGTGAATTCATAACAGGCTAAAAGGCCACGCGATTGCAGGTCATGTGACCACACTTTGGGCGACTGTGTCATACGTTATTTATTTACGTTATTTACAGTCGTCATTGTAATGATAAATGGTTTATTTATTTCATGCTTTCAGCCAGTTGCCAGTAAATGACACATGCACACTAGAGAGTGCTTCAATACAGCCTACTTTTATTCAGTCTCACAGAAAGTTTTAAAATGACTGATCTGCTCTGATAATCTGTTGGGATTCAGCCTACATGCTATATAGTGCATGAATGTTTGCGGTACGTACTGTGGGAGGTGTATCGCGGTTTTTCGGTTCGGTTTGACTATCATTACACCCCTATGAAGTGAAGCATTTGAGTGCACTTTCTTTGATATTTTGTCATGTAATGAAGTGCATACATTTTAAGTGTAGCTTAACTTTTTTGCATCCAGTGTATATGTTCGGACTGTTTAAGCTGATGTCTGTTTATTTCCCGAGGAGCAAAACATCTTATTGCTGTACCTAAACCCGACAAGGCAATATGAGGAAATAATCCTCCTGCTTTTTTGGGCTTAGAGAAACTGGTGTGCATGAGGAGCTCTGTTTTGCATTTGTTTCTTATTCAGCTATGAGGAAGATTGAATTTGTGAAACCCTGCTATTAAAAACTGGCAAAGGAAGCACAATATGGCTTTTTATTTTGCTTTGTTCATTTTCATTTATTCAAAAACCCCAGCAACTCATTACCTACTACCTGAAAAAGAGAAATAGATTTATAGTGTTCATTTGGAATCACGTATCCTCACTTCCTTTTGCACACATTTTTTTTCTTTTTTTTCAATGCATATTCTTCCTTTATTATTCAGTTTTATTTGAGAGCAAATAAACAGAATGTGTCTGAAATGCATGCATTCTTTGGCATCACTTGAAATGCATGTCTAAGTGAAATCCTCAGGTTAAGTACTTTTAAAAGAGTGAAATGAAAAGCGGGCCATCAGGAGAGATAAAGCATCAAATATGCAGGGCTGCTGTCACTCGCCATGTTACCGTCACTGTTTCAGTAAAGCGCTTCGGATTACAGCAGCTCTTTTCCAGAGATGCCACATTTGGTTTTCAAATGCACCATGGGAAATGCTGCAGAGGGCGTTCGTAAGAGTGCTGAGCTATGATGGGAAGATCTTTCACTAAAGTAACCTATTCCTGTTTCTTCATTGTGTAACCATTCGTCATTATTTGGATCTGGACTTTCCAGCCGAGAAAGGCCATTAGGTCACATTGTACAGCTATAATTCCTTTATTGATTTCTAACTAATATGTTTGAGGCTTTATTCTCTATTACAGTGATGGATGGTTGCAGTTTATGGGTCATAGATTGTTAAAGAAATAGTTTACCTAAAAATGAAATCTTGCTGAACATTCACTTACTCTCAGGCCGACCAAGATTAGGATGAGTTTGTTTCTTCATCAGATTTGGAGAAATGCAGCATTGCATCAGTGTCTCAGCAATGGATGCTCTGTAGTGAATGGGTGCCGTCAGAATGAGAGCTGATAAAAACATCACAGTAATCCACAAGTAATCCACAGCACTCCAGTCCACCAGTTAACATCTGGAGAAGACAAAAGCATGCGTGTCTGGGGGAAAAGAAACCCTCATTAAGATTTCTTAAAAGATATAGTTCACCCAAAAATGAAAATTAACCCATAATTTACTCCCCCTCAAGCCATCCTAGGTGTATATGACTTCCTTCTTTCAGATGAATCCAATCGGAGCTATATTTAAAAATGTCCAGGCTCTTCCAAGCTTACTAATGGCAGTGAATGGGTGATATTCAATAGTAAACTGCACAAAGCCATCATAAAAAGGGGGACCTTAAATATATCAATATTTAAAACCTTATTAACTGTGATCTCTAGCTTCCGCTCACTGGTACACGTGTACACGAGAGAGTGGCGTCCAGCAGATGATCTGGCGTAGCATAAGCTCCGGTGAGAATACTATAAGTTTTGTTTACAGGAGCAAAGGAAGAAAGGTTTCCTTTGTTTAGCAAAGGAAAACCTGTCTCCTCTTGGTTTGTATCGAAATCCTCCGACATTTTTCTTTACAAATCCTCGTTTTCATTTTTGGGTGAACTATCCCTTTAACTTTAAACCATCACTTCTGGCTAAAATACGAGTCCATAATCCATAATAACACTTCCTCCAGTGGTCTGAATCAGGAGAGAAATCTGCACAGATCAAGCAGCGTTTAAACAGCACTAAACACGTATGTGGCTGGATTTTGATGTGAGAGACAACAGGAGATGGATTTTATCACTGGAGGAAGTGTTATTATGGATTATGGACTTTGGCATTTTAGCCAGAAGAGACGATTTAAAGTTAAAACGCCTTAATGATAGATTTGTTTCTTAGAAACATCTTTTGGCTTCACAAGACGTTAGTTAATGGACTGGAGTGGTGTGGATTACTTGTGGATTATTGTCATGTTTTTATCAGCTGTTTGGAATCTGAGACACAGCAAAGTGTTTCATCATAAAAAAAACCCCCACACACTTGAGTTTTATGTGTTTTTACATTTACCCAAGGCGGTAAGCATGCAGAAAAACTGTCCTCAGGGCTTTTCTCCATAAGGCAACCCTTAAAAGTAGCACAGAGATCTTTAGTCTGAATGCATAATTCAGTTTTCACACGAAGCTGTGCTGCCATTAAAAAGCTGCCCCATGAGGAATCATGTTTAAATGGGTCTGTGGAGTGTTTCGTGTTTTGTTCATTGGACCTTTAAATGAGTTACATGACTTTACTTTCCAGATAAATAACTGTTGTGCACGTGCTTGTGCTAAATCTAAAGTTTGGAGCAGGCATTACGATTTAATAGAAAATCGCTATTTTCAAGTGAAACTGAAGCAGGTATTTTATTATGGTTACAAAAAGCAGCATTAAACCGTATCCTTGTACGTAATCGCATAGAAATGGATCAATATGTCTTGTATATTGGCCTATATAGTTGCATCTGAGCGGTTAAACCAAGTGTGTTAGAGCTGTTAGAAGTGTAATTAAATGATTCTTGGTTCAAATAAATATGGTTCGGTCTTTTTTTAAAAATCCTAGTCATGTAGAATGTCTATATCCATATATATATCTAGTTACTGTGTAAGTGTATATATATTATAAATCAAATCTGGGCTTTTTGTGACATTAAATAAAAATATTCATCATTTACTGTATGTAGGTTTTTGCTGGTATTGCGTTAACGAGTCTCATTAGCAGTCCTGTTCATCTGCTTTGATTTTGTGCTAACATACTAAATGACAAGATGAATATATCTTGATGACATTAGTGGTTTGCTGAAATATAATATTTGTTTACTAATTAGTTTTGAAGTTTGTTCTTGTTTTAGCGTTCTGAATGTGAGATTTGGGCTTTGTAACAGGAGTGAAGTGGGTGTTAATAATTAATTTTTTCCTTCTCATAAATGTCTTGTAAATATTCTTTCATTTGGATCCTCGCGGTCTTTGCACAGACACTCATCAATGATCATTTTCTCTCTTCATTTGTCTGGATTTTCTCATCTCTGATACTGATAGTGTACAGACTAGATTAGAGCAGTATGAATTTCCTCACTGGTTAGTGCTGGTTTGGCTTGTTTTCCAAGACTAGACTGGTGAAGCTGGTCAACTTCATGGACATTTCACTTCACCTGTCGAACTTGTTCTTGTTGATGCATGTACATTTGTTTTATCATCTGAACATTTGATTTCAAATGATTGTGATTCTGGCTGACATAGATGAAGTTTTGTCAAATTGCACAAATGATTTGTCATATCCTGGAAGCATGTTAAAACGGGTTGACCAATATAAGCTAATATAATGTTTTGCAGTACATGCTACACTGTAAAAAATGATTGTGATTTAAACAGTAAAAGACTGTAAAAATGCTACAGTAAAAACCTGTTAACTGGTTAACAGTAAGTTTCCATACTATATTCGGTGAATAAATGTAATTACATTTAATGTAATTTTACAGTAAAATACTGTTAAAAATAGTTTTTCGAAGTGAAAAATAAAAAGTCATTGTATAATTTACAGTGACAAACCGTAAATTGACACTCCCAGAATTCCCTGCATGACACTTCATATTTGATGTTTTTTTGTTGTTGAAATAACATGTTTCTTCTTAGTTTTTTCTTATCAGTTGTGTAGGGTTTAATCTTACATCTAATGTTGTTAAATCAATGTTTATTGCATTATTTCAGTATCGTGTCAGTCACCATGATGGTGTTTAGTGTTTGTGTGAATGACACTGTGTGCACCTTCTATATATAAGTATTGTCCTCCTCAGCTCGTAGAAAAGCTGTTTGTGATTAGCTTTGGTTCAGCATGTGACTTTCTCATCACCACCAGTTTTTGGTGGTTATCAGTGCATTACAATGGTTCAAAACAGATATTAGTACTTCAATATGTTGGTTTATTAACATTACATCAGTTAATGAAATACGGTATTTTATTGTGAATTTAAGTTAAGTCTGTAAAACCTAAAAGGTTGCTACCATATTTATTACAGTGAAGTTCTGGCAACCACAGCTGCCGGGATTTTACTGTAAATGTCACTTTTTTTTTTTTTTTTACAGTGTATAATTTTTCAGCAGAATGCAAGCTATGAATTCATTCATATCCACATGTATTACATTATAGCCATAGAATTTCCAGTCCTTATTCAAATTGACAAATCATGTATCATGAAAATATCTCTTTTTTTTTATTGTAATAATACTATTGTTTTATTGTTTTTTAAATCCTGAAAAATGCATATAACAAATGATTAAAATAAAATTATTTTTTTGTTGAAGTCAGTAAAAATATTGTCCGGGCAAAATAAAATCTTTATTGTTGGCCAGCATGATTGACCATTCAATGAAATGGATAGATTTTTCAATTATTATCATGAACTATGATATGTCAGCGTAACATTGATGTTTTTTTGTTGAAATAACATGTTTCTTCTTAGTTTTTTCTTATCAGTTGTGTAGGGTTTAATCTTACATCTAATGTTGTTAAATCAATGTTTATTGCATTATTTCAGTATCGTGTCAGTCACCATGATGGTGTTTAGTGTTTGTGTGAATGACACTGTGTGCACCTTCTATATATAAGTATTGTCCTCCTCAGCTCGTAGAAAAGCTGTTTGTGATTAGCTTTGGTTCAGCATGTGACTTTCTCATCACCACCAGTTTTTGGTGGTTATCAGTGCATTACAATGGTTCAAAACAGATATTAGTACTTCAATATGTTGGTTTATTAACATTACATCAGTTAATGAAATACGGTATTTTATTGTGAATTTAAGTTAAGTCTGTAAAACCTAAAAGGTTGCTACCATATTTATTACAGTGAAGTTCTGGCAACCACAGCTGCCGGGATTTTACTGTAAATGTCACTTTTTTTTTTTTTTTACAGTGTATAATTTTTCAGCAGAATGCAAGCTATGAATTCATTCATATCCACATGTATTACATTATAGCCATAGAATTTCCAGTCCTTATTCAAATTGACAAATCATGTATCATGAAAATATCTCTTTTTTTTTATTGTAATAATACTATTGTTTTATTGTTTTTTAAATCCTGAAAAATGCATATAACAAATGATTAAAATAAAATTATTTTTTTGTTGAAGTCAGTAAAAATATTGTCCGGGCAAAATAAAATCTTTATTGTTGGCCAGCATGATTGACCATTCAATGAAATGGATAGATTTTTCAATTATTATCATGAACTATGATATGTCAGCGTAACATTGATCTTATGGATCTTCATTTACAGTCTACACACAAAATCACTAATATTTCATGCATTTAATGTATTGCTCTAAGAAAACATGCATTCGGTGAGCAGCGTGCGACTGTCTCTGTTTGAATTCTTGTGCTGAATAGGACTATTAATGATAACAGTGTTTATTGCATATCTGGATATGAAATATTTTCTTGGCAGCGGTAATAAATTGTGAAGTTACACTCCAACTAAATGCTTTAAAAGGGCAGTGAAAATAAAGAGAGCACTGGAGGAATAATTGTGGATGAAGGTCTTGCAAAAGAAAAAGTAAGTGTCGCAATGTTACACACAGAGAAGAATGAAAGGCGCGCTCAGATGAAGGTCTATCTGTCTCCGACCCATCGAGATGTTGACCACATTGATTTTCTTTTTTTCCCCTCTGATTTTGCCACTTAAAGTGGAGAGAGGCCTGCATTTGTCCCTGGCTCTTGAAGCCTTTCACTGAAGCAAATCCTCTTCAGGATGTACAAGTGATTATGGGTAATTACGTGTGGAGAATGGACGCTCAAGGAGAGCCGAGTGTTCAGAGGCTGTCAGTCAAAATGCATGAGATGAAACCAAAACAAGGGCCTTTTTTGAAACGACTTACATTGTGGAGAGGTGATCATTTGTTATTTCCTCTTTGAGTTAAACAGATTCAGACACTGAAGACTGTTCTGTTAAGTACAGCGCTTAACATATAGAGGCCTCAAACAATTATAGCTTTTTACATTTGAAACATAAACCTGAAAATGGCAAAATGCAGCCCATTTTACTTCTGTAATGCAACACTGCTGTTTTTTTTTCTTCCCAGATGTGTGTTTCATAAACAATATTTCAGCATAATTACTTAAATTATAGTAATGTTAGCAATAAACTGCATGCCTTTGGTGCAAATTAGTTTTAGCCAAATCCCAAAACAGAAACTGCACTGATCAGAATACAGACTAAAGCCATTAAATATAAAAAGGCTTCAGTAAGCTCTCCTGTGATACGAGGCCTCTGGGATCATCGATCTGCTGTAAAATCTTTCATGGAGGAGCTGGAGAGACTGTGTATTTTGTATCCTAAAGGCTTTGACCTTTGCAGGTCTAACGCCAGACATTGTTTTGCATATACTGGCATAGTTTAACAGAACAGTTGGTAGTACATTATTAACTTCTCATTGTCTTTTTTCTCAAGAAAAATGTTCTCCACTGTGCAAACGCATAATTAGATTTCAGGCCAATCTGGATTGGAGAAATCCTTCTAAAACATGAATAATTTAATTATCAGCCGAGGCATGAAGTTATTATAGATCGACCAGCAAATCGCTGCACGTCGTTTGAAAGTCATGCACATTTCTAATTTGAAATGTAATTCTTCATGTTGACCTCGGTGACATACATCCTTATGAAGCCCGTTGTATCCGAGAATGATCTCAAATATTAATAATTTAGTTATATTCCTGCTTTAACAGATTGCTGTGCTACATGATATGAATGTGACACTAAGGATGGGTCAGGATAGTCGACTAGATCAGGCACTTGTGTGTGTGTGTAATAGAGATATCTATCTGTCTGTCTATCTATCTATATAAAAACATATATAATGACACTTGTGAGGGACGCTCTTTTTAAAATACTTAAAAAAATTTTTTTTGGATATATACAGTGGGTACGGAAAGTATTCAGACCCCCTCAAATTTTTCACTCTTTGTTATATTGCAGCCATTTGCTAAAATCATTTAAGTTAATTTTTTTTCCTCATTAATGTACACACAGCACACCATATTGACAGAAAAACACAGAATTGTTGACATTTTTGCAGATTTATTAAAAAAGAAAAACTGAAATATCACATGGTCCTAAGTATTCAGACCCTTTGCTCAGTATTTAGTAGAAGCACCCTTTTGATCTAATAGAGCCATGAGTCTTTTTGGGAAAGATGCAACAAGTTTTTCACACCTGGATTTGGGGATCCTCTGCCATTCCTCCTTGCAGATCCTCTCCAGTTCTGTCAGGTTAGATGGTAAACGTTGGTGGACAGCCATTTTTAGGTCTCTCCAGAGATGCTCAATTGGGTTTAAATCAGGGCTCTGGCTGGGCTATTCAAGAACAGTCACAGAGTTGTTGTGAAGCCACTCCTTCATTATTTTAGCTGTGTGCTTAGGGTCATTGTCTTGTTGGAAGGTAAACCTGAGGTCCTGAGCACTTTGGAGAAGGTTTTCGTCCAGGATATCCCTGTACTTGGCCGCATTCATCTTTCCCTCGATTGCAACCAGTCGTCCTGTCCCTGCAGCTGAAAAACACCCCCACAGCATGATGCTGCCACCACCATGCTTCAATGTTGGGACTGTATTGGACAGGTGATGAGCAGTGCCTGGTTTTCTCCACACATACCGCTTAGAATTAAGGCCAAAAAGTTCTATCTGGGTCTCATCAGACCAGAGAATCTTATTTCTCACCATCTCACAACTCCATGCGGGCTTTCATGTGTCTTGCACTAAGGAGAGGCTTCCGTCGGGCCACTCTGCAATAAAGCCCCGACTGGTGGAGGGCTGCAGTGATGGTTGACTTTCTAAAACTTTCTCCCATCTCCCGACTGCATCTCTGGAGCTCAGCCACAGTGATCTTTGGGTTCTTCTTTACCTCTCTCACCAAGGCTCTTCTCCCCCGATAGCTCAGTTTGGCCAGACGGCCAGCTCTAGGAAGGGTTCTGGTCATCCCAAACGTCTTCCATTTAAGGAATGGAGGCCATTTTTTTTTAACCTTGGCCAGATCTGTGCCTTGCCACAATTCTGTCTCTGAGCTCTTCAGGCAGTTCCTTTGACCTCATGATTCTCATTTGCTCTGACATGCACTGTGAGCTGTAAGGTCTTATATAGACAGGTGTGTGGCTTTCCTAATCAAGTCCAATCAGTATAATCAAACACAGCTGGACTCAAATGAAGGCGTAGAACCATCTCAAGGATGATCAGAAGAAATGGACAGCCCCTGAGTTAAATATATGAGTGTCACAGCAAAGGATCTGAATACTTAGGACCATGTGATATTTCAGTTTTTCTTTTTTAATAAATCTGCAAAAATGTCAACAACTCTGTGTTTTTCTGTCAATATGGGGTGCTGTGTGTACATTAATGAGGAAAAAAAATTAACTTAAATGATTTTAGCAAATGGCTGCAATACAACAAAGAGTGAAAAATTTAAGGGGGTCTGAATACTTTCCGTACCCACTGTATATATATGGGCGATTCTATAATTGGAGATACATTTGGCATTGCAAAAAGTTACGATTTTTTTTTCAGTATGTTATTGAAAACATATTTAATTTTAATAATTCAGTGCTTGCCAAACACAAGTTACTTCCTTTTTGACTTTTAATGAAAAAACAGATGTCTTTATGGTATTGTTTGTCAACTCTGTTAGAAATAACAATAAATCATACCAGGAAAAAATCCTTCTTGTTTCATTAGACAAACAGTCCTTACATTCCATCACTTGAAACTGAGATAATATTTCACCTATGCATACCTTTAAAATTAACAAAATACCTATGTCTTCACAGAACCGTCCTCTTGGAGCAAATATTTTTCATCTGAAAATGTATTGTATAGAATATCCAGTTAAAAAAAGAAATGTTGTTGAAATATTATAAGGGTGCAAAAATAAATCAATAATGTTTATTAGGATTTTAAACAAATGTATTGTTTTTTTGTGAAAATAGTTCATAAACAGAGTTGACCCTTTAAGTAACAGAATTGTAAAGTAACAGAATTGACAATTGTCCGATGGACTGTCAATTCTGTTACCGCATTGTCAGCATTGTTACTCTACCTTGGTAACAGAGTTTTGACAGTAACAGAGTTGACTATTTTCTTTATTTTTTGCCAAAAACCCCACTTGCTAGCATAAATGCTAAGAGCACGGCACTAATGAAATCGTGATTAAAAGACTTTTAAATAACACAAAGTGTGATCAATGAAAAAAAAGTTTTCCTTTTGATATTGTGGTAACAGATTTGACACTTTATAAAATAACTCTTAGTGTAAGAACTTTTAGATTAAAATATTTTCATAGCGAGAGCACATAGACTTTTCAGTGCTTCAGATCTTAACAGTGAGGGAAAGTGACATACTTTCCTGTATCTTACATAGTTGTGCGAGATAATTCCACTAATTTAAAGGCAAAGTATGGTACGGTAACAGAGTTGACGCACAATTTACATTTTTTTTAAATAATGTTGTAGAATTAGGTAAATGACTCTTTAGGGCTTTTATAAATGAAATGAATGAAATATTACAAAAAGAAAAGTACAGTAAAATATTTTGATTACACAGTGATACATGATGGAAAAAATGCACTGACTAATTCGGACAACAAGAAATCACGATTTTCAGCTATTTAAGACACTTTTTTGCAAAAAATATGATATTGTTATGGACTGTAACAGCAACATTGTAATTCATAACAATGAGTAACACAGTATTAAAATAATAAAAAATATAACCATTTGAAAAAAGCAGAAAAAAATAATGACTTCGGACACCAAATGTACCTGCAATTATAGAATCACTCATATACATATATAACCCTTGCCTAAATTAAAAACTAGCCATTTATATTGTCACTGTACTAATGCCAAAACAAATTATGAAAATATTATCTAAAAATATACAGTGGGTATAGAAAAGAATCACCCCCCTTTAAAATAATCACATTTTGTTGCTTTGCAGCCTGAAATGAAGAAATTTCACTCAGAAATTGGTAGTAAATTTCACAAATATTTACAAAGGAAAGAACACATTTAATAAAACATGAATTTCGATGTAGAAAAATCTGAATTGTCTTGTAAAACACTTTTTTTTTAAAGAATGTTTGTAATGTCAGTGTAATGTTTGGACTTAATCATAAATGGAAACACTTTCAGTTCAGATTTCTTTATAAAGCTCTTTCCCCCTCATGATTCCAAAGCAACGTGTCAACATTTGTAAAAAATCAGTTTGTATGATAGTTTTATATGTGCATAATTTCTTGTTTATCTGTATGAATTATAAATAAATATGTACAGATTTAGAGACTTTTTTTTTAGCATGCTGTGCTTGACGTGCTGACAGTAACTGTAGTCTGTCATGCTAAAACCGTCGCTGAGAAGTTGATCATATCACAGTATTTGTTGATTGACGGTTTTGTATGTGTTTGCTTAATGCATTCTTGCATTCATAAAGGGCTCCATCAGCTGTTTGTGAATGCAGGAGCACATCTTATGTGAACATCCCTTAAGAAACGCGTCTGATCGATGTCTGGCAGACACGACCCCAAACAAGCTTAATTAAACAGAGCTTCGCAGTTGACTTGGGAAGCGTGTGTAGTTGTGCGCATCTCTAAGTGTGACGTCATCGTCCCATCAGTCTCGTGTTCAGCTTGATTGATGAGTGGCATTTGAGAAATTGCTCTGAGACTAATGTCGCATGTCGTTTGCAGGGCGCAAATATTTCTGCATGGTCTCCCGTGGCGGTGCGTTTTAATTAGCTTTGGAAGCATACAAGACAAGAAACATGACATTGGTGAATTTGTCCATAATGCTCAGTAAGCCCGAGCGTTGCGTTTGCTGACCGAGGCTTTACACGTTCATTGAGCGATTATGTCGCTTCGCTATCTTCAGGGTCGCTGGTGAGGCTCGTACTTAATTGCAAATTTGCAGTCTGCGCTCTAAAAAATACTGGGTTGTTTCAACCCAATGTTGGGTTAGTCCATATTTGACCCAACATTGGGTTGAAACAACCCAGCTTTTTTAGAGTGTGTATAAATCCAACCGCAAATGACTATTGAATACACTCCAACAATGCCGGTGTCAACTGTTTTTTCCATCTGTAGGAGGAATAATGATGTGGGATTTCAAACCCCAGTTGTTTTACAAAAGCAATTAAGCGTTGTGTATGCAACGTTCAGCACGAAAGCCCTCAATATGGACAATGTCGAGTGTCATTTTGGAGCGAATCTGTATGCGCGTCGGTTTCTCCGTCCTCAGATCTGAGCTCTAGATTTGCCCTTTAATGCTTTGAAAATCTTTCCTTTTATTTTTTAAAGAACAATTAGCGCCTTCGTTTCACGCTCGAGTGCGTGATAATACCGTCTCAACCCGAGGCCTCCGTTGATCTTGTTTCCAATCATCTCGGGCCTTGTCTATTAATTATGTCCAATTTTCATGGACAGTAAAGCAATTATCAAAGGCTCATGGCAATCGTTAGCTCCCCGCTGCTATGCACTCCATTGACGTTATTTAATGTTTAAAGTATAGCTACGCTGTGATAATGCTAACATCTGTAATATAGAAGTGGAAAATCTTACGTGTAATTCTTATGGTTAGAGGTTAGTTCAAACCACAAACCTTATGAACAATAGTACACTTTTAAAAAAACTATTTTTCAAAGATGTAAATAAAAAAAAGAGTGTTTTACAAGAAAATAAGACTGTAAACTGAATTTGTAAATAAAATGGATTATTGGAGTGTTACAAGAAAATGCACACATTTATTTTTTCAAAGTTGTAATTAACAATGATTATTTGAATGCATTTTACCAGAAAATACTCTGTAAAAAAAATAATTTTTTAAAAGTTGTAAATAAAGATTACTGGAGTATATTTTACGAGAAAATTGACTATTAAACCTTTTTACCCCCACCACAAGTTGTAGCCTAAATAAAACAGATTGTAGTGCTTTTTACAAGAAAATACAGTGTACTAAATTATTTTTCGAAGTTGTACGTAAAGCAAATAGTATTGACGTGCTTTTTACAAGAAAATACACAGTAAAAAAAAAAAATTTTAAGTTGTAAAAACACCCCCAAAGAATATTGGAGTATGTTTTACAAGAAAATACAGTGTAAAAAAAATATTTCTTAGAAGTTTTTAAATTTTTTTTTGAAGTTGTAAATTAAGCACGAAATTTTGGAGTATGTTTTACAAGAAAATACATTGTAATAAATGAATTTTTGAAGTTGTAAATAAAGATTTAATTGTGTTATACACTGTAAAAAATATATTTTTTAAAGTTGTGAATAAAACAGAATATTGGAACATTTTACAAGAAAAGACACTGTAAAAATTATTCTTTGAAGTTGTAAATAAAGATCGCTCGAGTACGTTTTACAAGAAAATAGATTATAAAAAGATTCTTCAAAGTTGTAAATAAAAAGTAAATTGGAATGTTTTACAAGTTTTTCTGTAAAAAAAAAAAGTGTATGTATAAAATAAATAAAGTTTAACAAGAAATTACACTGTCAAATGTTTTTTGAAGCTGTAAATAAAACAGATAGATTAAGACGTTCTATAAGAAAATATCTTAGTCTTTCTACTTCAAAATTTCACGTTAATTCAATGTTACTTGCAGTTTCTTTATAAGAATGAAATTTTCACTCAATTTCTGAGTGAAAATTGTTTCTATGCCAATTTAGTTTTTCCAGTCTAATATGTGTCTGCACTAACAAACAGCAACTCAACATCTGTGAGAATCCGATTGCAGTTTTGCTCGCTTTGTAAATTGTTACGGACAGAAAACACGATGGCCTCTTGCAGTGCTCTGATATCTGTGTAAAGAAAATGAAGAGTAAGTGATCGAGTGATGAGGTGAGATGTTTCAATTTCCAGAGCTTGCCGTCATCTGCAGTGAGTTTACCTGTTCTCCAGCAGAGCCTTGGGAGCCCTGCTGCTTCGAGGCGTGTTTGTCTTCCCTCAGCCTGGGTGAGCGTCAGATGTTGTTTCAGAACCATCACGGATGAGTGTGTGAGATGGAGAGTCCTCCTCCTAAAGCAAATGTTTCTGTAGATTCGCAATGTGTCATTGAAATAGAAGAAGGTAAAGTGTGGGCGTCGAGTAAGCAATACGTGAGATTGATTGTTTGCGAGTGCATGTTTTTGGCAGGTGGTTGCAGAAAATAGCAGACTAGTGGAAAAAGGCCTAGATAAGGAAAGAGCTGACAGGTGATCTATTCCCTTTCTGGGCTCTAAAGGGTTGCAGGTAAACAGAGTGTCAATCATCGGGATTAGTTCACACAGAAACGCTCGGCTCCTCTTTGTTGCATGCTTTGGGGGAAACTCTGCAGCGGTGTCATCCACCGTGTCTGTGCCAGATTTCAAAAGCTGCTATATCACGATTAGGGATGTAAACAGTTTACGGACACGTTTGTGCTGTGCCCGTCACATGTCTGCGAGGAATTCAATAAAAAAATGAAACCTCTGTCACCCTCGTGTGATCCCAAACCTGTATATTGTTATTTTTCTTTACATTTAAGATAAACATTGTATTAAATTATAAAGACCTGATAAACACAATAAGTGTCAAGCTCCAAAACACACCATTAAAAAGTAGAATTGTTACTAAATACTTTTTCATGTTAGTTTTTAGTCTTTTATTTAATTATTAAATGTTGATGTTTAGAAAAGATTTGTTCAGCAAGTTTTCAGAAGTTTATTTTTATTTTTTTGTATTGGAATGTTCATGATTAATCAGTTGTCAATTAATTGTAAATGATAATTTAATCATTGATTTTTGTTTAATCAGTTTCAGACAGGTTTATTATTATTATTAACTAAAACTAAATCCCTAAAAAATGTGTCACTTGAAATATTTTTTTTAAATGAAATATTAAAAAGCTTATTTCAGCCAGTTGCCATGGAAGCACTTGTCAACACTTGTTGTACTTTAGTATTTGACGTACTAAAATATCAAAATCAAATTTTAATAAAATGAATCAATTATATAGACAAAAACAAAAATGACAAGATTACAAAAGATAACAAGATAACTAAAACTTTAACAAAAAAAATATATATATATACTGTAATTAAATAAAATTTTAATAAAAATAATATAGTATCTTAATTATACTTAAATTAAACTTCAGTAATTATGTGAATGACTGGTGATAATTTGTGATTTACTGGATAAGGTTTTTATAATATTTTCTCACAAAGCTTGGCATAACTAGAAAAAGGCATATTCATTATAAAAATTGCAATGGAGGATTATGATTATGATTGTTATTTCCTTAATATTTATTGTATCACAGTATCAGGAATGAAGGATAATTTAGGTGACTGACTGTGTTTGTTACTCCCAACACTTTCAGTGTGAACGAGGCCCTTGGAACTAAAGGTGTTTTCTGGTCAGAGGATGTTTTTAAGGTAAACACACACGAGTGAATGCTCAAGAATCTGTCCTCACCGGCATAGGGTCAAGTCTCTTTGTGCATGTCTGACTGGATCCTGTGTGATTTATAGAGGCCTTTCCTTGGACATTGAGTCTTTTGGCTCACTAGCCTGAAGCTACGCAGAACCAAGACAGACCATGATATCAAAAATGAAATCTGTTCTTGCTGAATAAAAAATAACACTGCGTCCACAGCACTCTGGAGTTGTCTGTGTGTGGACATCCATTTACCTCAACACATTAGAGCTGTTCAGACAGGACAGTTTGTATACCTGGACTTTTGTACAGGACTTTTTCTTTCTTTCCTGAGCAGCTTTGGTAAATTTGTGTTTTAGAGATTTAGTATGTAGTTTCAGTGCATCTGTTTTCTCACACAGCCTCTGTAATGTTACTGAGCAAATTATGTTTGTATTATTGTATTGCAGATATATGCTTCTCCTTCATTATTTTGGTGGTTCAAGTACATCCTTTTGGCATCCCATTTAATGCAAAAAAAATATATAATAATAATAATAATATGCAAAATAACATTAATATATATGTAAAACATAATATAATATAATATAATATAAAAAATCAAATATAAAAGTTTAGCATTTCTTAACTAGTTTTGCTTTAGGACAAGAAGTTTAAATTGGAAATTAAGTACTTCCTTTTGGCGTCTCATGTAAGGTAAATGAGAAAGAAATTAAAAATAAGATAATACTGGTATAATACAATAGAAAATATTTTAAAAATGATACATTTTTAAAAATATGTTCAAAATAAATTGTAAAGTTATTTGCTGATTTTTGCTTTTTGTAGAAATGTTTAAAGTACTTCATGTTGGCTCCCATTTAATGTTAGGATTTAAATAGGGTTTAAATATTGTATAGTTACAATAAATGGTAAATATATGGTAATATTTTAAGATTATTGTAATAATGTGTAAAGAATATATATAATTTTAGAAAGAAATTAAAATGAATAAAATGCTGGTGTAATAGAAATGATTGAAATGGTCAAATGATCAATTATTAAACTTTATTTATAAAGTGAATTGTAGAAATTCAAGTACTTGAATTCCTGTTACTCCCAGTTAATGTTAAAACAAATGTTGTAATTAATCAAATAAATAAACTAATAAATATAATAAAAGTAATATGTGAAACACAAATATAATATAATACAAATGATTAGAAAAATGCTTGCTTTAAGTTGCTTATTAAATAATTATATTTCAAAATTAATTGTAACGTTAATTGTAGCTTGCCTAGTTTTGCTTCAGGACCAGAAGTTTGAACTATAAATTTTAATTTAGCTTGAATAGTTTATAGTTTATAGCCCATGTCAGACAATCTGTCAGTGTTGGGATCTGTTTAATTTGATTAGCTTCTGCCAGAAGAAACTCTACAGAAAATTAATTTGCATCATATATCATAGAGTCTGATTGGACTCATGGCCTTTGATGTCACCAGCACAGGGAGAATATGTTTTTCCATTTTAAAAGATAATAAGCCTATTTATTTTCTGTTTTAACTATGCATGATGGTTAATTTCATTACATTATTTTCATTTGCCACCAGTTCTTCCGTGCAGTCCACATTCCATCAGAACAGACCTGAGACTCATTTTATCCCTCAACTGATTGGAAAATGTGCTGGAAACAAATGTCCCACAATGCACTGCCTTTGAAGTTGACAAAATAACTCTTGGGGGCAAAGAGTGAAATGGATGCATGTGCTTGATAAAATTTATAAGAGCAAAAGAGATGATGAAAGTCACGATTCCCTCGCTGTGAAAGCCTCCTCGTCCTTGATGTGAGGCGCGAGCCAGGAAACGTTCCTCCCTTCGCTTCAAAAGTTGTGCTGAGTCCAGGCCCTTTTGAGGATCTCGTTAAATTGATGTCACAGACCCTTTAGTGATGAAACAATCAGAGCGTCATTATGTTTGCAGCAGCTGCGCTGCGAGCCACAAACACTTTCCAATTGATCTTCAGCGGGCGAGACCTCTCCTCTCCAGTTTACAAGGGCTTCCAATGATGGCGGTTTGCACCCAACACTATAGTTGGACTAAAACAGAGAAACCTGAGTGCAACAGAACCACAGATACAGGGCCTGCAGTTTCATAACTTTTCGATTTATTTCTCAGAAAAGCAAGTAATTCATTATATGACCTGCTGTGACCAAAATAAACATCTTAAAGGCAGGGTAAGTGATTTCTGGTAGCCAATGTTGATATTTGAAATCACCAAAACAAACACGCCCCTACCCCAAAAGGGTCTTGCCTCTATTTTGATAGCTCCGCCCCACACATACGTACACAACCCAGGCAACGATTAGTTCTGTGAAACAAAGCAAAACCAATGTTACACCGTGTCTAC
>NW_015505538.1:722524-730251 GCF_001515645.1 Sinocyclocheilus grahami | reverse complement strand
CCCGACAGAAAACTGCTGCCGGGTTCTATTTATGACGTGCTGACACACATATCAAATGGTTTTCAACGGTCGTTTGATCGCGTCCAGTGTTGGCAGACTTTAGCTGTTGTAGACACGGTGTTACTCACCTATTGAGAAGAAACAAAGCAACCTCGGCGTCCGATCGCAGGCCTCCGCTCCTTGAGTAGAAAGCTGATCCGATATTTACACGGGTCCTACTTCTTGCCTCATCGTTCCGCAGACGTTTTCCTCTTTTGTTTTTTTATCCGCCATCTCTATCTTTCTGTCGCTCGGCTAATGTCCGTCCCATGCACTGAAAGCTCTCTCCTCCCGAGTACTACATCACGAGTAGACACGCCCCTTATTGCTGATTGGCTACAAGTTTGTTTTGCTATTCGGCCCAAATCAGTTTTCTAAAGTGTTTTTGAAAAATTGCATACCCTACCTTTAAAATGGCGAGTAACAAGAAACATAGATGATATAATGAGATGGACCTTTTTACTCCCGTGTGACTTTCTATCCTCTGTGGAACATAAAGTCAAATTTTGAAGAAACTGGAAGAATCCAGGATCTTTAAGCCTCAACAAGACTGAAAAGAAGCATAAAAACACCACACTTCAAAAAAAAAAAGTTGATTTAACTAAAAAAAAATAAGGCAACTTATTGCAGTTAACTCAACTAGCAACCGACAACTTAAAAACTTTATATAATAAAAGACAATCTATTGATTTTTAAAAGATTTGTTTAATCCTCTTTAGCAATCCTCTTTCTTTGTTTCATTTTCAAAGCCCACTACATAATATGAGCAGCCTCTTAAAACTAAAGGCAAACATTTATGCTGATAGACAAATGTATTAAATCCAGAAGTCAACACATGGTTCTCGAACATGGTGACGACCAACAAATATTAATTCAGTAAAAATGTGAATATGATCCATATGACAGCTAACTGGCCAGGGCTCTGGACTCATGAACCTTCTCAGTTTTTGGCTACAACATGGGATTAATCAATGCATGCTGATGAATAGTTTTTCCGTTATCATAGCTTATAGTTGTAAGGTAACAAAAATCAGAAATCTCACACTCCTTACTTTCTGCATGGGTGTGTTGAATGTCAGTATGACCAATTAGGATAGTGGTAGGTCTTCCATTATCAGTGACATGAGCATAGACAATCTCACATTCTCTGGTGACGTCGTCCATATCACCATCAATCATAAACGATAGATAGTGGGCGGAGGCAATTTCGTCAGCCGTCTTTTTTCGGAGATTCTCTGCTATCACTTCTATAAATTGGGCACAGGCCTTGTCATTAGTTTAAGTGGGATTAACATTCAACCCGTGCTTTTTCGTCAGTATTAAGCTGGGCATCTTGTGTCACGTTTTACAGGAAAAGATAATTGTCTGTTGTGCTTGCATCTTTACAGCTTTCACTTTCTCGAACCATGGATTCATTATTATTCTTAATGAAAAGCACAATAACAATAAAACAGAACAATGACAAACTAGGTAGCGTTTATTAACAAAAACGAATAAGACGAGGCATGGCATATGCACCGCATGCTGTACTATATATCGACTAATAAATTACAGAAAGTTTAGCAAACACTGTGGAATCAAATAAACAAATACAAATAAATTTAAAAAATCTGCGGTAACACTTTACAATAAGGTTCATTAGTTAACTGTATTAGGTAACATAAACTAAGCATGAACAATACATCTACAGCATTTATTAATCTTAGTTGTACATTTACTACATTTACTAATGCATTATTAAAATCAAAAGTTGTACTTGTTAACATTAGTTAATGCACTGTGAATTAACATGAACTAACAGTGAACGACTGTATTTTCATTAACTTACATTAACAAAGATGAATAAACACTGTAATAAATATATTGTTAATTGTTTGTTCATGTAGTAGTTAATACATTAACTAATGTTAACAAATGACACCTTATTGTAAAGTGTTACGGAATCCTCTGTAGCACAACTTGAGGCAAACAGCAAAGATAACAGGCTTTTCAAAATTGAAAACTAAATTGGCTGCCGGTGACAGTGCTTGCATGTTTTTTTCCCAAGAAAACCAACACCTTTTCTGATTTCACATTCTCAAAAAAAAAATGGTTGCAGTCTAGAGCCCTGCTGACAGTGACAACAGCAGCATAAATTAAGGCAGTAAAATGTAAAACAATGATAATATTTCAATAATAACTATATATGTTTTTATTTGCACATTTAAGTGAAATTCTCACACTTTCAAGCCCTGATAATAGTAGTCCTGACTTGCTTTTTGTCATTTTTGGAGAGAACTCAGTTGTGAAAACCTCTCCTTTTGTGTTTGGTGTAAGATGGAAAATCATACGTGTTTGGATGACGTGAGGGTGAGTCAATGATGTCAGTTTAAACTTTTACTTTAACTTTTCCTATAAAAATGAAAGGCTGCTTTTAAGAGTTTTGCTGTGTTTTTTTTTAATCCAGCCAAGGGCATCGTCCTCTCTGCTTCTCAAAAGAGCAGCAAGTGTCTTTGAAGCCTTTGAAGGCATCAACCCAAAGTTTCAGTGCTGTAAGATCTGCATATCTGATCACATGGAAACAGCTCAGCTGCATCTCGAGTCCTGACAAAGACAGACACCTTACGGATCAACTGAGGTCTTTGAGTAATTGTGGGTAAACTCAGTGGACCACAACTCATAAAGACCACAGCGAGGAGATTTCGCATTTAAATCAAGCTGTACTTTCTGAGATTCAGCAAATTAGAGTTCAGCATTGCTCCATTAAATGCTCACAAGGTGGAATTATAAGATATGATGTTGCAAAAGACTAAACTAATTAGAAAAGGCCGTAGGCATCATGTAAATGACTTCACATTTTTATTCGACAACTAAAACTAATGTCAGGTGTGCAAATGGAGCGAGAGTCACTTCAGCCTCGAGCACAATTCATCTGTTCCTGTGTATTCTTCAGATTTAAGTAACATTTTCCCAATTTAGCCAAGTAATTATCCCCATTCTTCTCTATGGATGCTGGTGTACTGTTTACCCAAAGAATGAGCACGAACGCTCCACCACCTGTTTTCCTTTAAAAGCAGCATATTAATCATGGAAAAGTTACTCACTGCATTTAAAACTAGTCTAAAGTTTTTAAGACTCGCTCGAGTTATGCAAGCAACTCCATCGATAATGGAAACGGCTGTGCCATTGATAAGACTAAATTATGCAAATGCTCATTCTGGCCAGCAGCATGGAATAGGTTTCAGTTATGAAAATGATTTCTGTCATTATTGGGTTTTAGCTTCACATGCATATTTATTTGGAAGTAAAAGCCTTTTTGGATTGTCTGAAAGTATCGCCTCTCGAATTGAGGGACAGACTAATTGGAGGTGCCCAGTCAAACATAAAATTAACTCTGCATAATAATACTATCAAGAAAACCATAGAAATGCTCAATATTAGTAAATGAGCAATGAGTTCCTGAAATATTTAGGGACACCAAAAAAAAAAAGGAAAAATAGAGACGTGAAGGCGGTTTCATGCGTCAAGCTTTAGCATTATCCCATAACACACCGTTTAAACGCCTGCATGTTCAGTGCATATTATAACGTAATTTTAATTTCAGACAAAAAAGTGTGGTAACACTTTACTTAAAGCCTTTATATATAATGCATTATAAAAAAGTTTTAATGCATTTAATCTCATGAATAATTGTATGAAACATTATAATACTCAGTTATTCTTTGTTGCACCTTTAGAAAGTATAATGCATTAAAACATGACATTAATATAATGCTTTGCATTATAAAGGTAAAATGTAATGCAATATATAGTTCTAAAGGTGTAACAACGGATAGCTGAGTATTATAATGTTTCATAACTGTGATTACAATTATTCATTAGATCTCGCGATGCATTATTTTGTGCATTGAAAGGCATAATGCATTAAAATACTTTTACAATGCATTATATATAAAGGCTTTAAGTGAAGTGTTACCAAAAACATTTATTTTGTGATGTATTAATGTGTCACCAGGCCTTTTTTTGGGTTTCAGAGCTCTCTCTTTTGTCGGCTTTTGCTATTTTCATTACATATAGTGTTTACTTTCAAATCTCCTTTCCATTGTCTGCAACACTTTTCATGTGGGTATCAAAGCGGTGCATGATGTTGTTTATGATGCTTGCGTTGTTGTCTTGTGTTTTAGCACTGATGTGAGTCCTGTGGTGTGGCTTTTGAAGTTTAAATTACAGTTACGTTTAAGATTTTGTGCAGGAAACCGTGTGATCTTGGGTTTTATGCTTTCAAGTTTTGTAGCAGACATTTGGATTGACACATTTCTGATATCTCCGGTTTGTTTAGTGAATCTCAAGTTTTTCCCAGTTGACGCTGAAAGCCAAACACCTCCAGGCAATCCAGAACACAGCAACATCTAGAGCTAGAAATGTGGACCGAGTGAATGCGGAGACATTATTACGTTTACATTCATGCATTTAGCAGATGCTTTTATGCAAACCAAATTGCATTGCATTCATGGTGTGCATTTGAGCATTGCACGCATTCCCTCGGAATTGAACCCATGACCTTGCTGTTGCTAGCGCCATGCTTTACAGTTTGAGTGACAGGGATACAATTTTTTGTTGCACTTCCATGAAAAACTGCCTTTCGATATCCCTCGATATCTTAGGCTGAATTGTTTCACATTGATGCTGGTGTGCACAGGTTTTTATCGTTCTGATAGTAAGATAGATTATTTTAGGGTTCCAGGTTGTTGGAGGTGGAGGTTGCCAGGTGCTTAAGATAAAGTAGATAATCACAATCAGAATTGTTTTCTGCTCACCAAGGCTGCATTTATTTGATGAAAAATACAGTTAAAACAGTTATATTGTGGAAAAATTATTACAATTGAAAATAACTGTTTTCTATGTGAATGTCTATTAAAATGTAATTTATTTGCTGATTTGATGGTGACGAATGCATAAATATATTGATATGCCGTTCAAAAGTTTGAGGTCACTATGAGTTTTTTTTTTAAAGAAAACTTTTATTGAGTAAGGATGCATTAAATTGATCAAAAGTGAAAGTAAAGACATTTATAATGTTACAAAAGATTTCTTTTTCAAAGAAATGCAGTTCTTTTGAACTTTCTATTCATCAAAGAATCCTGAAAAAATAAAATGCATCACCGTTTCCACAAAATTATGAAGCAGCACAACTGTTTTCAACATTGATAATAATCAGAAATGTTTCTTGAGCAGCAACATATGATTTCTGAAGGATCATGTGACACTGATGACTGGAGTAATGATGCTGAAAATACAGCTTTGATCACAGAAATAAATTACAGTTTAACAGGTATTCACATAGAAAACAGCTATTTTAAATCGTAATAATATTTAATAATTTAACTGTTTTACTGTTAAAATAAATGCAGCTTTGGTGAGCAGAAGAGACACCTTTCAAAAACGTTAAAAAAGCTTAACAATTTCAAACTTTTGACCGCTACTGCACATCCTGTTCTTTGCTTTCAAATGACCTCAGAATTTGAATATAATCTTCTTGCGATTGTTCAGATAAATGCAGCAGCACATCTCAGTTCAAAAGCTGTTAGAAATCTCTCCCATTATCAGTTATCAGATGAAGAACGAGGATCTGCTCAGGTGACACTGTACCTTGATCTGCTGTACAGGGCACCATTAACTAACAGCATTCAGCGATACTATTACAGCACAGAGTGTCATTGAGACACAGAGCTCTACCAAACGCCTGGCAGTGCGCCAAACACTAAGAGGTGTAGAAGTACGTGCAGATTAAACGTTTGCTCCTTTTGCCCTGTTCTCCAGGGATGTCTCGTTGGGAGGGGAGAAACGCGGATCTTATCTCGCTCGCATAATTCTCTGAACCTCCCGTTAAAATCAAAGAGCCCTTCTGCCTCCAGCTATCCCGCATTACACGTCCTATCTGCTGTTTGTCCCTTGCATGATAACGGCGAACAATTTGTAAATGCAACCCGAGAACTGAGAGCAGAACAATGACTCGTGCGAAAAGACATAAAGAGAACAAGAGTGCTGGAAAATCGGAGGTGACGCACAGCTTCAGAAATTAAAAGCGTAATTGTGGCTCATGGAGAGCATGAAATGTGAAGCTGGATATTAAAGCCATCTGTAGGTGTGCATTTGGTGGAATTATTATTAGGGATTAAAGGGGTCATATGATGCTATTTTAAAAATCATTATTTTGTGTATTTGGTGTAACAGAATATGTTGACATGCTTTAATATTCAAAAAACACATTCTTTTTCAAATACTGTACATTATTGTAGGTCCTCTATGCCCCGCCTCTCTCAAACGCTTTGTTTACTACAAAGTCCCTCTTTCCGACAAGCACAGTCTGCTCTGATTGGCCAGCTGACCCAGTGCATTGTGATTGGCCGTACACCACAAGCACTCATCGGAAATGAAACGCCCCTTACCATAATCACGAGTGTCAGCTTTTGAATATCTCTTTGGATTTGAGACTTTAGTCTTTGCAACTTTACAGATCTTCTTTATGCACCAAGAGCTTGTAACACTCCAAAGAGAAACTTTAAATCGCATCATATAACCCCTTTAATCTTTTATCAACAAAATAAAACTTGTTTGTGTCTTGTTTATAATATAGATTTTAGTTTTAGGGTGTGATGTTTTAATCATCTTTGATTACAACCTCAAAGCAGATTTATTGAGCTGACACTGTTTACTCTCTGTAGAAATGAGAGGTCATAATTGGTTGGCTGAAATAATCTTATTCATAATGGATCCACACATGCTGTTTTCTGGAGGGGCTTTCAAAGAATAATTTATGTGGCCTAATGCAAGTAATTAGATGACATGAGGAACCCCGGCACAGATGCTCATTACTAAACACTGTATTGTTTACATAATGTCATCCACTGCCGAACATACTCATGTTAATACTGGGACTGTGTGATGTCATGTTCAGAGCAACACACTGCTTTTGGGAAGTACTGTGTGAACTGAGCACAGTGTAGGAGGAAAATACCATGCCATACTACATTTGCCTTGATGTGCAGCCATCAGAGCATGTTGCATGAAATATGCATCCCACAATGCAATGCACGCTACTTGAATGGAATACCAGCATGTACTGCTTAATCCATAATGCACAGTAGACTGAGTGCTGCATGCCAAAATGACATATTATGTAACATTTAAAGTAATATTTTCATTGCATGTTTAATTCAGCAAGTGGTGTCCATTTCAATATTTGACCATTTTATATACAGTGGGTACGGAAAGTATTCAGACCCTCTTAAATTTTTCACTCTTTGTTATATTGGAGCCATTTGCTAAGTTATTTTTTTTCCCTCATTAATGTACACACAGCACCCCATATTGACAGAAAAACACAGAGTTGTTGACATTTTTGCAGATTTATTAAAAAAGAAAAACTGAAATATCACATGGTCCTAAGTATTCAGACCCTTTGCTGTGACACTCATATATTTAATTAAATGATTTTAGCAAATGGCTGCAATTTAACAAAGAGTGAAAAATGTAATGGGGTCTGAATACTTTCCGTACCCACTGTATCTTTTAACAAATCTTTTTTTTTTTTGGATCATTATTTTAATGTTGTTTCTTCAAAGATTACATATGCAACATTTAAAACAGTTCAGAAATAAATGCTTTGACTTATATAATATAATATAAAATAATGAGCCAAAATATAT
>NW_015505538.1:719052-722288 GCF_001515645.1 Sinocyclocheilus grahami | reverse complement strand
ACTATTATTTTTTAATCTTTTTTGGCTCATTATATTATATTATATTATATTATATTATATTATGTTATATTATATATTTAAATAACTAACAATTGAATCTTAATCTTAACATCTTTCTTGTTTCATTATTTCATGATTTTTATACAAAATTTTATTAAAATGCAAATGACCTGTATCTTTTTTAGATAACTGGATGGCACTCACTGAATTAAACATGTAGCCTACAGAGACGTGACAACAAATGCTGCATACTGCACTCAGTCACAAACTCTTTACGACTAGTGTGCATTATACAGTATGCACTGCTCAGTATGCTTGTATTTCTCTCATCGCTCAGAAGAGCAGATGGGTGCAGTGACAGCCAAAACATCACGCGTGTTAATGAGGACATATGAAAGACTTACTGAATCTTGAATCATTTTCACCTTTGAGGACGTCTCCCAAAAGACAGGTTGTGTCCAATTTTGCTCACTTCTGAAGCCAATTACGTCTCTAAAGTATAGTCAAGTAAACAAACAGGACTGTCTGGTGTTACGAGTAAACAGGTGGACTCATATCAGAGATAGTTTAGTGTAATCTAAACTCCGTGAAGGTACCTGAGAATTCACTCAGTCAAAGAGATGAAATAGTTTATGAGATGAACACTGAATCCTGTTGCCGTCAAATCAGTCACGCACAAGTTTGCTAGAACTAACAGCTCCATGAATTTGAGGTTTTGCTCTCAGTATAAATAGGAACCATGAAGAACGATCATGTTTACACACAGAGCTCCTAAAATGCCACCAGGGGTTAAAAACACAACATCTTTCTCCTAACAGATTCTGTCCAGTCGTGAAGCAAGACCGCGCAGGATTTCCTTACAGTCTCAGTGTGTTTTTAAAGCTTTCATCCACGAGTCGATGCCTGCTGGTTATTATTTCCGGCTTTCAGTGTTTCTGAATGCACTCAAGTTATCGCTCACTCCCGAGTTTGTCTGGGACCACGCTGAGGATTCGGAACACTTCGAAGCCACAGGCCAACATCTGCATGTCTGTGATTGTTGGAGAGAGGGAAAGCTTTGCTTTTAGCTGGATATTTTGTGCTATCCATTTTTTTTTTTACATGTGAACCTAATTATTTGTAGGAGGTTTTGTTCGGCTAATGGCTCTTGAACATCTGTTGATGTGGATTGAACACTGCTTGATGAACTACTGCGTGTCTAACATGCTGAAAATTATGCATGTTTTTAAAAAATGGCATTTGAGAAGACATTTGAAAACCTTTCTTTGTAGACAAAACATGAACAGGAGGAGAAAACCAAAAGTGAACAAAAATAATATATTTTTTTATTTTTGTAAAATACTTTTAAATATATAAATAAATATAAGTATCTTCTATTTTCTTTTGGTTTCTTTTTTTGTTTATATAAATATAAATATTATAATTTGTTTATTTGTAAATTTTCTTTGCTGTGTTTATACCTTTAACAATGTAAAAGATGTAGCATTTAAGAGAGCCATACAAAATATCAGCAGGAGAAATCAAACATAAATACTAAAGTCAATTATTATTTGTTAGAAGATATTTTTAATTGATGTTAGAATATTATCTATTTTTATATTTCTCTTTTTATATTTTATATTTCTTGCTCTCTTTCCTTTCTGTTGAAATTTTTTTAATATATGGAAATTTAAAATGTTTTGCAATAAATAAATAAATAAATACATACATAATGCAAAACATTTTCCCCCAGAAAAACATCTACAGAAGGAGAAATCAAAAGAAAAGAAAACCAAAAATGGATAAATAAAAATGCAGAATTCTGTAATATTAAAATTTTTTTTAAGAATAAATGTTTTATATACTAATTAGATAAAGAAAATATTTTTAAACCAATAAATGTGCTAGTTTGGCCTTTTAGTTTTTTTTATTTGTTCATTTTCACTGCTTTGTTTGTACGTTTAACTTGAAGTTGCAGTTGTGCCGTGGTTGGTAGCATCTGTTGTTTGTTTTATTCCCATGTAAAATAAGCATGTGTGTATAATCAAAGAAATGCATTATCTATAGCTGTGCACGAAATCGCTTTAATATTCTCTAGGGTTCCAACATTAATTAAATTTTAATTCACAGGCGTTCTATGTTCACTTAAAATTATCATAATATTTCCAATTAAGAGCAACTGCATGACTACTTAGATCATTACTCACTCTTAAAACAACATGCTTCGTTTTATGTGACGAATAGCTGTATTTGGAGAATATAGCGTTGTATTACCTTAAATGCATAAATGTGTGAGATTAATAACTGTCAGATGGGAGTTATGAGGAGTGAGTGATATGGAATAGTGTTGCATCGCTATGAATAATTAACAAGTTCATTATCATTCCGTTAGGCCAGATCTTTCCCAACAACACTTTGAAGGATATAGACAGATAAAGTTAGCATTACTCAACCTTATTTTTCCGCTCTTACTGTCCTCCCACTTTCCGTCTCAGGAAGCTGCAGTAAAAGTGCAGTCGACGGCTGAAGAAGAGAAGTAATCAGACTCTGTGTTCTCTCTCCTGTAGTGTTATAATGAGCGAGCCGGTGCGATACAAACGCTCTTTGGCTGCCCACCCGATGACCCCCATCTGACTATCCACACACACTTGTCCTTTAGTCATCAGCTCTAATGAGTGGACCAGCTATTTGGACTGAGGTGGTTTGTGCTCGGCTGAAGTTTTTAGTGATTAGACGGCATGAGATGGTAATTACCAAAAATAGAGGCAACTCTCTCTCTCTCATCAATGAGATTGCATTGACATCTATTAACGGGATGATCTATTAACGTTTGATTTAATAAGGCACATATAGGGGCGGGTGGGCAGAATAACCAAATCTAATGAAAGCTTCTTCATCTCGTTCGTTTTATCTGATACCATGATGCTTAATCTGTCTACAGTCAGTTTTCTCTTTCAGGTTAAATACGGTCATCGTTTGATGAGAATCTGGAAGAGCATGCTAGTTAAAGTTGATATGTTTATAGCTAGAAAAACTATAGTTAGGAAATTATTTGCCCTTTGAGGACTGACCAGAGTTTGTTACCACCACGAAACAAACGTGAATGCATTTAGAATTTGCGGTTTTTTGCTAAAGTAAGTTTCTGGCCTAAATTCAAATTGAATGACAGAATTGAAGCCATAGTAAAATAAATAATAAAAAAATAAATGTGTACACACACAAATATATATAATAATTGTATATATCATTTTTATATA